>NW_004443989.1:13495047-13599541 GCF_000243295.1 Trichechus manatus latirostris
AAATGCTGGAGAGGTTGTGGAGAGACTGGAACACTTATACACAGTTGGTGGGAATGTAAAATGGGACAGCCACTTTGGAAATCGATTTGGCACTTCCTTGAAAAGCTAGAAATAAAAGTACCATACAATCCAGCTATCCCGCTGCTTGGAATATATCCTAGAGAAACAAGAGCCATCACACAAATAGATACCTACACACCCATGTTCATCGCAGCACTGTTCACAATAGCCAAAGGATGGAAGCAACCTAAGTGCCCATTGATGGACGAGTGGATAAACAAACTATGGTACATCCACACAATGGAATATTATGCAACGATAAAGAACAATGATGAAGCTGTGAAACATCCTATAACTTGGTGGAAGCTAGAACTTATTATGCTGAGTGAATTTAGTCAGGCACAGAAGGACAAATACTGTATAAGACCACTATTATAAGAACTCTAGAAAAGGTTTAAACACAGAAGAAAACATTCTTTTATGGTTACGGGGGTGGGGA
This sequence comes from Trichechus manatus latirostris, assembly GCF_000243295.1. Classification (NCBI taxonomy): domain Eukaryota; kingdom Metazoa; phylum Chordata; class Mammalia; order Sirenia; family Trichechidae; genus Trichechus; species Trichechus manatus. The sequence continues at coordinate 13,495,547 of NW_004443989.1, forward strand.
GGGAGGGTGAGTGTTATTCACTAACTAGATAGTAGGTAAGAATGATCTTAGCTGAAGGGAAGGACAGCACACACTACATGGGAAGCCAGCACAACTGGACTAAACCAAAGCTAAGAAGTTTCCTCAATACAATCAAATACTTTGAGAGACAGAATAGCAGGGATAGGGGTCTGGGGACCTTGCTTTCAGGGCACATCTATGTCAATTGGCATAACAAACCTTATTAAGAAAATGTTCTGCATCCTACTTTGTGAGTGGCGTCTGGCATCTTAAAAGCTTGCAAGCAGCCACCTAAGATGCGTGAATTGGTCCGAACCACTTGGAGTAAAGGAGAACGAAGAACACCAAAGACACAAGGAAAATATTGGCCCAAGAGACAGAATGGGCCACATAAACCAGAGACTTCATCAGCCTGAGACCAGAAGAACTAGATGGTGCCCGGCTACCACCAATGAATGTCCTGACAGGGAACACAACAGAGGGTCCCTGATGGAGCAGTAGAACGACGGGATGCAGAACTCAAATACGAGTAAGAAGACCAGACTTAATGGTCTGACTAAGACTGGAGTCACCCTGGAAAGCATGGCCCCTCGTTTCTCCATCACCCCAGAACTAAAACAATTTCTGAGGCCAACTCTTCAGACAGGGATTGGACTAGACTGTGGGACATAAAGTGATACCTGTGAAGAATGTGCCTCTTAGACAAGTAGGTGTAAGAGATCAAAGGGGTGGCTTCTGTCCAGAGGTGAGAGGGGAAGGCAGATAGAGTTAGGAGCTAGTTTAATGTTCATGAGGAATCAGGGGCAGAGGGGAGGAGTGTGCTGTTGCAGAATGGGGGGAGCAGTTGGGGTCTCATAACAATGTATGTTAAAAAAAATTCTGTATGGGAGACTAACTTGAAATGTAAACTTCAGTTAATTATCAATTAAAAAAAAATAAAGAATACAGACAAGAAAAAAAAAAAAAGAAAGGGAGAAAAAGTATGGAACAGAATTTTAAATTCTCAAAAAATCCAGACTTATTGAACCCACTGAGACTGGAGGAATCCCTGAGACTATTGCCCTGAGGTACTTTTTAAACTTTGATCTGAAACTATCCCCTAAAGTCACCTTGTAACGAAATAGCAGGTTGCCTCCTAAAGTAATGAATCTCACCCTTGAGTACTATGCTTTTTTAAAAAAAAATCATCTATATGGGACCAAATGGGCAGTAAATACTCTAAAGCATAGATGAGAAGCTTGGGGGCTGTGAGACTAGGTTAATGGCAATGGAAAAACTAGAACAGAAATGAGAATATCGATACAATGTGAAGAATGTAACCAATGTCACTGAACAATATGTGTAGAAATTGTTGTATGAGAACCTGTTTTGGTGTGCACACTTTCACTTAAAATACAATAAAATATTATTTTTAAAAAACTTTCTATGGCTTTCTGGTCTCCAAGGTTTCTGAGGACAAATCAGCACTTAATCTGGTTGGGCCTCCTTTGTATGTCACCTTTTTCTTGTCTCTTGCCTATTTCAGAATCTTCTTCTTATGTTTAAACTTTGATAGCTTGATTATGACGTGTCTTGGCATGTACTGCTTTGGATTCATCTTACTTGGAGTTCTCTGAGCTTCTTGAATAACTAATTTTGTGTCCTTTATCAGTTTTGGAGAGTTTTTTGTCATAACTTCTTCAAATATTTTTTTCTAATCCTTGTTCTCACTCTCTCCTTCTGGAATTCCCATGGCAGGAATGCTGGTTTGTTTGATGTTGAACCACAGTTCCATTAAACTGCACTCAGGGTTGTTGATTCTTTCCTCCTGTTCTTTAGCTTATAGTATTCTGTCTGTTCAACTCTATTATTCAAACCTTCCATTGAGTTCCTTATTTCAATTATTTGTCTCTTTCTGTTTGGTTTCTTTTTATTGTCTCTATTTCTTTGTTTATACATCATTTCCTCACTTGTCAACATGATTAGGCTCCAAAGACCAGGTCATGGTGCAAAAATCGGTGTTACTCAAAAATAGAGGATGACCACATTGGATCACAAAATAGAGGACAACTACATGATTACATAACTGCCAAATTATATTGTTATGTAACTGACAAACCACTGACAATCATGGCCCAGCCAAGTTGACACATAACCTTAACTATAACAGCTATTGTTATTCTCACCTCACACCTCAGCTTTTGTTACTGCCAGACGTATGTCATTAATGTGCAAAATAGTTGGATAGTAGATTTTTTTTTTTACTTTTGTTGTAAATGTGAAATGTCAGATAACGAGATACTCGATAAGTGAGGAGAGGATGTATTCTCATTTTGTTCATTCATTGTTTTCCTACTTTCCTTGAGTTTTTGGTCTGTTTTTAGTTCTTGTTTATATCCTTGTATAGTATTATTCCGTTCTATTAATTAATCAAGCTTCCAAGGACAGTACGTTTCACCTTTCATCTTGTTCATTTGGGTGAATAATCATTTCTGTTTTCTAATTGATTCTTGAATTCTTTTTTGAATGGGGGCATTAGTTTTTTGCTTGGTGGTGTCTTACTCAGCTCTTCCCAGTATTTGTATCAACTGCAATGTTTTCTGTAAGAAACTGCCGGGTGGGTAGAGTCTTCTACCTGCTTGTTATTTCTTCCCCGTCTTTATTCAGGACCTGTGTGTGTGTGTGTGTGTGTGTTTTCTTTCTTTAATTTGCTCACATTTACTGATATGTAAACTAGATGGCACTGCTTTAATTTCTTGGTTCTCACCAGGGTTTCAGACCAGTTGGAAGAGGTTCAGTCATGGCCTGGTGAAGCAAAATCAGAACAGACCTGAATTTTTAAATTGTAGGTGAAGTGGAATGATAACCAGAACTGCTTCTCACTTCCTTTCTTCTTGGGAGAGGTCGTGGGTCCCTGTACCCACAGCTCACCTGATCTGCCAGGGTGCTTACAGTGGTCCTGCTGCCCCTATGCCAGGCTTCCCCCACCACTGCACACAGTTCTCCCATCTCAGTAGCAGATTTGAGCTCCCCCTTCCATCCTGGGGCAAGGCTCAGGTGTCTGAAGCTGCAAGGAGTGGGGAGAGAGAGGGGGAGGGGGACTAGCCAACTCCAAGCACTTCCTGGGGATATACCTTAACCAGCTCTCTCTGTGTTTAGGGGGCCCTTTTACTGCAGACAAGCTGTGAGCTCTCTGGGGGTTTGGGCCTGACTCCTGCGGTATGTAAGCCCCTCAGGGTCTCCTGTCCGGTGGCTCCTGGAGGAGGTGGTAATGCTGAATTCAGCAGAACTTCAGTGCTGAGAAGACAGTATGAAGATGGAGAAAGACGGTTTGCTCACCTTTTTCTTTTCTGCAGTTCTCTGCGGTCGTCCTCTGCCCACCTTCAAGGGACTTTGCTGGGTCTTTTAGGGAATCCTAGTTGGATTTCTCTGTGTTCTAGTGGGGGAGTTTGGAAGCCTCCTCCTCTTACGCTACCGTCTTCCCAGAAATCCTCTCCTTATTTCTTTTGAGGTTATTGCCCTCATTAAATTTTTTTCTTCTAATTTAGAAGTTATACACTGTTTCTGTTCTTTTAGTAGTTACTTTAGAAATTTTAAGTTTTTTGAGGGGGTTATTTTCAGGTCCTTAGAAGTTTTTAAATTTTAATTTATAGTGTTTTTAGATGTATTGAAAAATTGCAAAGGTAGTACAGAAAGTTCCCATATACCCTACACCCAGTTTCCCCTATATTAATATCTTACATTACTGTGATACATTTGTCAAAATTAATGAACCCATATCCATGATTATTATTAACCCAAGTCCATACTTCATTCAGATTTCCTTAGTTTTTACCTGTGTTTCATACAGGAATCCACATTATATTTAGTCATTTTCTCCCGAGGCTCCTCTTGGCAGCAACAATTTCTCAGGCTTTCCTTGTTTCAGATGACCTTGACAGTTTGGAGGATGGTCAGGTATTTTGTAGAATGTCTGTCAGTTGGGATTTGTCTGATATTTTCTCATGATTAAACTGAAGTTATGGGTTTTTGGAAGAGCACCACATAGTTAACATGCTCTCGTCCCTTCATGTAAAGGGTACATACTATCAACATGACTTATCACTGTTGATGTTGACCTTGATCACGTGACTGAGGTTGTGCTTGTCAGGTTTTCCACTATAAAGCAACTCTTTTCTCCCTTTCTATACTGTGATCTTTGGAAGGAAGTCACTCTGCACAGCCACAATTAAGGGTGGGGAGTTATACCTCCTTAAGGGTGGAGTATCTACATAAATTACTTGGAATTCTTCTGCATGAGGTATTTGCCTATTTTCCCCCATTTATTTATTTATTTATGTAGTTATATCACTGTAGACTCATGGATGCTTATTTTCTACTTTGGGTTACAGTCCAATACTACATTATTTTGTTGCTTAAATTGTTTCATCATTGGCCATTGGGAGCTCTTCCAGTTGGGTCTGGTGTCATACATGACTATTTACATTAAGTAAGTCTAAAGTGAATCTTTAGCCTTACCCTCAAGTACATTACACTCATTAACTGTGATTAATCCCTTCCAATGTCTAGATGTGTCCAATATTATATTTGTATCTTTGGAAAAGTCTCACAAATTACTACTATTATGATTGTTGTTGCAGTTATTTAGGTCAATGTTTGCTTAGATTTACTTGAATGTTTTAACTTTCTTTTCTCATAATTGCTTATTGCACCTCAAACGATTCTTCTGGAAAATTTTCCTTGTTTCTGAAACACACTCTTTGGAAGTTCTTCTAGTGGATCGGCTGGTGCTAAATTAACTTTCATTTGTATGAAAATGTTGTGATTTTTTTCTGGCTCTTAAAAGGTGATTTTTCTGGGTGTAAATTATAAGTGGATGGTTATTTTTTTCTTGGCACTTTGAGGCTATTGTGACATGTGCTGTGACTTTTGTTGTTGCTATTGGAAAGTCACATGGGAGGCCACCTGTCCTTGTCTCTAATGCTTTTAAGATTTTCTCTTCACCACTGGTATTTTTTGCAGGTTCACCTAAAAAATGACAAGTGTGGATTTTGTTTTTATTTTTTCTGCTTGGATCTGCTGATAGTGTTGAATCTGGTGAGCCCTCTCTTTTATCACTTTTGGAAAATTCTCAGCTATGGCCTCCCCCTGACTTAGCCTCCTGTATTATTTTCTCTGTCTTTATTTCTCTATATGACATCTTGGGTTGTCTCCATTTCACTAATTCTCTTGTCAGCTGTCTCATGTGCTGTTTTTCTCATCTATTTTGATTCTAATGTCAAGTCTCATATTTTTCAATTCTAGAAGTTCTTTTAAATCTGTCAGGTTTGTTAAAATATTTTCTTATTTACAATTCACGCTTTAAACATTTTCTTTTATATTAAAAAATCTTAAACTCACATTTCATATTCTGTATCAGATAATTCCAATACTTGTTTCTTTTCTTTTTTGGGGGGTGGGAGGGGGAGTCTTAGAAATTTTGTTGTCTCACTGATTCTTGTTTGTGGTACTTAAAAAAAAAATTTTTTTTTTTTGCTTTGTTATGATTTTTGTTTATGAGCGCGATTCCTCAGATCTTTGTCAGAATTCCCTGAGGCCTGGCTTTAAAGTCCTGTCCTCCAGCTTGCTACTCACGGGGACTGTGCTGAGCCAAATTGCTGTATGGTTATTTAGGGGCACCTGGATCATCTCTGAAACATTTGGGGTCGCTATGAGTCAGAATTGACTCAGTGGCAACTGGTTTATTTTGGAGTGGTGCAAACAGTTAATGTGCTTGCTGCTCACCAAAAGGTTGGCAGTTTGAATCCACCTAGATGCACCTGAGAAGAAAGGCCTGATGATCTACTTCTGAAAAATAAGCTGTTGAAAACCCTGTGGAGCACTGTTCTACTCTGATACACATGGGGTTACCACAAGACAAAATCAACTCCATGGAACTGGTTTTAGTGGGATACTGTGAAGCCTGTACCCTCAATATGCAGGAAGGCTGTTGGGAATGAGGAGGGGACTTTCCCTCTGCCCGGAGCCAGGTCTGAGATAGGCCCGGCCACAGTCCTTGTTGCACCGTCTGGGGTGGATTTTTTCAAGTTCACTCTCTGTATGTGCAAACTTCAGGGCACTTGACTCCCCACCTGAGGGGCCCCTGACCCATCTTTGCTCCCTAGCCTGAAGACCACTGCCACCTGGGCATGGGTCATCGTCCTTTAGTGCTCACTCTGAGGATTCTCTTACTCCCAGACCCTCATTGCAGACCGGTCCTGACCCTGGTGCCAGACTGATCCTGACCAATAACCCAGACGTGGTCCTGCCAGTCACAGATGGGCTTAGGGATGCTGGGTGTGGGGTTACCATACCTGTGGTGGTGCCCAATGGCTGTGGTAGTAGGGGTGCTGGAGCATGAGCCTTGTCTGGTTGGGAAGACTGGCAAGTCTCTGAGGGCTGTGGATGAACCTGCTCACCTGGGCCAGAAATGAGTCCTCATATCTGTCCCTGACTAAGCCCCAGGTTGAACCCTGAAGCTGGCCCCAAATGGAGCCCCAATCTTGGTGGAAGCCCCAGGTGGACCCTTGACCGCATCGCAGACATTGCCAAGCTGCCCACTTGTTTGGGGCCCATGTGAGAGGAGCTGGCTGTGTCCCTGGGACTCTGGGTCTGGAAGACATGCAATGGTGCAGGATGGCCACAAGGTGGCTCCAGAGCCTCAGCTCTGCCCTGGGTAAGCCTACAGGTGCATGTGGGAATGGAGGCAGTCTGTGAGGGGCTGTGGTTGGCTGTGGCTGGCCATCTGACCCTGACTCTGACTGGGCCTGGAGCTGCACCATGGGCTGAGCCTGACCCTGGTCTGGTGGGGCGATGGCCTCGTTGAACTCTCATCTGCTCCCACATCTCCCTGCCATGGCAGTAAGATCCTGGCCCATGGGCTGGGGGCAGAAGTGGGGATGTCTCTCCTGGGCTGAAGCTGAGATGAGCCACCACATGGCTCATCAGCTGTCTTTCTCCCTACTGTGGGGAGTGTCAAGGTTACGGATCTTGGGGTCAGCTGACAAAGGTGGAGCCTCCTGATCTTAGGTACCTGAGTGACCATGTGGAGCGGATCCCCACGGACCCATGTTGGACATGGAGCCAGGGCCAGAAACAAACATTTGTTGCTTAAGCCACTGAGTTTTGGGGGTTGTTTGTTACTGTAGTGTTGCTTTACCTTACCTGACTAGTCCACCTGGTCACAGACTGAGCCTCGAGCACAGCTCCATCCTGAATCTCGATGTTAATCAGACTAAGCTGTGATCCTGACCCCAGACCAGGCTCTCGCTGATGCCCTGAAAGCCTGGTCCTTGTCACACATGGTTGGGAGAAGTTATTGTTAGTTACTGTCATGGCAACCTTATGAAAAAGGATGAAACATTGCTCAGTCTTGTGCCATCTTCATGATCTTTAGTATGCTTGAGTCCATTGTTGCGGCTATTGTGAGTTTCCATTGTTTTTGCTGACCCTCTACTTTACCAACCATGGTGTCCTTTTCTGTCGATTGGTCTTCCCTGATGATGCGTCCAACTTAAATAAGCTTAAGTCTTGCCATTCTCACTTCTAAGGAGATTTCTGGTTCTCTTGCTTTGAAGACAGATTTGTTCGTTCTTCTGGCAGTCCATGGTATGTTCAATGTTCTTTACCAACATCACAGTACAAGTGCATCAATTCTTCTGTGGTCTTCCTTATTCATTGTCCAGCTTTCACATGCATATGAGGCAACTGAAAAGACATGGTTTGGGTCAGGCATGTTTTAGTCGTCAAAGTGGCATCTTTGCTTTTTAAAATCTTAAAGAGGTCTTTTGCAGAAGATTTGCCCAATGGAATACATCATTTGATTTCTTGAATGCTGCTTCCATGGATGTTGACTGTTGATCCAATTAGAATGAAATCCTTGACAACATAAATTTGTTCACCATTTATCATGATGTTATTGATCGACCCATTTGTGAGGATATTCATTTTTTTTTAATGGCCAGGTATAATTCATACTAAAGGCTTTGACCTTCATCAGTAAGTGCTCCAAGTCATCTTCATTTTTGGTGACCAGGGTTGTGTCATCTGCATATCACAAACATCCAATCCTGATGTTGTGTTCTTCTTCATATAGTCCAGCTTCTTGGATTATTTGTTCAGTATGCAGACTAAATAAGGGAGGTGAAAGGATACAGCCCTGTTGCACATCTTTTCCAATTCTGAACCATTGGGAGAAGAGATGGGGACATTTCTTCCTGGCGGATGAAACTGCCCACAGAGGTGCACTGCCCAGGGCTCATGTGGTGGAGGCAGGGCTGAGTCTCTAGGACTCCAGGTTTGGCAGACATACAGTGGCGCAGGATGGCCACAAGGAGGCTCCAGAGGCTCAACTCTGCCCAGGACAGGCCTGACAGAAGTAATTGTGGGACCTAAGCAGTCTGTGAGAGTCTGTAGCTGGCAGAGGCTACCTGCCAGTCTGACCCTTGACCCTGACTGAGCCCTGAGCAGCACCATGGACTGAGCCTGAGCCCTGGTCCTGTTGGTGCCCAGACCCTGGCCTAGAGAGGTTGCTGGACCAAGGTCTTTTACTTGTCATGGCGCTAAGGTAAGGACAGGGCTTGGAATCTGGTTAGGGGCTTTGCTGCCAGCCTCTACAGACTGGGAAGCTCCTCCCACCCCTGCCCAGGTCCCAGGCTCTATCTCTCCTAAAGCCACACCTTCGTCCCAGCATCTCAAGGGTGAGAGGTTCACCAGGGAAAGGATGAACCTCCTGCCCTGGAAACTATCCGTTTATCTTATGAGGGCTGCTTGCCTGTCGTGTTCTTCCTGTGTATGCCCCTGGCATCTCAGGTCTTTAGCCTTTTCCCATATGTCCTCCAGAATTTTGGATTTCCTGGCTTCCTGGGATTGCAGCCTTGCCCCAGGTCCAGAGGAACACAACATTCCATAAGAAAGGAGTGGAAGGTAGTGCGAGTGTAGGCTCAGGGAGGCTTGAGATGAGTCTTTATCTCTGATCACCTTCATGCTGGCCCTGGGGGCATAAGTGAGGAAGCTGAACGCTCCCTCATTCTGCTGCAATCATCCTAATACTCCTTCACTTTTCTTATCAGAAATATTTCTTTTCTCTCTGGTGTTGCCCAGTGTCCTCCACATTGAAGATCTGGAAATATCCACCTGCCCTGGAGCTGACTTCGCTGAGATTAACTTGCGGACAAGAATCCTTGAGTGGAACCTGGGTATGGTACTACATGGGGGCAGCAAAGCTTTAGGCATTATCCTCCCCTCAAACTCTAATTATCAATACAGTGCACAACCACCCCATCCAACCAGGAAAGATGGGAGCTCCCACCACCACCTACCCAACCAGGGGAGACTGGAGCTCTCACCACCCACTCACCTAACCAGGGGAGATGGGAGCTTCCAATGCAGGTAGGCATCACACCCTGGGATGCAGCCTGGGAGACTAGAGCAGAGCCGTCACCATCTAGGTTGATGCACCTGCGACACACACACCCAACAATGCCATTGCACAGGACACAGGACATGGTTCATCCCCACCCTGGCGCCTCCAGGTGAGTTATTTGGCCCACGGTTGAGATCTTCCTTTGAGGTTGTTCTAAGGACCCCAAACACCATCTCTGTAAAAGGTGTGGGATGAGGAACTGATTCCAGCCCTGGATACGCTGGCCTGGACCCCAGCCGGAGCCTGAAGTGTCCCTTGGGACTGGGACCCACTGCAGTTAGTGCCTGGCTCCACCTCCACTCTCTGCCTGCCCAGAGCCCCAAGGGGCTCCTTTTGCTGGAGATGTGCCTGCAACACTGCTGATGACCACATAGGGGCACCAGAGCCATGATTTTGGTCCAGGGCTGTGCTCAGAGCTGCTCAGACTCATTGAGACCCTAGGCCAGAGTGGAGCCCTGTACTGTGGGTGGTCCAAAGACAAGCCACAGGCTGACACCAGACGCCAGGCCGAGCTCCAGCCCCAGACTAAGACCTGACCCAGGACGAGGCCTGACCTTGGCCTCAGACTAGGCAAGGAAACAGCTAACAGGACACCTGTGGCCCTTTGCCAACCAGGGGCTGAGTCAGATATGTTCATGTTGCAGGGCCTGAGGTCAGCGTTTGGATACCTCTGGATGCCTTGGGAGACTGGTGCAAGGCCCCTTCCAGTTGCACTCTCTCTCCTGCTTTATGCTGGTCCTGGCCTGGGCTCCTTCCCCCATCTCATGGGTGATTCCAGAGTGGGTTGGGGGATGCCTTTGTCCCTGCCCAGGGGGAAGCCTGTGTCTTGGGGGTTGTTCCTCAGGGAGGGTCTGGTGGTGCCAAGCTAGGAGGGGACTGGCGCTTTCTGTGAGGGAATCACATTTGAGGTTGTCGGGGGTCAATGTGGGGCAGTTTCTCAAGCTTTTCACACCCGCAGACCCTATGGGGTTGGGTGTCATCAGTTTTAGAAGAACAGTCATAAGTAATAGCTTCTGAAATTGATAATGATGCTGACAGTGACACTCGTAATAGTTCCACATCTGCAAAAAGGAAGGTCTTTCTCATATTCCCTGGAAGTGCTGGGCTGAGGGCCAGAGACATGTGCTGGCTCTCTAAAGCCGTGTAATGAACAGCTCTAAACTAGTAGCTTGATTAAACTGTCCCTTTATTAAATTGTCTTGGGTTTCGTGGATCAAGATTCCAGGTGTCAGCTGGGTTGCTGGGGCTCTAAGCCCAACCCACCCCCACCCACCAAGTCCTGGCATCTGAGACCCTCCCTGCTGGGCACTGGCCCAGGGTCACTTTGGGCTGCCTTGGCTCCCTCCCCCTCTTTAATCCTCCACAGGGGGTTCCTTTTCATTGTCTGAATGCTACAAAATGTGAAATTGTCACAGTGACCAGCCAGGAGGAATGGCCACGCATGTCTGTCCATTTTGACATGGTTTAAAAATTTCAAAACCATTGTAAGGACAGTACAAAAACTCCTATTCCCACCACCAGTTTCCCCAACTGTTAACATTTTACACCATGTGCTCCCCCATCTGTATCTATATCTTTGTTCTTGTCTATGTGTCTACACCTGTATAATCTATCTGTAAACAAAAACAAAACAGAACAAAAAACAAACAGTGGCTGTGGAGTCAGCCTGACTCAGGGCAGCTGCATATGTGTCAGGGTCTGTGCTCCATAGGGTTTTCTTCAATAGTTGATTTTTTTGGAAGTAGATCACAAACCTTTCTTCCAAGGTGCCTCTGGGCAGACTCAAACCACCAACCTTCTTGTTAGCAGTGAGCGTAACAACTCTTTGCACCACCCAGGGAAAATACCCATGTCTATATGCCTCTCTCTCTCGTTGCTTCTGGGCCCACTCAATGGACAGAGCTAGGAAATAGATGCATATAAATACGCACACATACGCATGCACCACACACACACACACACATACATACACACACCCGCCTGTATCTACTCATGTGTTTCTCTGGGCACATGTATTTAAAACCCTGAGAGTTCACACTGATAACTCCAATTCCAACCTGACCCTCGGAGCTCCCACAGCCTTCTCCTGTCAGTATTTGTGGCTCCCTCTGACAGTGAGAAGCAGAAGTCAGCCCTGTGAGCCTCTGTATATTCACTTATTAGCAATCTCTTGACCTGCTGCTTTCTATTCCCTTGGCCTGCTGCCACCTCCAGAAGGGAAGGGAAGGGAGTGTAAGTAATCTCGATAAAGTAAAAACTAAAGGGAAAAAGCGGTGCATGGGGATTTTGTTTCCAGCATCAGGGCAGAGTAGGTACCTTGAACTTCTCTTTTGGTGAAAAATGCTAAAAATACTTGGGGGAGGGGGAAGCCCTTCAAAAAATCCTCCTGTAGTAAGGGCAGGCCAGCCTGCCAAGGAAGAAGGCAGACGCACCAGCAGGGCGCGCTCTGCACTAGGGAAACCATTTATCTGGAGCTTTCTGTGGTGCCCTATCCTTGAGCTGTGTCCACGAGGAGCGGGTGGCGGAGTGCAGAGATAACAGGAGGGGCCTACCCAGGGGATAAGGAGACCCCTGCTCCCATGGTGTAGTACCCACAGGGTTTGGCTTAAAGTCGTCCTGGGTTAGCCTGTCCTGGCCCATCCTTTCTGGAAGATTCTCCCAAGCCTCAGGAGTGAGAACACACAATTACACACACACAAAAAAAACAGAAACCAAAGCCTGGAGGGCTGAATACTCAGATGCTGCGCTGTGAAGTCAGGAGTCAGTGGGTGGGTGTGAACTCTGAGGGTGGGAGTGGGGGGGTGGGAGCTGTGCCCCAAGGGTAGAGTCCTGGGGTCTCGGCCCCACGAGAGTGCAGCAGCGACTCAGGGTTGGGGGCACCTCTCTTGTCTTCCCATCATCACGCCTGCCCCCCCACCCCCTCCCCCCATCTCTGTCTCATCTCCCTGCCCTTGAGGGGAAGCTTCCCTTGATGCAGCCCTGGAGGCTCTCTGAGGCCACGGAGTGGCCTAGTGGCCCCCAGGGGGCGCTAATGCCCCTTGCATAAGGCTTGCCCCTGGCTTATGCCTCTTCCTTTTAACATAGCTTCGCTGTCTTCGAGTGTACACTGTTTAACGTCTTGTAGAAGTGATATGGGAGATTAATGCCTGTAACACAGAGAAAAATATGAAGCGTATAATTGTCTGGCTGAGGTCTAAGAGCAGGACCTTGGGGAGGGCAGCCCCTGGGGCAGTCAGGAAGGCCAAGTGGACAGGGAGGACCAAGGCTCCTTTGCCCCCTCCTGTCCTAGGAGTATCCGTATGTCAGGCCTTCTCAGGCCTCCTCGGGGCTTTTCTGACCAGCCCTCACCTGAGTAGGGGCATGCCTGGTGCACAGGGTGGGGGTCCGGGAGGCGAGCACCTCATGGCTGACCCCAGCCTCCTCCCTGGCTGCACCCTCACCACTCCCCCTCAGCCTAGGCCCATGGATGGATGGGCTGGGGAGGGGGAGGCACCCTGAGAGTGGGGGCTTTTCTGGGGGAGCAGGAGGATGGAGGGACCGGGATTGCCAGCCCCCAGAGGACCCCAACCTCTCGGCAAGCCTGGTCTGTGGCCTTCAGTCTTGGGGTGATCTCCAGGAAGTGGTGTGGGTGTGCCCTAAAACCCCTGGACCGCCTCCTCACCAGCCCCCTTGGCTTCCAGCCCCACAGCTCCCACCCCTTTTCTTTTCATTGGAAGGGGTGCAAGAGTGGTTGCCATCTCCTTCCTCACCCCTTCCTGCACAGGGCAGGTTTTTTCTCCTTCTTCTTAAATAAAAAAGTTCCCTTTCTCATGAATATAACAAGACAGTGTCCCAACACAAACATGAAGCCTGGGTCCTAACTCACTGAAAGGGTGGGTGTCCTTGCTGCCTGCCTCCCATAGCACATGGAGGGGAGTCCTCGATGCCTGCCCCCCTCTCACCCAGCACATGACATCACCTGTTCTCGTGGTTGAAGGAAAAAAATCATTTTATTGTGAATATAACGTAAGTACTAAAAGTGCCCAAACCCAAAAGTGCAGCCAGAGGAATGATCACTAGTACATGTAACAACCACATGTGAGGCCTCAGCTCCCCCTCAGCTTGGGTGTGGGGGTCCAAGTAGGGGCTGCCTGGCCAGCAGCCCTAATTGTGTCTGTGAGTGTGTGGTATATGTGTGTGTGTATGAGTGTGTGTATGTATGTGTGAAAGAATGAGTTTGTCTTTGCTGGCTGACCCACCTGCTGCTTTCCTGGCACATGACACACATGTGCCAGTGCTGCCCCTGCCTGTGTCTCCCGTGTTGGTTGGCATGTACTCTGGGTGTCTGAGTTGGACTTCTGGTGTGGACCTGAAGAAAGTGTGTAGTTTGTGCACTATGTGTCTGGATGTGGGCCAGAGGACAGCGTCCTGGGGTGTACATGTGTCTCTTTCTGGATATGTGTCTCTGTGCAGAGCCTTAGTCCAGAGTCCACATGCCCCAGAACAGGCCCCTGCCCCAGGAGCCTCAAAACAGTCAGGGGTCTGTGTGCTTTGCAGGGTCTCTTGGGCTCCTTATGGATCCCTGCTGAGAATGTGTGTGTCTGTAATGTCAATGTCTGTGTGTGTCTCTTCAGTGAATGTGGGTCTGTGTGGGTCTATGTGCCTGTGTGTGTCAGTGTGTCTGTGTATCTCTGTGTTCTGTGTGTGCTTGTGTATCTGTTTGGGTCTGTGTGTGTCAGTGTGCCTGTATGTGTCTATGTGGGTGAGTGTGTCTTTGTGTACCTGTGTGTGTGCCTCTGTATATCTGTGTGTTTGTATGCCTATGTATGTTCCTGTGTGTCTGTAGGTGCCTACGTGTCTCTTTTTTCTGTGTGCCTTCATGCGTACCTGTGTGCCTTTGTGTCCCTGTGTGTCTCTGTTCTGTGTATGTGTGTCTGTGTTTGCCTGTGTGAATGCGTGCCTGTGTGTATTTCTGTGTGCCTGTGTTCCATGTGTGCCTGTGTGTGTCCATGTACCTGTACGTTTTCGCTTTCTGTGTGTTCCTGTGTGTCTGTGTTCTTCTGTTCTGTATGTGTCTGCTTGTGCCTGTATTTTCTGTGCGTCTGTGTGTTTTTGTGTACCTGTGTTTGTCTATCTGCCTGTGTGTGTCCATGTGCCTGTGTGTTTCTGCTTTCTTTGTGTTCCTGTGTGACTGTGTGCCTGTGTGTCTGTGTTCTGTGTGTGTCTGTATTCTGTGTGTGTATGTCTGTTCTGTGTGCGACTGTGTGTGTCTGTGTTCTGTGTGTGTCTGTATTCTGTGTGTGTATGTCTGTTCTGTGTGCGACTGTGTGTGTCTGTGTTCTATGTGTATCTGTGTTCTGTGTGTGCCTGCATGTATGTGTGTACCTGCATGTATGTGTGTGCCTGTGTGTATCTGTATGTCTGTATGCCTGCATGTCACTCTGTCCCTATGTATGTCTGTGTGTACGTGTGCCTCTGTGTATCTGTGTCTATGTTCTGTGTGTATATGTCGATGTTCTGTGTGTGACTGTGTGCCTATGTGTGTCTGTGTCTGTGTTCTGTGTGTGCCTGCATGTGATTGAGTGCCTGCGTGCATCTATCTGTGTCTGTGTTCTACATGTGTCTGTGTGCCTGTGTGTATCTATCTGTCTGTGTATGCCTGCAAGTGACTGTGTGCCTGTGTGTGTCTGTGTTCTGTGTGTGCCTGCATGTGTCTATCTGACCGTGTGTGTCCATGTGCCTGTATGTTTTCCTGCTTTCTGTGTGTTCCTATATGCCTGTGTGTGTCTCATGTGTGTGTGTCTGTGTGTGTATCCCTGATTATGTCTCAGTGTTGGTGCTTATGTGTGTATGTGTGTGCTTGTGTGTGTCTGTTTTCTCTCTGTATCTCTGTGCCTGTGTGCCTTTATGTATCTGTGTGTCTGTTTCTGTGTGTGGCTGCATGTGTCTATTTGACCATGTGTGTCTGTATGCCTGTGTATCTGTGTCATGTATGTGTGTGCCTGTGTGTGTGTTCCGAGTATGTCTCAGTGTTGGTGTTTATGTGTGTATGTGTGTCTGGTGTGTGCATGTGTCTGTTTTCTCTTTATGTCTGTGTGGCTGTATGTGCCTGTGTTCTGTGTGTTTCTGTGTGTGTATGTCTCTCTGTGTTCCATGTGTATGTGTCTGTGTGTGACTGTGTGCCTGAGTGTGTGCCTGTGTTCTGTATTTTCCTGTGTGTTTGTGTGCCTGTGTATATCTCTGTGTATCTGTGTTATGTGTGCCTACATGCGACTGTGCCTGTGTGTGTTTGTCTGTGTTTGTGTTCTCTGTGTGTGTTCTGTGTGGCTATGTGCATGTGTGTGTGTATCTGTGTTCTGTGTGTGTGTCTGTGTTCTGTGTATGACTGCATGCCTGTGTGTGTCTGTCTGTATTGTGTGTGACTGTGTGCCTTTGTCTGTCTGTCTGTGTTCTGTGTGTGACTGTGTACCTGTTTGTGTCTGTCTGTATTCTTTGTGTGCCTCTGTGCCTGTATGTTTATCTGTGTCTGTGTTCTGTGTGTGTCTGTGCTCTGTGTGTGCCTGTATGTGATTGTGTGCCTGTGTGCTCTTATGTGTATGTGTGTGTCTGTGTTTTCTGTGTGTCTTTGTGTGCCTTTGCATGTCTATATGCCTGTGTGTATCTGTGTTTGTCTGTGAGGTTTGTACCTGTATGTGACTGTGAGCCTGTGTGTATCTGCCTGTATCTGTGTTATTGTGTGTGTTCTGTGTGTGCCTGCATGTGACTGTGTGCCTGTGTGTGTCTGTGTCTGTGTTCTGTGTCTGTGTGTGTCTGTGTTTTGTGTGTGACTGTGTGCCTGTGTGTCTGTGTTCTGTATGTGTGTCTGTGTTCTATGTATGAGTGTGTGCCTGTGCATATCTGTGTGTCTTTGTATGCTTGCATGTGACTGTGTGCCTGTGTGTGTCCGTGTGTCTGCCTTCTGTGCGTGCCTACATGTGTCTATCTGACCATGTGCATCCATGTGCCTGTGTGTTTTTCTGCTGCGTGTTCTTGTGTGTCTGTGTGCCTGTGTGTATCTATATTCCTGTGTCTGTTGCATGTGTGTGTGTCCCTGAGTAAGTCTCAGTGTTTGTGCTTATGTGTGTATGTGTGTGCTTGTGCGTGTCTGTTTTCTCTTGTGTCTATGTGCCTGTATGTGTCTGTGTTCTCTGTGTTTCTGTGTGTCTGTGTATGTCTGTCTGTGTTCTGTGTGTGTGTCTGTGTGTGACTGTGTGCCTGAGTGTGTCTGTGTTCTGCGTGTGTGTCTGTGTTCTGTATTTTCCTGTGTGTGTCTGTGTGCCTGTGTATATCTTTGTGTGTCTGTGTTCCTACCTGCATGTGACTGTGTTGATATGTGTTCGTGTTTGGGCTGTATGTGTGTGTGTGTCTGTGTTCTATGTGACTATGTGCCTGTGTATGTCTCTCTGTGTGTGTGTCTGTGTCCTGTGTATGACTGTGTGCCCGTATGTGTCTGTCTGTGTTCTGTGTGGGACTGTGTGCCTATGTGTTTGTCTGTTCTATGTATGTGAGTGCCTGTGTGTTTTTTTGTGTGCTTGTGTGTTTGTGTGTTTATGTGTTCTGTGTTTGTAGGATATATGACTTCCAAAGATAATTCTCCTTGTCAGTAGCTTGTATTTTCTGTGTTTTGTGTTTGTCCATGTCTGTGTCTGTGTTGTGTGTGTCTGTGTTCTGTGTGTACCTGTGTATGTGTATGTGTTCTGTGTGTCTACGTTCTTTGTATGAGTGTGTGCCTGTGTACATCTGTGTCTTTGTATGCCTGCATGTGACTGTGTGTCCGTGTGTCTGCCTTCTGTGCGTGCCTACATGTGTCTATCTGACCATGTGTGTCCATATGCCTGTGTGTTTTTCTGCTTTCTGTGTGTTCTTGTGTTTCTGTGTGCCTGTGTGTGCCTATATGCCTGTGTCTGTTTCATGTGTGTGTGTCCCTGAGTATGTCTCAGTGTTTGTGCTTATGTGTGTATGTGTGTGCGTGTGTGTGTCTGTTTTCTCTCTGTGTCTATGTGCCTGTGTCTGTGTTCTCTGTGTTTCTGTGTGTCTGTGTATGTCTCTCTGTGTTCTCTGTGTGTGTCTGTGTGTGCCTGAGTGTGTCTGCCTGTGTCTGTGTTCTGTGTGTGTGTCTGTGTTCTGTATTTTCCTGTGTCTGTCTGTGTGCCTGTGTATATCTCTGTGTGTCTGTGTTCCTACCCGCATGTGACTGTGTTGGTATGTGTTCGTGTTTGGGTTCTATGTGTATATGGGTCTG
The DNA here is from genome assembly GCF_000243295.1 of Trichechus manatus latirostris. NCBI lineage: Eukaryota > Metazoa > Chordata > Mammalia > Sirenia > Trichechidae > Trichechus > Trichechus manatus. Next base: position 13,513,249 of record NW_004443989.1, read on the forward strand.
TGTTCTGTGTGACTATGTGCCTGTGTATGTCTGTCGGTGTCTGTGTTCTGTGTGTGTGTCTGTGTTCTGTGTATGACTGTGTGCCTGTGTGTGTCTCTCTGTGTTCTGTGTGTGCCTCTGTGCCTGTGTTCTCTGTGTCTGTCTATATGCTGTGTGTACCTGTATATGATTGTGTGCCTGTGTGTTTTTGTATGTCTGTGTGCCTGTGTTCTGTGTTTGTGTCTGTGTTTTCTGTGTGTCTTTGTGTGCCTTTGCATGGCTATACGCTGTGTGTATCTCTGTATGTTTATTATGTTTATACCTGTATGTGACTGTAAGCCTATGTGTATCTGCCTGTATCTGTGTTCTGTGAGTGCCTGCATGTGATTATGTGCCTGTGTCTGTCTGTGTCTCTGTTCTGTGTATGTGTGTGTCTGTGTGCCTGTGTGTCCATTCTGTGTGTTCCTCTGTGTGTCTGTGTGAATATGCCTGAGTGTCCGAGTACCTGTGTGTGTTTTTTTGCCTGTGTTCTGCATGTGTCTGTGTGAATATTTGTGAACCTGCATGTGCTCGTGTGTGATTGGATGACTGTGGTGTAGAATGTTCCTCTGTAACGGTGTGTCTGTCTATTGATCTGTTTGCTAGTGTGAACACATGTTTATCTGAGAGGCCTGTGTGTGCGCACATGTGTGAGTCTGTGGGAGTTTGTGGATATAACTGTATGGCAATGTCACTGTAGACTGTGTGTACCTGTGTGTGTGTGTCTGTGTGTGTATCTGGGATTGTGTTTGAGTGCTTGAGTATATTAGTGTGTTTACATTTTTGTGTGTGCCTTTGTCTCTCTGCGTTCCTGTGTGTATCTGTGTGTGTGCCTGTATATGTCTGTGTGTGTATTTCTGTATGTCTCTGTGAATATTCCTGTCCCTGTGTGAGTCTAAGTGCCCTGTCTGTGACGAGATGGAGCCAGAGGCAGCCATCCCTGTGTCTGGGAAGGGTTTCATGGGGTGCCCAGGTAGGGTGAGGGGCCTTCTCCCTGGGGTGAGTGGTAATCTCAGAGTAGGTTTCCTCTGCGCTGGCTCACCAAAGGCTGGAGGCTTGCCTGGTCCAGGAGCAGGAAGGACATGGACACGGGTCTTGGGGCAAGGCAGAGCCTCAGTGCTTGACTTCCTGTGGGCAGGGGTCCTCTGCAGCCCACTGGGGTTGCGGGCCTGGGTGGCGCAGTTCTGCACCCAGGGGTGGTGTACAGGTGACTATGGGGGCTGGGACCTGGCAGCAGGCCTGGGGCTTTGTCCGCAGGGCATATACCAAGCCCATTCCACAGTCTGGAAGACCCTGTTCCTGGGGACTTGAGCCTGACCCTTCTGCCACCTGTCTCTGCAAGGTCACCCCTGGGCAAAGCCGCCTCCACCAGGCAGCCTTAGGGGAAGTGCCCTTGGGGCTTGGTCTCTCTGGGCCTGCCAACAGTGTAGCTCAGCACAGGCCTGGGCTCCTTGGGGGAGGCTGCTGAGGGGGTGAAAGGTCAGGAATACTCCCAAAGGCCTAGGCCTGGCACCCCACCTCCCCTCCCCCAACCCCTAATGCAAATTTCCCCTTGGTTCTGGCTAGGCTGGAGTTTCATCTCAGGGGCCATGGGGATTTCCAGCCCAGTCTCCCACCTGCTCTGTGGTTTCTGTTATCAGCATTTTTAGAAATATTTGCAAACCTGTGTTTGTGCATGTGTGTAGGGGTGGGGGTGCAAGTCACAGCCAGCACCCATGGGGTCTCGTTTGTCAGACTGGCCAGGGTGGGGGAGGGGGAGGAGCAGGGAGCCTCTGGAGTCCCCAACCCAGCCTCCCTTTAGGGCACTACTCTGGACTCCTAGGGTGCACAGCTTCTGCTCTGGGCAGCCTGTGGAGCCCAGGTTTGGCTAGTGTCCATACGGAAGAGGCCCCAAGTGGTCAAGATGCTGGGCTGAGGCCAGTCCAGAGTGTGACTGAGGGCCCTCAGAGTTTATCAGCTACCAAATGTAACTTTCCAGACCACTACCTCCCTGAAATAAGAGGACACAAATAAGAAACTGAGGCTCAGAGAGGGGCAGGGTGGACTCTGGGGGCCAGACACTGAGGCCAGGCTGAGTGAAGCCCAGACCTCCTGGTGGGCACTGGAGTAGTCAGAGGTTCGACCCCCAGGCAGACCCCTGCACACCTCGCTATGCACACAGTGCACACACTCACTGTGACCCCCAGCACTGCCTCTGGTGTCTTTGTTATGCAGACACACAGCTACCGTAACAAGAGCTGACCCTGATGAGCTGCTTTGTGTGAGTGGCATGTTCCCAGGGCCTCCAACCACCAAGCAGGCATGCTCATCACCAATAACTCTATCTCCCTTTCACAGGCCAGAAGCTGAGGCACGGACACAGGGATGTGTCTCTGTGAACCTTCTAGGATCCCCCAGTGCCAAAGCCCATGCTCAACAGTGCTACTTGTGTGAGTGTGTGAGCATGTGTTTATGAGTGTATGTATGAGTGCATGTGTGCGTATGTGAACACGTGAGTGTGTTCAAATGTCTGAGCATGTGTGTGAGCACACAGATGTGTGAGCATGTGTGAGAGTGTGAGCGTAAGTGTAAGTGCATGTGTGAAAGTGAGTGTGTGAACTAGTCAGTGTGAGCATGTGAGTGTGTGAGTGCATGAGCATGTCAAAATGTGAGCATGTGTGTGTGAGCATAAATGTGTCAATGCATGAGCATGTCAGCATGTGTGAACATATCAACCTTGAGCACATGTGTGAGTGTGTGAGCACATGTGTGAGCATGAGTGCATGAGCACATCAATGTGACAGCATGTGAATGTGAGTGTGCATATGAATGCATGAATGTGAGTGTGTGAAGGTGAGTAGATTCCATGAGTGTGTGTTTAAGTGGTGTATGAACTGTGAGCGAGTGCATGTGTAGGTGTGTGTAGGTGTGTAGGCTTGTGTAGTCATGTGTAGACATGTGTACATTTGTAAGTGTGTGTAGGCACCTGTGTAGGTATGTAGGAATATGTGTAAGTATGTAGATTTGTGTAAAAAAACCCAGAAAACAAGCCTGTTGCTGTCAAGTCGATGCCAACTCATAGCAACCCTGTAGGACAGAGTAGAACTGCCCCATAGGGTTTCCAAGGAGAGGCTGGTGGATTCAACTGCCTCCTTTTGGTTATCAGCTGAGTTCTTCACCACTGTGCCACCAGGGCTCCATAGTGAGCATATGTTAACTATTTAGACATGTGTGGCTATTTGCAGGCATGTGGTGGGAGTGCCCAGGAGACTTGCAATCTTCTGTCACCCTTTCAGGCCCTGTTCCTCATCACCCCCTCCAGGACAATGACTGTCATGGATTGAATGGATTGAATTGTGTCCCACAGAAATATCTGCCAGCTTGGCTGGGTCATGATTCCCAGTATCGTATGACTCTGTACATTTTGTAATCTGATGTGATTTTCTTATGTGTTGTAGACTCTGTCACTATGATGTGGTGGGATGTATTAGCAGCAGTTGTGTTGATGAGGTCTACAAGATTAGATGGTGTCTTAGGCCAATCTCTTTTGGGAAATGAAAGAGAGAAGCGAGCAGAGAGACATGGGAGCCTCATACCACCAAGAAAGCAGTGCTGGGAGCAGAGTGTGTCCTTTGGACCAGAGGTTCCTGTGCAGGTGGAGGTGCTGCTGTCTGGACACTGGGCTTAAGTGCATGGCCCTCTCCCAGGGGCAGATGGACCCCACCCCACCCACATTCACACACTCACACCCCATAATTCTCACCAACACCCACACTCACGCCCACCCATACCAACACCCATAACCCCCACACACCGACACTCACACCCACAACTCATATTCACCCCCACACATTCTCACACAACCACATACCAAGGGAAGATTGATGACATGGACCTTCCTACAGAGCTGACAGAGAAAGCGTTCCCCTGGAGCTGACGCCCTGAATTTGGACTTGTAGCTTACTGGACTGTGAGAGAATAAATTTCTCTTTGTTAAAAGCCATCCACTTGTGGTGTTTCTGTTAGAGCAGCACTAGATAACTAAGACAATGACCCAGCCCCCAAGCCCCTACCACCCCATCCTGGGGGCAGTGATGGGCATGGGCTGGTGGGACAGGGCCCTGACTGGATCAGTGTTGCCTGGTTCTAGGAAAGAATACGCTCACTCACAATGCACAATGATGGAGGGAGGCTGGGAGAAGTGCAGAGCCATCCCGGTGGTTACGGAGACCTCATGTGGTATGGAGCCCTCAAGCTAGGGCCTGTGTGTGTGCTTGTGGGTCAGAGGTTGGGGCATGTATGGGGCTCCAAGTAGGGAGTGGATTTGTGAGTGCCTCCTTGGGCTGGACAGAGCTACCACACAGCCCTGAATGGAGCCCCTGACCCCAGGAGGGAGGGCCAAGTGACTGACAAACTAGGGAGGGGGAGGTCCTAAAAGCCCCTAAAGGGTCAAGGCTTGGGTTGGCACCTCTGTGGAAGGTGAGTTGAGGAGGGTTTGGGCTGATGATCCCAGACATGGATTGAGATGGAGACCAAGACAAACACACAAAGAGTGACCCAAAGGGAGACAGGGGACACAGAGGCTAGACACCAGCAGAGATGACACAGAGGGAAAGCAGAAAGTCACAGGGAGAGATGAAGGCACATATGGAGGTGCTGCTGTCTGGACGTTGGGCTCAGGTGCACAGCCCTCTCCCAGGGACAGATGGATCCCACCCCACCCACACTGACACACTCACACCCCATAGTTCACACCAACACCCACACTCACATCCACCCATACCAACACCCATACCCCCCCCACACTGACACCCACACTCACAGCTCATACCCACGCCCCACACATTCACACACAACCGCATCCCACACACATACCCAGGCCCCACACACCCACACCCACACCCAAACCTCACTGCCACACCCTACACATTCATACACAGTCACACACCACATCCACACACCCCCCACACACTCACACCTAGCCACACCCCAAGTACACCCACCACACACTAACACACTGACACACACCCAAAACCACACCTCACCCACATAACACACACACACCAACCCTCAAACCCTCTACACCCACACCCTATGCTCACTCCTCCACACACACACAGATGAACACACACACCCACCAACACACCCATTCCAGAAATCCCCTAACACATACTCACCTTCCCCCTCACACACACTCTTATACACACACGTTCACATATACTCAAAACGCACACATTCACCCACACACAAATAATCACAATCATACACATGTGCACTTGCACACACATTCAAACACACATGAACACTTATGTATATGCAAAAGCTCACACATCCACAGTCACACATACACAAATATACACACCCTCCCTCCAGGTTCCCTGGGCTCAGGGCTCACATTGGAGCTCTTTCTCCAATGTGTCCTACGAGGCTGAGCAGCATGCCTGACATGGGGGTCAGAGTCGCAGACCTGGTCCCCGGCCCTGCCACTCACTGGCTGTGCCTGCCATGTCTTGGGAGTGGGCCTGGTCCCATAGTGTGGTGGGCACATGCCCCTGCTCCAGGGGTGGACAACAGTGTAGGGGCAGGGCCCATCAGACCCCGGTCAGGGGAAGGCCCCAGATGCACACAGAGGAAGGACAGACGGCCAAGGAAAGCCTGGTAGCTGCGGGAGGCAAAGTGCATCCAGTCAGAGCCTGGGCTTTGTGCAGAGGGAGGGCAGAGCACCAGGACCCCAACAGACCATGGTCCTACCCCCTCTGCCTGTCATTGCCCCAGTGCACAAGGTGCTACCTCTGAACTGAGAGAGAAACCCCAAAATCTCCATGGGACCCATGGACACAGCCTGGGCAGTGAAGGGAGGGAAGGGAGCCCCATGCCAGGAAGGAGGCTGGAGAGGCCAGATCCCTGGGGCCCAGGAGCCCAGTCTGGGGCTCAGGCCTTGGGCTGATGCAAGGTCCCCAGGAGGACTTGACAGCTGGGTATGAGGACTCTGGACTTGCAGCCTCAGGGAAAAGCTCTCCTAGTGAGCCCAGAGACTTCCTAGACTCTGAGGGGTAGATGGTACAGGCTCTGGGCCTCCCTAGGCCCCAGGCCTAAGGGATCTCCTGACCCTCTGCCTACCCTTGTTGCCGGTCAGGGATCCTTGGACTGTCCTGGGTTGTGGGGGGCCACAAGCTAAGGACACCTGGGCCCCAAGGTGCCACCTCAGCTTCCACAGGAGGCAAAGCTGTGGGGGCCATGGGTGTCAGGGGAGCACTCACCATCCGGGCACACAGACCCTTCTCTGAGGTCTCAATTTCCTGCCAGAGGCTCCATTGCCCCTTTCCTGACCACAGGTGGCTGAGGTCCCAGCACCTCCTGTCCCTGCTGTGTGCAGCACGACCCCATGCTGGGGCCCTCTGGAGAGGTCAGAAGAGAGCCCTACCCTGGAGCCACAGTATAGGCCCTGGAGTGGTGGGAGCTGCCCAGGCAAGGAGCTGAGGAACAGGGAGGGGTCTGATTTTACAAGCGGTGGAAGGACCCCCTAGAGGGGCCGTTTGTGGGCACTGGGTGTCCTGAAGATCTGGCCAAGGCTCATCCCGCCTAGCCCAGGAGCAGAGAGGAGAGTGGGGGTGGGGGGCAGTGGGAGGGGCAGTGATTGACAGAAGCTGGGGGCAACAGGGAGGAGGGCATTTGAGGATACATCAGCTTTGCTCTTACTGGGCCTGGGGGGCACAGGGTCTGACCTGCTGTGACCTTTTCCCTCTGGCAGCTGTGTGGAGAAGGTCTCCGGGGTCCAGGCGGGAGGTGGAGGAGTGGGGATGAGGGGCTCTGGCTGGGCTTGGAGGGACAGTGGAGATGGGAGAAGGGGTTGACTTGCTCATGGTAAACTGGTTCACACATGCACAAAAACATCTGTGGAGAATGGGGGATGCAGGCCGTCTCCAGACTACATGCATGTCAATATTACATGTGTCCACCCCGTCTCACTCCATGGTCCCCAGACTCATGCATATGGGATCCCTGGAGAGGTAGAAAGATAGAGAGACAGAGAGATAATTAGAGATATAGAGATTCAGACAGAGGAATTAGTAGGGATAGAAAGATACAGAAATACATAGAGAGAGATAAAGATAGAGAATGACTGAGAAAGACAAGATGGTGGGAAAGGAGAAAACCAACAGATAGGGAGAGAGACAAAGAGAAATGGACACAGTGGAAGAGACAGAAGTGAAAAAAAAGCCCAACACAGTGACAGAGGGAGACAGTGCTAAGAGACATTCAGACAGTGATGCTGACAGAGAAACAGCAGAAGCCTGGATGGAGGCAGGTTGGGCAGAGACAGAGAGAGACACACAGAGATACACAGGGAGAGATGCATACCCTGAGAGAGGGACCAAGATGAGGGCAACAGGCAGAGATGGAGATAGGAGCAGAGAGCATGACAACAATGGACAGAGACAGGGGAGAGAAGGGACATGGGGGGACTCTGATGGGTGGGGGAGGGAAGAGAGACATTGATGGAAACAGAAATACATGAAGAGAGAGACATAGGGTGAGACAGGGAGAAACACAGGTAGCCAGAGAGGGGGACATGGGAAAAGTGGATCCCAAGGCTCAGAAGACAGGGACAGGGGCATGGCAAGGACAGGGGTAGGGATAGGAGCAGGGATGGGGCATGGCAAGGACAGGGGTAGGGACAGGGGTAGGGAAAGGAACAAGACAAGGACAGGGGAAGGGACAAGGGTAGGGAAAAGAACATGACAGAATGGGAAGGGACAAGGGCAGGGACAGGGGCATGATAAGGACAGGGACATGACAAGGACAGAGGTAGGGACAGGGACATGACAGGGACAGAGGTAGGGACAGGGACATGAGAAGGACAGGGACATGACAAGGATAGAGGTAGGGCCAGGAGCATGACAGGGACATGACAAGGACAGAGTTAGGGACAAGGATAGGGAAAGGAACATGACAAGGACAGGGGAAGGAATAGGAGCAGGGACGGGCATGACAAGAACGGGGTAGGGAAAGGACAATGACAAGGACGGGGACATGTTAAGGATGGGTAGGGACAGGGGCATGATAAGGACAGGGGTAAGAACAGGGGTGGGCATGACAAGGACAAGGAAAGGGACAAGGTTAGGGACAGAGACAGGAACATGACAAGGACAGAGGTAGGGAAAGGGGCATGACAAGGATAGGGAAGGAATGGGGTAGGGACAGGGATGGGAATATGACAAGGACAGGGGAAGGGACAGGGAAGGGACATGACAAGAAGGACAGGGGAGGGACAGGAGCAGGGGCAGGAGTAGGGACAGGATCAGGGACAGGGGCAGGGACATAAGCACAGGAAAGAGGCATGGACAGGGCCAGGGATTGGGGCAGGGTGAGGAAGAGGGACAAGAGCAGTGTCAGGGACTGGGATATGACAAGGACAGGGACCAGGTAGGGGCAGGAAAGGACACCAACAAGACAACTGAGGACTCAGGTGCCTGCCAACCCCATTAGCCTAAAAGTTGGGTGCTCCAGTTCCTGAAGGAACCCTGTACCCCCTACCCCTCCTTGTGTGGCCTCAGGCTGGCCCCATATCCCTGCTGAGACTCAGTGTCTTCGTCTGCAAAGTGAGGACCACCTGGCCCTGCAGACTGGGGACCTGGGCTGGCACAGGCACACACTTCTCCAACAGGGTGGTCCTTGATGCTACCCCTGTGCCCCTGGCCAGTGAGGGTGGGTCATAAGTACTGGGCTCCTGGGATTCATCTCTGACCTCACTGTCTCTGGGGTTCCTGGGGGTGTGGGGATGGTCTCAGGGTGCTGAGATATCATGAAATACTCACTCCTGCTCCTTTTTAGTACCGTTTACACAACCTAGTTGCCTGCCAGCGTTTGGGATCTGGATCCCCCCATCCCAGGCCAAGCAGAGGAGCAGGTGGCTTAGTGGGCCTGAGGTCTTCCCTCTTGGGGGCCTGGGTCTCATGGAAGAACACAGTTGAGCACCATTTTAATTCAATAAAATCAGAATTTTCAGGGGCCACTGTGCCCCTGGCCAAGGTGGGCCTGGTGGGCAGGTGGGATCTGACCTAGGGAGGTGAGGGCCTCACCCCCACCCTCAGGGTCCCTGAATCCTGGGGTTTGGGCCAACCTGGCCTTGCTAGGGGGCTGGGGTGGGTCTGTGGCTGCAGGTGAGGAATCAGTACAAGCTATTTCTGGAAACAGCACAGAGGGTGAGAAACATGTTTTTCGGTGTGGAACAAATAGCCATTTGCATGTGCCCTTGAGGGCCAAGTTTGCCCAAAATGAGTATCTTGAGAGAAACTGAGACTGGAGCTCTGCACCTGCCTTGGGGTGGGGGAGGGGACAATAGGAGTGATCCCAGCAGCAGGGCCCAGAGACCCTAAAGACACAGCCCCCCAACCATAATGGCAATGACCCCATGGAGCATCCTTGCCAGACCCCTGGGGAGCCCTGCAGCCTATGGGCAGGTCCTGCCTTGAAGGGGAAAACACAGAGGCCTGGGGCTTGGTGGTCAGTAGTGGTCACTGCCTGGCTCTGCGGCCCTGCTGTTGGTGAGAGAGCACTGGGCACATCAGTGACCCAGGCCTTGGGTGGGCAGTGGAGGGGGGCGAGAGGAGACCAGCTTGCCCTTGGAGCTCACAGGAGTAGGGCACCAGGGATTAGAGAGGGTGGGGGGAGACAGACCCTGCACAGGGCTGGGAGGACTCCTGGGGCTGCTTGAGGTGTTTGTGGAGCACCGAGTGTTAGCAGGTGTGGGTAGTGCTGCTGTGTGTCCCTGTGCCAGAGAGATGGCAGAGCCGATGTCCCTGTGGAGTCCCTAAGGGTGTCCCTGAAGGTGTCCACACTGAGTGTCCCAGTAGGTGTCCTCACTGGGTGTTCCTATGGATGTCCCTTAGGGTGTTCCTGTGTGTGTCCCTGCAGGTGTCCATAGTAGGTTTCTCCAAGGGTGTCCACACTCGGTGTCCCTTCAGGTTTTCCTGTGTGTGTCCCTGCACGTGTCCACACTGAGTGTCCCTGTGGGTGTCCACACCAGGTGTCCACACTGAGTGTCCCTGTGGATGTCCCTGCAGGTGTCCACACCTAGTGTCCCTGAAAGTGTCCACAACGGGTGTCCCTGAGGGTATTTCTGAAGGTGTCCACACCAGGTGTCCCTGTGGGTGTCCACACTGAGTGTCCCTGAGGGTATTCTTGTAGGTTTCCACACCGGGTGTCCCTGTGGGTGTCCACACCGGGTGTCCCTGCAGGTGTCCCAGGAGGTATGGAGATGGGTGGTGACAGAGGCCAGGCAGTAGATCGTTCTAGATGACAGCCCTGCAGAACAAGGAGCAGGGCTGAGGCATGAGGAGAAAGCGGCTGGGGGAGGGATGGCTATGCGGACTCTGAGGATGGTGCAGGCATGTGCAGTGGTAGCTGGTAGGATGGGAGGGCAGTTAGGTCAGCACTACTGGGAAGTCAGGGCCAAGGCAAAGAGGATGCTGGGAGCCAGCACCAGGAGGGCGGGTAGCTGCTCTGTGCAGAGCAGCACTGTGCAGCTCACATTTCAGAACGATCTCTGACACTTGGGAACTGAAAACCAGGGGCTAATAGCAAGATACAGCCTCCCTCCATGTTCCCAGGGTGGGCTGTGCTCCACAGGTACCAGGCAGTTACTGAGGGACATTCATCCTCGAGAAGTACCCCAGCTCACAAGTGTGGAGGGAAGGAGGAGACTAGGTAACTATCATCTTCAACCCTGACATGAGGTGAAATCAGGCAGTGGTCCTGACTAACACATGAGGACCCAGGAAACCTGAGCAGCACTCAGATGGATTCCTTCAGAGGGTCAAGGGAGAGGCAGTATGTCTCAGAGCTCCCTGGGGTGTCCCACACCAAGAGGCTAGGGACCACGGAATGAGGCAGGGTGAATATGCGTGACATTGACACATATGCAGACAGGAGACAGCCTGCATCTCTGCCTGTCTTTTGTGTGCATGTAAACCAGTCTATGATGAGCAGGTCAACCCCTTCTCCCACTTCCACTATCCTTCCCTGGCCCAGCCCCTGGTCCCCCAACTCCTCCACCTCAACCCTACACCCAAGATCCCTTCTCCATGCAGCAGCCAGAGATGAGATACAGCAAGTCAGACCCTGTGGCCCCAGGCCCAGACAGAACAAAGCCAATGTCCTCCCCCATCAAGGCCCTATCCTCCCTGTTGCCCCAAGCTCCTGTTATTCACTGCTCCTTCCCACTGCCCACTGCCCCCCACCCCCCAGCTTCTGCTGTGCTCCTGGGCCAGGTGGGATGAGACTTGGCAGGATCATCAGGACACCCATGCCCACACAAAGCCCCTCTTGGTGGTCCTCCCACCCCTTATAAAATCACACCTCCTCCTTGTTCCTTGGCTCCTTGCCCTGGCAGCTCCCACCACTCCAAGAGCCTATACTGTGGCCCCAGGGCAGGGCTCTTATCTGACCCCTCCCGAGTGCCCCAGCATGGGTTCGTGCTGCACACAGCAGGGACCGGAGGTATAAGGTCCTCGGCCTCTCGTGGTCAGGAAAGGAGTGGTGGAGACTGTGGCAGGAACATCAAGGCGGAGGCCAAAGTGAGGGGTCTGTGTGCCCTGATTGCAAGCTCTGCCCCGGCACCCATGGCCTTCATGGCTCTGCCTCCAAGGGGGCCCAGGTTTCCCCGCCCAGTGCCCCCTTCAGCCTAGGACAGTCTGAGGAACGCTGAGAGGCAGCAGGGGTGGACAAGGGGTCAGGGGATACTTCAGGCCTGGGGCTTAAGGAGGCCAAGAGCCTGCACCATCTATCTACCCCTCAGAGTCTGGGAAGTCCCCGGGCTTCCTAGGGGAACTCTACCCTAAGACCACAGGCCCAGAGCCCTCCACACCTAGCTGTTGAGGTCTCCTGGGGACCTGCATCAACCCCAAGGCCTGAGCTCCAGAGCTGGGCCTTTGGGCCCCCGGGATGTGGCCTTTCTTGCCTTCCTTCCCTCCACTGCCCAGCCTGTGTCCAGGGGTCCCATGGAGATTTATGGGTTTCCGAGCCTGGTGGCACAGTGATTAAGAACTCGGCTGCTAACCAAAAGGTCAGCAGTTCGAATCCACCAGCCGCTCCTTGGAAACCCTATGGGGCAATTGTACTCTGCGCTATAGGGTCGCTATGAGTTGGAATCAGCTTGATGGCAATGGGCTTTCAGTTCAGAGGCAGCGCCTTGTGGCAGGGGACAGTGATATGCAGAGGGGGTAGGTGTTCGCGGACCACAGGGGCAGCCGGGCCAGACACTGGTGGGCAGGTGTCTTGGTTCTCTGCCCTCCCTCTGCACAGAACCCCAGGATGTACTTTAACTCCTGCAGCTGCCAGGCTGTCCTTGGTCATCTGTCCTTCCTCTGTGTGCATCTGGGGCCTTCCCCTGGCCAGGCCCTGATGGGCCCTGCCCCAACACCCTGGAGCAGACATGTGCCCACCACACAATGGGACCAGGACCACTCCCAGGACATGGCAGGCACAGCCAGTGAGTAGTAGGGCCGCTGACCGGGTCTGCAACTCCAACCCCAATGTCAGGCGTGTTGCTCAGCCTTGTAGGACACATTGGGGAGACAGCCCCAGTGTGAGCCCTGAGCCCACGGGGCCTAGAGAGAGGATGTGTGTGTGTGTATTTGTGTACATGTGATTGTGTGAGTGTGTATGTGTGAGTTTTTGCATCTCTGCCCTGTCTCTCCTGCTGACCCTATTTCTCTTAGTATCTCTGTCTCTCCCCCATCTCTACCTTTTCTGCTGTCCCTTTTCTTTCAATGTCTCTTCCTCATCTCTGTGCCTATCTCTCCTGCTGTCCCTATTTCTCTCAGTTATCTTTCCCTCATCTCTGTGTCTGACTCTCCTGCTGTCCTTGTTTCTCTGTGTCTCTAACTCTCCCTATCTCTGTCTCTCCTGCTATCCCCATGTCTCTCAGTGTCTCTGTCTCTCTGATGCTGTCTCTGTCTCTCCCATTGTCCGTTTCTCTCAGTGTCTCTGTATCTCCTCGTCTCTGCCTCTCCTACTATCCCTGTTTGTCTCAATGTCTTCCCTCATCTTTGTCTCTGTCTCTCCTGCTATCCATGTTTCTCTCAATGTGTCAGTCTCTCCCCCATCTGTCTCTCCTGCTATCCCCATGTCCTTCAGTGTCTGTATCTCTGATCTTGTCTCTCTCTCCCACGGTCCCATTTCTCTGTGTCTCTGTCTCTCCCCCATCTCTGCCTCTATCTCTCCAGCTGTCCCTATTTCTCTCAGTGTCCCCCTCTGTCCCCCATCTCTGTCTCTCTCTCCAGCTGTCCCTGTTTCTCTCAGTGTCTCTACCTCTCTCCAATCTCTGCCTCTCCTGCTGTCCGTTTCTCTCAGTGTCTCTCCCTCATCTCTGTCCCTGTCTCTCTTACTGTCCCTATGTCTCTGAATGTCTCAGTTTCTCTCACTGTCCCCATTTCTCTCACTGTCTTTGATTCTGTCTCTCTTGCTGTCCCTGTTTTTCTCACAACCTTTGATTCTGTCTCTCCTGCTGTCCCCGTTTCTGTCACTGTTGCTGTCTCTCCCCATCTCCTTCTCTTTTTCTCTTGCTGTCCTTGTTTCTATCAGTGTCTCTGTCAGTCTCTGACCCTGTCTCATCTCTTTCTGTGTCTCTCTCTCATCTCTGTCTCTCTCTCACTGTCCCCTTTTCTCTTACTGTTTCTTTGTCTCTCCCCTATCTCTGTCTCTCCTGCTGTCACTGTTTCTCTCAATGTCTCTCTCTGACCCCATCCCATCTCTCTGTCTGACCCTGCTCAGTGATCCCGCCTTGGACCCTTAGGGTCTGCGTGTGGGGTGCAGGTCCTGCCCTGAGCCAGTTCTGAGTGGCTGAGAGTCCTGGGCATGTTTGTTTTGGACACAGTGGGAGGCTGGTGGCTAGTGGAATCCCTGGGTTGTGCCCCACATTCTGCCTCATTCTAGGGGCCTGGGCAGAAAGAAGCAGGAGGGAGGAGCGTGTGGGGCGGAACCTGACAGAGCAGGGCCAGGGCCTGGGCTGGGGTCTGCAATGCAGTGCCCCACTGGCCTGCTGTGTCATGGGCACTGTGTTGTGGGGGCTGGAAACTGAACATTCTGCCTCTGGTTGAAGTCTTACTCAGGTGGACACCAGAATTACCCTCTGCAGATCCTGGGCTGACCATGGCTACATGTGGCTGACTCTGGCTGACCCTGGGCTGACCTTGACTGACCTTAGATAGACACTGGCTGATCTTAGTTGACCCTGGGCTGACATTGGTTGACCCTGGGTAACCCTGGACTGATGAAGGTCATTGTGGAGTGGGGGCTGAGTCCTTCAGCAGGCTCTGGGGAAGCTCACTACCCTGGAAAGCCCCCCAGCCCTAGTCCTGGCACCTTTCCTAGCCAGGGAGAGGTCACCTGGCTAAGTCTCAGTTTCAGGGCATGATTCTCAGAAACATAGGCACTCTGGTCAGGACACCTGGGCTGGGCTCACAATGACTCAGAGGCATAGGGGGCTATTTTGGGTGTTCCAGCAGGTGATGGGGATGCAGAAGCCTTGAGAAGAAAGAAAAACAAGAGAACACAAACATTCTTGATTACCCCCTCCCTCTTACGGTTTCCAACTCCCTATACCCTCCACTACTTCCACTAACCCTTGTGACCTTCATGGCCTGAGGGAGCCAGGCATAGCCCAAACCAGCCTGAGTTCTGGGGCTGTTCTGCTCTGTGCCACATCTGCCCTGAGATGATGACAGGGGCTGGGTGATCATTACAGGGGCTGAGTGGTCAGGACAGGACTGAGAGATGATGACAGGGGCCAAGTGGTCAGGACAGGGACTGAGTGATCAGGGCAGTGGTTGAGTGATCAAGACAGGGGCTGAGTGATCAGGACAGGGACTGGGTGATCAGGACAGGGGCTGAGTGATGATGACAGGGGCCAAGGGATCTGGACAGGGATTAAGTCATCAGGGCAGTGGTTGAGTGATCAGGACAGGGACTGAGTGATCAGGACAGGGGCTGAGCAATCAGGACAGAACTGAATGATCAAGATAGGGACTGAGTGATGACAACAGGGGCTGAGTGAGGATGACAAAGGCTGAGTGATCAGGACAGGGTCAAGTGATCGAGATGGGCTGAGTGATCAAGACAGGGCCCAGAGATCAGAGCAGGGCTGAGTGATTTGGACAGGGATCAAGTGATAAGGACAAGGATGAGTTATCAGGAGAAGGGCCTGATGATGAGGCCAGGAGCTGAGTGATCATGACAAGAACTCAGTTATCAGGGCAGTTGCCCAATATTCAGGACATTGGCTGAGTTATTACAATAGGAGCTCAGTGATCAGGAAATGGGCTTTGTGATTAGGACAAGGGTGAGCAATCAGGACAGTGGCTCAGTAATCAGGACAAAGGCCCAGGGATCATTGCAGGGACCCAGTGGTGAGTGATCAGGACAGACACACAATGATAAGGACATGATTCCAGTGATGAGGACAGGAGCCCAGTGATCAGGACAGATGCCCAGTGATCAGGACATGGACCTAGTGATCACTACAGCGGTCTAGTGATCAGAACTAGGTCGAGTGATCAGGTCAGGGACTAGTGATCAGGACAGGAACCAGTGATCAGGACAGGGGCCTCAGGTCATGGGGCTATTTTTCTGGATACTCTTCTGTGGGCAGTGCCACACCTGGCCTTGGTTCCAGATGGTTTATGCCCTTGGCCTCATCAGGTCCTCTAAAGGTACTAGGCACTCCTGTCTGTATTTTCCATGTGAGTCCCCACAGACATGCATCACCAAGACTGAATTGCAGCCCCTCCCTTCTCCTCTCATACAGGTCTCTGAGAAAGTTTGGCTTTTGGATCTGTTTATTGCATGGGGCAAGCTTGTGCAGGAGTAGTGGGGACTTCAGAGCAGGGCTGATTTTTGGCATCCAGAGCAGACTTCTCCAGGGCTCCATGGTGCTTCCACCTGTGGACACAGAGGCAGTAGCTAGTGTCTAGGCAGGGGTGGTCCTGAGTGTGGGCAGGGTCCTGCCAATGGCCATCCCCCTTCATGTAGGGCTCCCAGGAGACTGCAGGAGTCCTGGTGTTCCTGCACTGAGAAGTGCATGCCCCGTCCCTGGCTGGGTGACATAAATGTTGACTTCAGCACCTACCTGTGTCCTCAGTGTCTGTTATGGGACCACCTCTGGGCAGAGCAAGGCCAGCTACAGTAGGCAGCTCCAGCACCCCCCTGAGCTGTGCAGCTCTGCCCCCGAGGCCTCCTCCCTGCCTTCCTGGGCCCAAGACACACCTGGGCCTGCAGCTGGTCAGTACTGAGGAACTTCCTTGCTGCCCTGGGGGCCCCAGATGCTGGTCACTGTCAGTGCTGTGCTGTAGACGAGGCTGAGCAGGAAGAGTGTGAGCAGAGTGACAGTGGTTGGCCACAGGCTAGCCCCTTGTGCCTCCTCCTCCAGGCTGTCCTGTGGCAGGTCCAGCACCAGCCATGGGCAAGGCTTTTGCCAATCTGCAAGACAGGAAGGCCTGCCAGGCCCAGACTCAAGTGGTCAGGGGCCCAGACACTCCCCTCCCAGGCTTCTTGGGGCCCGAGTCACTGGCAGGGGCCCCCTGTCTCAGGTCTGAGACTTGCCTCAGGGAGGACAAGGAAGCAGGAGGTCCACAGGAAAGGGGCTTGGGCTCTGAAGACCCTGAGATGCCTGTAGGAACCCTGTGTCTTGGGGGTCTCAGGGTGCCTTGGTAAGAGAGATCTGCACAGGGTGGGAAGGGGGGCACTATCTTTGATGTTCCACCCAAGGCCTCTGGGTCTCAGCCCCAGATACTCAGCAGGCGCTTACCCAGGACCCTCTCCAGGCTTGCCTTGGGCTCAGAGGGCCATGGAGGACCTAGACACAGCCAGCTCTCAAGGAGCTCCAGGTTGAGACACAGACCTGAGTCTGCAGTTCATTGGGCCAAGGGCTGGTTGGGGCATGCCCAGGGGCCCTTCTTGCCCTCCCAGGGTATGTGGCTGAGGGACCACAGGGAGTACTAGGGAAGACCAGGTGAAGGCCACTAGCACAGACAGCCCTGGCTGTCTTCAGGGTCCCAGGGCATGGATCACCCATGTCAAAAGGGGCTTGGGCTTGTTTGTCGTATGCTGATATATCCAATTATTTATCCATCTGCCCACCACCCATCTATCCATCCATCTATTCACTCACTCACCCATCCATCTCTCCATCCATCCACTACCCATTCACTCACTGATCCATCTGTAAATCCATCTACCCATCTATCCATAAAGTTATCTGCCCACCCACCCATCCATCCATCCATCCATCCATTCATCCATCCATCCATCCTCCATCCCTCCACCCATGCAACTATCTATCCATCCACCTACCTACCCATCTGTCCATCCATTCATACACCTATAAAGCCATCCATCCATCCATCTTCCATCCATAAATCCATTCATTCATTCACCCACCACCCATTCATCTATCAACTCACCCATCCATCCACTCATCCATCCATCTAACCATCCACCCATCCATCCATCCATCCATCCATCCATCCATCCATCTATCCTTCCGTCCACCCATTTGTCTACCCACCCGTATATTCATTGTACATCCTATGATGCATTCTCTTATTTGCTTGCTGCCCACCTGCTGACCAGCGCTTTATTGTTGATTCTTCCTCCCTCCCCTTTGGAAAGCCCTTCCGTTAGGCCAGGTCCCATGCTGAGTCTCTAGGGATGGCTGGAGCACCTTTAGGATAGCACTTCCCCACCTTACCTGCCACTCTCCCTATCACTGTTTGGACTACTATACCCTTGACAGGGAGCAGTGGCAAGGGTGGGTAGCGGACCCCACCCTACCATGGCCCTGGGAGCAGAGGAAGGCAGCCACATGGCTGGGTCCCCCTGGAGAGGCCAGGAAGGTTCTGAAACAAGAGCAGGAGCCCCACTGCCCCCTTGTGGGAGTGGTGGTGCCAGGTGTCCCCATCGCAGTCTTGGGTTGCCCTCTCTGTGCTCTGTCTCTCCAGGTGTCCCCCTTCTATGGGGAACCCCAGGCAGAAGCTGCAGGCCTTCTGAAGTTCTTGGCTGGAAGCTCTCTGGCCTGATTCTAACCCCCTTCCCCAGCCCTGCCCCTACCCTGTCTATTGTATAGACCTTACTTTAGCTCAGGAAGGGATGGAACATTTAAGTCTGGGGGCCCAGGCTGGTGCAGCGGCTTCCTGGGAGGAGCTGTGGAATAGGGCTTTGAGTTGTGTGGAGCTGAGCACACAGGGCGGGACAGGAGAGGGCCCAGGAGGGGTTCTGGGCAGTGGGGCTGGGCCTCAAACCCCAGGTTCTGGGGCAAGACTAGGGGAAAACCCAGCTAGGAGGCTTTGGAAGGGACTCCCCTTGCCTTTCTGGAGCTGAGGTCTGTGCTTTGAACTTCCTGAACCTGCAGGGGCTCTGATGGCTGTGTGGGCATGCATACATGTGCATATATGTATGTGTGTGTGTGCATGTAGCCGTGTGTGTATGCATGTGTGTGCATGTGGCACATGTGCACGTATGTAGGTGCATTGTGTGTGCATGTGTATGTGTGCATGTAGCCATGTGTGTGTGGGTATGCAAGGACATATGTAGGTGCATGTGTGCATATGTAGGTGCATGTGTGTATGTGTGTCTATCCACAGAGTGATGTGATTAGGGAGGTGGAGAAGGCTGTGTTGGAACTGGGGTTGGTCCCATTCTGCACAAGTCAGTGAGCAGACTTAGCGCCCAGGTGTTTCACGGCCTGAGCCTGCACTCACTGAGGCAGCTGTGGGGCCTGGGTGTGCCCTTCTTCCCAGGAGTGCCGCTGGAATCTAGCCTCAGTCTCTTGGCCACCCTTCCCTGACACTCCCTATTTCCTGGGTGCCCTGTTCTCATCTTACCTTCTCTAATAACAACCCCCCTCCCCCAACCTGATGCAGCCAGAGAGAGCTTTCTAAGATACAAATGAACACATTACCTTTCCATTCAAAACCTTCCCATGGCACCCACTGACCTGCAGGTCATCTCCAGGCCTCTGATCTCACTCTTAGCTTAGCTTCACTGGCCATCCACAGATACACACACATGTCCACACATGCACGCACTCACATGCATGCACACATGCACACACATGTGCAAACACTGATTCTCATACATTCACGGGTGGGAAGGCATGCCAAGGTGCGGCTGAGCAGGGAAACTGAAGCCTGACAGGGTCAGGACAGAGGGCTGCCCTTTCTTCCCTGCCCTTGCCCTTCCCAGGCATGCTGCCAACAACCAGGATGGACAGACAAGCAGCTGGATGGAAAAGCAGGGCTGCTTCTGGTGGAGCACGGAGTTTATTCGAGGGGTGAGGGTGGGGCTCAGTAACAGACTCCATCCGCCTCGGCCATAACCACAGACACATTGACGTGGGTGGGTTTACCGGCCAAGCGGTCGATGGTCTTCTCGGTGAAGTCCAGGGGCAGGGCCTCATGGCCCACCAGGCAGGAGAAATTATCACCCTGCTTCCAGGTCTGGGCCTCCACGCGCAGCACACTGGTCACGGCAAAGGTGACAGCTTCCTGGCCTGGCTCCTGCCGTGGGGGCCAGGTCAGGTAGTTGTTTTGGGGCAGCTGCTGGGCCCCGTGCCGCCAGCGCACCAGCACGTCTTGGGGGCTGAATCCACGCACCACGCATGTCAGTGTCACCAGTTCGTTCAGCGCCAGCTCCTCCGCCGGTGGTGGCAGCAGGTGGACCTGGGGTGGGAAGCTGTTCCCTGTAGGCGAGAGAACAGGTACGGGGCTGGGTGGGGTGGGCACTCAGGCTGCAGCCTGACCGTCTCAGGCCTCAGTTTCCACTCTGTAAACTGGGGAGGGAGCCCCAAGCCAGAGGAGCTGGGGTGGGGGAAGGCTTGGGAATGTGCTCTGCCAACCAGGGCTCCAGCCCACCTGAGTTTTTGGAAATGGTGGCAGATTGGGTCCCAGCCTCGGGGTGGGTGGCAGTGCAGGAGAAGTTCTTCCCACTCTTCCAGGGCTCCCTGCAGCCAGGAAGGATGCTGGACACGCTATAGCAGCCACAGGAGTCTCGCTCAGGTGCCTTCTGTACGGCATCTGTCCCACCTGAGGTCTGCCAGGTGAAGGTGGCACCCTCAGGGTCCTTCAGGCCACTCAGTGTGCATGTGAGGTTGGCTTCCGAGCCCAGGAGCAGGTCTTCTAGGGCTGGCCGGTGCAGTGTCAGGCTTGGGTGGCATACAGAGGGGCAGCCTGGAACTGAGAGAGGCCAGAGTGGGCCAGTCTTCCCTTCCCACTGTCCCTCCCTGTTCTTTCTTTCTGACTCCAGTCCCCAGGCTCCTCCTGCCTTCTTTACTCTCCCGTCCACTGCCTCTCCTCCCAAGCATGGGAAGGGTGGCTCCTAGGTCTCCAGGCCCTGTCCAGCCTTGCCCTCTGACCTTTGCAGGGCACCTTGGCCTCCTGTGAGCTTGAGTTATGCTGCACATGGCACGTGAGGCATTTGTTGTCTGGGCACTGGTCAGCAGGTAGGGTGAGCTGGCTGCTCATGGTATACAGGACCCCGGCAGTGTCCTGGATCGGGGGGTAGTTCGTGACGGTCACGTTCTCTCCGCTGTGGTTCCAGGTCACCTTCAAGGGCTCCGGTGGGAAGAAACCCTGGACTAGGCAGGCAACGACCACATTCTCACAGGAGGCAGCACGCTGGAGACTCAGCGGGAAGACTCTAGGGCTGGTCTCAGGCTCTGGAGCAAAGAAGACAGGCTGTCAGAGGGGACAGACAAGGTCATGGGGCCTGGCGCTTGAGTTTGTGCACAGAATGGACTATGGATGCTTGTTCATACAGCACATGCCACTGGCCAGCCTACTATTTCTGCTCCTGTGCTTCCCAAGACATCCCCAAGGGCTGCACAGAGAGGCTGAGTGGCTGCCCCAAGGTCACACAGCTCGTACACCACAGGCCTGGGATTTGAACCTGACTCTCGAGTTCCAGCTGCACTGTTTATTAACCCAGTTCTCAGACAGAGCCCTCATATAGGACATGATCCTTGGAAAGAGCCTTTGGATGGAGCCCAGATATGATCTATGGACAGAGCCCTCGGAAATGGCCTGGACATGATTCATGAACGTGCCTCTGGTACAGGCTGCTCTCAAGCTGTTAGTCCTAGTTGATAAACACAGCTCTGCCACTTACTGGCTGAGTTGCCGGGTGCCCTGAGCCTCAGCTCCCACCATGGAGTGGATACTCCATGGCACCTGGGACTGAGGAGGATCATAAGGGACAGATCCTGAAGGTAAGGGCACAGTCCAGGGCAGAGAGGCCTGTGCCTGAAGCTTAGCCAGCATGGGGGGCAGTGTGCACTGGGGAGTAGAGGGAGCCTCTATGTCTGTTTCCACTTCCCATTTTGCCTGGCAGGCTGCTAGGCCGACCTTCCCAACACACTGCCCTACCTGTCACCCTCAAATAAGCAGCATTCAGCCCATGACCTAAGATAGTCGGCCAATACCAGACTTCCCTCAGAGCCAAGAGAAAAGAAGAGTGAGGGTGTCACACATGCACCTGAAATTGCATGGCTCTCAGGGTTGCCACAGACAGAGACAGAGCAGAGCACAGAACGCTGGGTCCCAGATGCCACCCTCCAACATTGTCTCACACTAACTTGAGTCCCCAGTCCAGTTCAGCCCAGTGAGCCCAACCCAGCTTAACCCAATCAGCCCAGTCCTGCAAAGTCCAGCTCAGCTGAGCCTAGCTCAGCTGGCTCGGAACAGTCCAGCAAAGCTCAGCTCAACTTAGCCAAGCTCAGCTCAGCTAGCCCAGCTCAGCTCAGCCCAGCTAGCAGAGCTCAGCTCAGCCCATTCAGCCTAGCTCAGTCCAGCTCTGGTCAGCCTAGCTCATCCAAGCCCAGTTCATCCCAGCCCACCTTAACCCAGCTCATCCCAGTCAGCCCAGTCGAGCCCAGCCCTGTCAGTACTGCTAAGCCCACCTCAGCCCAGCTAACCCAGCCTAGCTCAGCCCAGCTCAGCCTAGCCCAACAGCACTCAGCCTAGCCCAGCCCAGCGTGACCTGGTCAGTCCAACTCATCTCAATTTAGCCCAGCTCAGCCCAGCTCAGCCCAGCTCAACCCAGCTCATTCCAGTCAGCCCAGCTCAGCCTAGCCCAGCTCAGCTCAGCCTAGCCCAGCTCAGCTCAGCCCAGCCTAGTTGAGCTGAGCTCAGCCCAGCTCAGCTAGTCCATCTCAGCCCAGCCCAGATCAGCCCAGCTAGTCCATCTCAGCCCAGCCCAGCCTACTCCAGCTCAGCTCACCTCATCTCAGCCCAGCTAGCCCAGCTCAGTCTAGCCCAGCAGAACCTAGTCCAGCCCAGTTAGCCCAGCTCAGCCCAGCTCAGCTCAGCTCAGCTAGCCTACCTCAGTCCAGCCCAGACCAGCCCAGTCCAGCTGAACCCAACCCAGCTCAGCCCAGCCCAGCTTAGCTCAGCATAGTCCAGCATAGCCCAGCTCAGCCCAGCCCAGCCTAGCCCAGCTCAGCTGACCCCAGTCGAGCCCAGCCCAGCCCAGCTCAGCCCAGCCTAGCCCTGGTTAGCCTAGCTCAGCTAATTTAGTACAGCTTGGACCAGCCCAGCTCAGCCTAGCTCTACTCTGCCCAGCTCAGCCCAGCTCGACCCTGCCCAGCTCAACTCAACCCAGCTCAGCCTGGTCCCGCCCAGTTTAGCCCAGCCCCACCCTGCCCAGCTCAGCCCAGCTAGCCCGTTTAGCCCAACCCAGCTCAGCCCAGTCCAGCTAAGCTCAGCTCAGCTCAGTTAGCCCAGCTCAGCCTAGCCCAGCTCAGCCCAGCAGAACCTAGCCCAGCCCAGCTAGCCAAGCTCTCAGCCCAGCTCAGCTCAGCTAGCCCAGCTCAGTCCAGCCTAGGCCAGCTCAGCTCAGCCCAGCCCAGCCCAACCTAGCCCTAGTCAGCCTACTCAGCTAACTAGCAGAGCTCAGCCCAGCTCCACCCTGCCCAGCTCAGCCAACGCAACCTAGCCCAGCTCAGCCCATCCTAGCCCAGCTCAGTTCAGCTCAGCTCAGCCCAGCTAGCCCAGTTCATCCCCACCCAGCTAGCCCAGCCCAGCGAGCCCAGCTCAGCCCAGCAAACCTAGCCCATCCCAACCAGCCAAGCTAGACCAGCTCATCTCAGTTTAGCCCAGCTAGCCCAGTTCAGTCTAGCCTAGACCAGCTCAACCTAGCCCAGCTCAGCCCACTTCAGCTCAGTCCAGATCAGCCTAGACCAGCTCAGCCCAGCAGAACCTAGCCAAGCCCAGCTATCCAAGGTTAGCCCAGCTCAGCTCAGCTCAGCCCAGCTAGCCTAGCTCAGTCCAGCCAAGACCAGCTGAACCTAGCCCAGCTCAGCCCAGTTCAGCTCAGTCTAGCCCAGCCTAGCCCAGCTTAGCCCAGCCTAGCCCAGCTCAGCCCAGCTCAGCTGAGCTCAGCCCAGCTCAGCCCAGCTCAACCTAGCCCAGCTCACCTCATCCCCTCCCACCCCATCCAATCCCATCCCGTTCTAGCCCAGCCTAGTCCAGCTCAGCTCAGCCCAGGCCTAGTCAGCCTAGCTCATCCCAGCACAGCCCCACCTAGCCCAGCTCAGCCCAGCTCAACTCAGCCGAGAGCAACCCAGCCCAGCCCAGCCCCGCTTAGCCTAGCTCATCCCAGTCTAGCCAAGCCCAGTCCAGCTCAACCCATCTCAGCCAAGTCTTTTCCAGTTTATCACTACTCAGTCCAGCCCCTCTTAGCTCAGCTCTGACTCTCCTGCCCTGTGGTCCTCCTGGGTCTCTGTGCCATCTCCCTCCCCCTTTCCCATTGGCATGGGTATCTAGTCTGGGTGTTCTCCATCCTCCTGCCTCAGGAAGGCTCAGGACTGGCCTGACTGAGGCTG
The DNA here is from genome assembly GCF_000243295.1 of Trichechus manatus latirostris. NCBI lineage: Eukaryota > Metazoa > Chordata > Mammalia > Sirenia > Trichechidae > Trichechus > Trichechus manatus. The sequence goes on from NW_004443989.1 coordinate 13,537,121, forward strand.
CACAGGCTCCTCGTTGTTCAGAAATAGAGATGGAGACCCAGGACCCACCTGCTCAAGGTTGCTGGAGGTTCACTCTCTGCTGAGAGGGACCCTGGTATCCCTCTGGCTAAGCAGCCCCCACATTGCAGGTTCATCGTCACAGCCCACAGTTTGCCTGCCCCAGAGTTGGCTGGAATGGGGTAGCAGGCGTAGGCCTTGTTCAGGCCCTGTTCTGATGGCCATATGGCCTCAGCCAATCTCTTCCTCTCCTATGATGGGCTGTTTCTCCACTGATTGGGCAAGGCTGGATGGAGCAACTTTAGGACACTGCCTGATGAGAAGGGCAGGTTCGGGAGGGGCTGTGTGGCTGCGTGGCTGTGTATCTGGCTCAGTGGGGTCAGTCTCCCACTTCCTGCTCCAGCAGACGTGGCAGCACCTTTACGTCATGTCTGGTCTGTGGTCTGGCTGTGGCAAGGCCAGGTGTGTGAGGCTGGGGCTGTGTGACCCCACAGGAGCCTGGTCTGGCCTGAGACTCTGTGAGTTAGGGAGCAGGGGTATGATGGAACCATGGCCCAGGTCGCTGTCCACATGATGGGGCTGGGGGTAGACGCCAGGAAGAAGAGATGAAAAGACAGAGGATTAGAGGCTCAGGGAAACCCAGACAGAGATAGGCCCAAAGATGGAGATCGAGAAAGTGGAACCAGGGCTGGACAGGACCACAGGAGGGTTGGCAGGGGTGGGGGACACAGAGGGACAGGGCCTCCAGCGTGGAGGCCTCAGGGAAGACCTTCAGTGAGAACTTCAGTATGGGGAGACCGAGCCCTGGGGTCATGGGGTTGGAGCCACTTCAGCCATGGCCATGGTGTGGTTGTTTTTCCTCCACCAGCCCCACGAGTAGTCTATATCCCAGGCCACATGGGGGCTGCAATCTGTCTCAGAGGCCTGGAACACCAGTAGGTGGGGTCAGGTACCAAGACACAGCCTCTTTCCATATCTAGCCTGCCCTCCTCCACAATTTTCTGCTCAAGGCTTTCCTGCTTTGTTGTTCTCACCCAGTGGCCCCCTCAGAGGCTGCCTATGTCATGGCCTGTCTGATTGTGTGCTCCAGCCCACCCACCTGCCCCATCCCGGATCTCTGACTCTGGAGGCCACCTTGTTTGGGCACACAAGGGGGCAGTTAGACCTTGTTCATACAAACGTTCATCTATCCATACATCTTCCTTTCTTCTTGCCTATCTCCCTTCCTTCTTCTCTTCCTTCCTTCCTTCTATCCATCTATACATCCATCTATCCACTCATCCATCAGTTCATTTATCTTTTCATCTATCCATTGATCATCCATCCATAAAGCTATCCATCCATCCGTAAATCTATCCATCCATCCATCCACCATCCCTCCATCGATCCATCCATCTATCCACACATCCATCCATCATCCATCCATCCATCCATCCATCCATCCTCCATCCATCCATTCATCCATCAATCCATTCACCCATTCACAGCTGAGCTCTCAAGCCACACACAGGACCTGGATAGTTATGCCCCAGGAATGGCACCATTGGGAGGGAGAGGCAGTGATCAGGCAGGTGCAACAGGGAATCCTGTTTCCAGAGGAGAGGTCAGTCCTTTCCAGGATGAGGGGCTTGGGTGAGGTCCAGGCTCTCCCAGCAGTAGCGGTGGTGGTCTAGTGCAAACATTTTGGTGCAATGTGAGGAGGGTGGATTGAGAGTCCCCTAGCCAGGAGGCTGGGAGGTTGCTGGATAGATCCTTGGAAGGCTGGACATGCACTGTCCTCACATCCTCAGGCAGGGCCTGCACCTGCCTCTATGCCATGGGAGGCTGTCCCTCAGGGCCACTTTCACCCATGGGATCTGCTAAGGGTCTGGGCACTTGTGAACTAGGGATGTGGCCACTTTCCTTGAGAAATGGCCTTGGAAGCTCACAAGCCTCAGATGGGCCGAGAAGGCTCCCTCATCTCCTCCTTACTGTCACTTTTCTAATTATTGGAACAGTTTCTTCCTGCTACTGACCACTTGATCTCCTTCTGTGAAACCCACTGTCCTTAGGGCTCTTTGTGTGTAAGGTAATCCTTGTCATGAGGTGACAATAAAGCGTATTCCTCAGTTTTTATTTGACCAGGAATGCAAACACTCTCCCCAAAGCACACTTAGGTGGGGAGGGGAGGGAGGGTTATGGAAGGGAACTTTACTGAGAAACCCAAGTGGAAGGAAACAGAATTACCAAGGCTGGGAGAGACTCTGGATTCTGGGTCCTGGAAAGGGCCATAGATTCTTGTTTGGGCTGTGGGTCTTGGGTTGGGCTCTGGACTCTGGGCTCTTGGTCCTGCATTGGGCTGTGGGCTGTGGGCTGTGGGCTCTGGGTAGGTCTGTGGGCTCTGGGTCCTTGGTTTGCTTTAGGGTTCTAGGTTGGGCTCCAGACCCTGGGTTCTGGACTGTATGACCTGGGTTGGGCTGTGGGCTCTGGATGATGGGCTGGGTTCTGGGCCCTCATGTGTTCAGGTGGTTTATCAATCAGAACAGGAGTGACTGGGTGGGACCCAAGGTGGTCAACACCCTGCCTCCCCAGCTCATGTCACTCTGTAGAAGGGACAAGCACTATTCCGGAGCCTGTCTAAAAGCGGGGGTATCATTGGAGGGTATCAGTGGAGGGAATTATTGGATGCCCTGAGCCCTGGGGCTGGTCATAAGTCCATGGGGGTCCCTTTGGGGGTTCACTTGCTCTGTCTCTATCCTTGTCCCACTTTGTGAAGACTGGGCAGCCTTTGGTCGGTTGACCTGTATGGCTTGGATATAGGGGACAGAGTGGCGTTCCCATGGAATGCCACTGGCCTTGGTCGGCGCTCCAGTTGGCCAGCACCAGCTCATTCTCCCAGTCCAAGCCACTGGCTACATAATGTTGCTGTATTCATGGGAGTCCTGGAGCTTCCCCTGCAACAGGGCTGAGAAGATCCACTGTACCTGTGAGGAGGCAGAAGTGAGGCTGGCCCATCAGACTGGTTCCCCTCCTTCACTCTTTGCCAGCCCAGCCACCCATGCCCCAACCTTGAAGAGGGTGACCATGGCACTGTAGCTCACGCTGAGCAGAAAGAGAGTGATGAAGACAAAGGTGCTGGTCCACAGCTCATCCAGCTCCTTGCTCTCGTCCTCCTCCATACACAGGTCCTGAACTTCCAGCTCTGGAGGTACGAGCCAGTTAGCCCAAGCCTCTGCACAGCAGCAGGGGATGGAAGACCTGGTCCACCCTCAGGAGGTGAAGAGAAGCGGGGCCCAATGTTCCGGGAGGGGGGGAGTCAGAGTCCCTCACTAGCGGCCGGAGTGGTGGGAGTTCCCTCTCTGGCCTCCTTTGGGACTCCCACAGTCACAGCCTACTGTGACCGAAGCTCCCCAGTTGGTCATGTCCCTGTGGGAGCAGCTCACATCCTCTTCCCTCTCCTGAAACCAGCAGCCCACAACTCCCTGGGACACGGGGTGGGCCAAGCCAGGGGCCTTTTCTGACCTCTCCTTCCTCTGTCCTCCCCCTAGGTGGCCAGGCATCTTCTCTCCTTTCCCACTGCTAGTAACCTCCACTCAGACCTAGCTCTGCCCCTCTCAAATCCCTCCCCTCCTTGAGAAGGCCCTGCACAGCCCATGGCAGGAGGATCCCAGGGTCATTTGTCCCTCCACCCATGCATATCCCATGGAGGGTCCCCGGGTCAGCATTTCTCCTACCTGTACTTCCCACCCCCATCCTGTGCTGCCTTAGCTCTTCTCCCGCCAGCCCCAGGTCCCCATGAAGCTGCCTGGCCTCAGGAGTGGGTTTTGAACCCTGCAGCTGCTCACAGGACATGAGGCCGGCTCCGGCCCCACGAATCACTGAATCAGGATCTCTGTGGGGCTGGATCTCTCCCTCAGGGGATTGGAGGCACCTGCTGAGTGGGACTAAGGCTAGGTAGGCAAGTGGACACTAAAGCCAGGCCTGGGCAAGCCAAGAGCTGCTGTCTGGGCCACGGGCCATACTGGCCCTGCTGTCCCTTACTCCCATGGCCCCTTCTAGGGCCTGGGCATTCTGCTTTGGCTGCTCCTCCTAATGTCCTGGACCCACAGCATGTCCCCCCACCCCCGCCGCTGGTTCCCTTCTCCAGCCCGCCTCTGTCCTCACAACCATCTCTCATCTCCACAGGCCAGGACTGAGGTGGCGACCAGTGGGCTCTCTGCCCAGGCCAAGCCAAATCTTCTCCTCTTTCTCTCCTGGCACATTGTAAGGGTGTCTCTGCCTCTCCTGGCACAGGGTTGGGGGTCTCTGCCTGTCCTGGCACTTGGCGATGTCGTCTCTGTCTCTCCTCACACAGGGTGGAGGTATCTCTGCCTCTCCTGGCACAGGGTGGGGTGGAGGGAGTATGGAGGGTGAGGGGTCCCGGGTTCTCAGCTCTGAGGAGTGAGTGTGTACATGGGGCCCAGGAGTGTCCAAGCTCCCATGGGGAGAGCGAGGCAGAGTTTCGGTCCAAGGGCCTGGGTCTGCACGTGTTCGTAGTGTCTTCAGTGTGAGCAGTGTGTATGTGGGGTACAAGAAGCTTGTTTCCTGTGTGTGTTTGGTGTGTGCTTGGGAGTGTGTGTGTACGTATGTGTGTGTGCACATGTGATGGGTGTGTTTGGGTCTGCTGTGTGGTAAGTTTGCTGTGTGTGTGTGATGGGTGTGGGGTACGTATGGATATGATGTGTTCGGGGTGTGTGTAATGGGCTTGGTGTGTGTATATGTGATGTGAGTATATGTGTGATGGGTTTGCTATGGGTGTGTGGGTATGATGGGTCTGGGATGTGTGTCTGTGTAATGGGTTTGGGGTGCATGTGATAGATTTTGAGTGTGAGTGTGTGGTGGGTCTAGTATGTGTGTGTGTATGATGGGTTTGACATATACGATAGACTTGGTGTGTGTGTTTGTGTAGTGGGTCTGGAGTGTGTGTGTGTGATTAACTTGGGGTGTGGGTGTGTGATAGGTTTGGGGCTGTGTGTGTATGATGAGGTGTATGTGTATTTGTGTGTGTGATGGGCTTGGCATGTGGGTGTGTTTGTGTGATATGTGTATGTGTGATGGCTTTGCTGTGGGTGTTTGGATATGATGGGTCTAGGATGTGTATATGTGTAATGGGTTTGGGGTATGTATATGTGATAGACTTGTGTGTGTGTTTGTGTAATGGGTCTGGAGTGTGTGTGTGTGTGTGAGATGGTTCTATGACTGTGTGTGTTATGAGGTCCATGTGTGTGTGAGAGAGAGAGGTGGGCTTGGTGTTTCCGTGTGATGGGGTATATGTGAGTGTGATGGGTTTGGGGTGTGTGTGCAATGGGTTTTGGGTGTGTGTGATAGATTTTGGCTATGTCTGTGTGGTGGGTCTAATATGTGTATGTGTGTGTATGATTGATTTGGCATATGTATGTGTGATAGACTTGGTGTGTGTGTGTTTGAGTAGTGTGTCTGGAGTGTGTGTGTGTATATGTGTTTGCATAGTGGTTCTGGAATGTGCGTGTGTGTGCATATGTAACGGGCTTGGTGTACATGTTTGTGTTGGGTCTGGGGCTGTGCATGTGTGGTGAGTCTGGGGTATGCGTGTGTGTGATGGGCTTGGTGTGTGTGTGTGATGGGTTTGGCGTGTGTGTGTTTATGTGATGTATGTATGTTCATAATGAGTCTTCTCTTAGTGTGATGGTTGGGAGTGTGTATGGTGGGTCTGGTGTGTGTGTGTGTGTGTGTGTGTGTGTGTTGGAGGTGCATGCAGGTTAGGTGGTGGGCAGAAGCCTTGGCCCCTCTGCTCTGGTCTCCAGGAGCTAGCATGAAACTGCAGCCTGCTCTGGGTTGATTTCATTTCCATTCCCATACTCAAGGCCCAGACAAAGCTAGTTTGTGTGTGAGAGCATGTTTCTGTCAGGTGCAGCAGACAAGAGCAGTCTGGTAGGGGAGGCTGGGGTCACAGGAGAGACCCATGAGGGGCCAGTGGGCTCCTGGCCAGCACGAGGCCTCTGCATGTCTGTCTCAGAGGCAGTTTCTACCACAGGGAGCTGGTGATTCAGGTGTGGCATGGGGGAGGGCCAGGAGTGGCCACTGTGAGTATGCCTGGGCCCTAACTGTTGCAGCTATCAGTGCTGCAGAGGGAAGGGCACATGTCTCTCTGTAGGTATGGGGACATGTGTGGTGTGAGTGAGTGTATGGGTATGACCATGGGTTGACCCCCAGCCATGAGATGGGGTGGGCTTGGGTGTGCCCTCAGGACCAATTTGGGTCTGGGATGGGACCCAAGCAGTAGGACAAGCCATTGGGTGACCTGCCTGTGGGCAGGGCAAGGTCAGAGGGCCTGTCCTATGCTGAGGCTGTGTGGTGGGTTTGTTATGTGTGTGTCTGATGGGTCTGGGGCGTGTGTGGGTATAATAGGTTTGGGGGGTGTGTGTGTGTGTGATGGGCTTGGCATGTGTCTGTGTGATGTGTGTATATGTGTGATGTTCTCTGCAGTTGTGAATGGAGGTGGGGTCATGGATGAGGGTCCCTGTGTGTCTCCATCTGTGAGGGGGTCTAACTCACTGGGTTTTCCCACCCAGAAGGGGCTGTGTGTGTTCATCCAGACTGGGTGAGGCTCCCGTGAGTGCAGAGCTTGTCTGTGCCCAGCAGAAGTGGGCAGCAGGCTAGACCTGGGGATAAGACCCCAGAGTCTCCAGGAGAGAGAGGCCACGGTGGCTGGATCAGGGTCTCCCTGGGCTGCTCCCTAGAGCACCACTTGCCCTGGCCCTTAGGACTCCTGTGAGCAGGCTGGGCCCAGAGTGGAGTGGGGAGGGCGGCCCCTGTAGACATGGTTTGACACACACTCTCAGACACCCAGATGGACAGACAGAGCATACCCAACTCCTCCTGCCCCTCTCCTGGGGACCCCTTCATCAGGGGTCCTAGGGCCAATGTCAGCCCACCCCCATAAGAACAGCCCAGGGCTCCAGGCAGGCACTTGATGTTTATTGGGGTGGCTTCCCAGGGTCATTACACAGCATATGGAGGGTCTGGCCAGTCCTCCACTTCCCCAATCCCCCGCCCCAGGAGACAGGGCCCGGGAGAGGGTAGGATAGGGGGATATCAATTACCGGAGCCTTTCGACACCGATTTCTCCTGAATTCTTGTTTCAGGCAGTGCCTCATGGACCACATAGCAGGTGAAGGTCTTCTGCTGCTCCCAGTCAGACTTGCTGATCTCCAGGAGGCTGAAAGTGAAGAAGGCGCGGGTGCGGCCACTAGTTGGTTGGGGCTCAGTGGTGTAGACCTGGTCCGAAGGCACGGGCACCTTGTTGCACAGCCACTGTACCGAGATGTCAGGGGGGAAGAAGTTCTGGACTAGACAGGTGAGGGTGAGCCTGTCCTTGTCCCCCTGCTTCTCGGGTGGCGGGAACAAGTAGATCTCGGGGGGCAAACGCTTGCCTGTGGGAAGGCACTCAAGGTCAGCGGGCTTGTCCTAACTGCCCTGCCCAATTCAGCCCTCCTAGCCCCAGGCCACCTCCACCAGCCCCTGGCTTACCGGGGGCCTTGGTGATAGACCTCTCAATTTCTCTGGGTAGGTGTGGGTGGGACACTACACAGTGATAGGTCTCGCCCTCAATCCAGTTCTTGGTGTCCACTGGCAGGGTGGACATGATACTGACTGTTGCATTTTGTTGCCTCTTGGCAGTATGTGGGTCAGCATGCACAGAGGTCCCCCTGCTCCGCGACCAGTTCACTTTCACCCCATCCTCACTGGCCAGGTCCACCACCAGGCATGTGAGCTTAGGCATCTTGTTGACGTACAGGTCGACGGGGCTGGGTGGGATGAGGTAAGCGCTCACTCCTCGAGGTTCAGAATCTGAGGTCAAGAGGGGCGGCATAAAGGAGTGTATGAGACCCTGCCCCCTCTCAGACTGCTAGCGCTTGTGTTAGGGTAGGGCCGTACCTAGGCACCTCTGGGCACTGGACTCATAGGATCTTCCGTGGACAGTGACACGGCAGGTGTAGGTCTTTTCAGGCACCCACTGGCCCTGGGTGATGTTGACTTCACTGTAGATGGAGGCCAGCTTGCCCTCCTGCTTGGGCTGGGTCGTGGTTGAGTAGAGGCCCCGAGTCTTCTCTCCATTAACCAGCCAGGTGACCTCTATGGACCCTGGGGTGTAGCCGGTGATGCGGCACAACAGCTGGATGGTGGACTGGGAGTCACCACGGGGGTCGCATGCTGTGTGGAACAGCTTCACGGTGGGTGAGGTTATGTTCTTGGAACATGCTGGGGTGAGAGGATTGGGTGTGAATAAAGGACTGGACTGTGGAGGGCCAGTGGGTGCTGAGACCACGAGCCAGCTTTAATCGGGGATGTTGTTAACCTCCTTGAGCTCTGTGTCCCAGCTTGTGTCCCCTTCTCTCAGTCCCCACTGCCCCTACGTCCCAGCCAGGGCCCTGAACACACTGGGCAGCTACCAGCAACATCAGTAGTGACATTTGAGCCCCTCATTCTCTGCCTCTACAAGGCAAGTGCCCTCTTCTCCTGCCCTCTGTGGGGATAAGCCCTGGGAGACTGCTCAGTCTCAGCCTGACACTTTCTGGAAGTCCTTCCTCTTCTCCAACTGTGGTCCCTCTTGCTGTACTTGTAGCAACCCCAGCCCTTGCTCACCAGTGAAGGTCCTGTTGATGCTGCTTTTGGGCGGTTCGTGTACCACGCTGCAGGTGAACTTCTGTTGGGCCCACTCGCCTGAGGCGGTCACCTGGCTCACGGTGGTGTAGAGGCTGGAGGCCATGTGGAGGGTGGTGGGGAAGGTCACAGAACTGCTGTTCAGGGAACCAGTGTACCATTTCACGGTCACTGGCTTCGAGATTAAGCCAGTCACCAGGCAGCCCAAGGTCACAGAGGCTTTGACTTCATCATTGCAGCAGAAGTTCAAGGGGAAGACATAGGGGCGGTCGCTGGAGGCTGTGGCGACAGGGCTGAGGGTCAGCACTGGATGGGATTGTCACCCCCAGGTACCAGGATGACTGCTTTCTGGGCCTGTGTGTTTGGTGAGGGGAGGACTTGGGGTGGAGGAGGGGTTGGCTGTGACATGGTGGAGGGACTGAGGCAAGTGCACCCTGTGCCAGCCTAAGGGATCATTTTAGATCTTTTCCCCACTGTCCGATGCTGCCTCTTCCCCCACAAGTCCCAGGCCCAGGATGCCATGCAACACCCCTCTGCATCCCATCAAAAGCAATTTCTTCATCACTACCTTCAGGCCATGCTCAGGAACCAGGGGTGTTCTCAGGACGTACCCACCCTTGGCCCGAAGTGACTGGACTATGGGGCTCTTCCCCTTGAGGAACAGAGGGGCTGTCCCATTCCCCAAGGCTGAGGCTCAGAGCTTGTATACCCCCACTGAGGCCTGGAGACACTTTCAGGAATCACCAGGCTGTTTAATCTACCCACCCACCCATAGACCACCATTGAGGCCCAGAACCCCCCACCCCCAGGAATCATTAGGCTGTCCTCTCTGCCCACCCACCCATAGACCCTCACTGGGGTCTGGAGACCCCTTCAGGAATCACCAGGCTGTTTCTTCTGCCCACTCATCCATTGACACCCACTGAGTCCCAGAGACCCCCCAACTAGAATTCACCAGGCTGCCCCCCAGGCCCCACCTATAGACTCCCATTAAGGCCTGGGAACCCATAAATCTCTCTCCTAGGAATCAGCAGGCTGTCCTCTCTGTCCATCCACCCATAGAATCCACTGGGGCCCAGAGACCCCTCCCCAGGAATTACCAGGCTGTCCTCTCTGTCCACCCATCTATAGATCTCATTGGTGCCCAGAGAACCCCCAGGAAACACCAGGCTGTCCCCCAACCCCCACTCACAGACCCACATTGGGGCCTGGAAACCCAGAAACCCCTTCCTTAGGAATCACCAGGCTGTTGCCTCTGTCTACCAACCTATAGATCCTCACTGGGATCTGGGGACCCAGAGACCCCTCTAGGGAGCAACAGTCTGTCCCCTTTGCCGACTACTCATAGATCCTCATTAGGGAGCAGAGACCAGAGATCTCCCTAAAGAATCACCAGGATGTCCCCTGTCTGCCCCCACCCCAATGTCCTTGTAGGATTCAATGTGGTTAGGTCCCACTGCCACCCACTCTGAGTCTTCTGTTCTCTGAGTCCCTTCGGCTTGGCTTCCCAGTCCCCTGACTACTCTGCCTTGGTTGGTTCCTTTATCACACCCTCACTTGACCATCCAGGACTCCAGGTGCTCTACCCTCCTGTATTGGCCTTCAAGGAATCTGAGACTACTGACCTCTCAGGAAGGGGCAGACCTGGCCCTGACACCCATGGATAGAAGGCAAAGACCCCACCAGCGTCCACCATAAGTCCCTCCCCCAAACAGCACACTGGTTGCCATACATGCCTGGCCCTCTCCCTTGGCCTTAGAGCCCCAGATCCACTGGCCCATCCTAAGCCTGTTCCCAGCTCAGCTCGGTATTGAAGCTGGTTGCAGCTTTAAAAAAAATCATAGTACAGCTCTGTCTGCCCTGCTCAGTTCTGTCCAGCTGAGCCCAGCCAAGCGGAGCCCAGCCTTCTCAGCTCAGCCCAACTCAGCTCAGATCTGTCTAGCATAGCCCAGCTCAGCCCAGTCTAGCCCAGCCCCACTCAGTCCAGCTCAACCCAGGCCAACTCAGCTTAGCTCAGTCCAGTTCAGCCAAGTCCAGCTTAGCCTAGCCCATCCCAGCCTGGCTCTATCCACAAAGTCCAGTTGAGCAGAGTCCAGATGGCCTTGCCTTATAATAGTCAAGACCGGAGAAGACGAATTAATTCAGGTGAGTCCTGCTCCCCACAGTCCAGCCTAACCCAGCCCAGACAGACCAGCTGAGCCCAGTTCAGTCAAGCTCAGCTCAAGTCAGCCCAGCTTGATCCTGCCTGTTCCAGTCCAGTCCAGCCCATCCCAGCTCAGTCCAGCTCAACACAGATCAGCCCAACTAACCGTAGCTCTCTCCATGCAATTCAGTCAATTTTATTCAAGCTCAGCCTAGCCAAATCAGCTCAGTCCTGCCCATTATGGCCAGCAGGCCCAGCCCACCTCAGCCCAGCCCAGCTAGCCCAGCCCAACTCAGCTCAATCCAGCTTGGTTCAGCCCAGCTTAGCCCAGCCCAGCCCAGCTCAGCACAGGACAGCCCCACCCAGCCCAGCCTGGCTCTGTCCAGCTAAGCAGAGTCCAGATGATCTTGCTTTTGGACAGTCCAGACTGGAGAAGACAAGCTAACTCAGCTGAGTCCTGTTCCCCACAGTTCAGCCTAGTCTAGCTCACATAGACCAGCTGAGCCAGATCAGTCAAGCTCAGCTCAAGACAGCCCAAATTGATCTTGCCTGGCCCAGGTCAGCCCAACCAAGCCAGCTCAGTCCAACTCAGCAAAGATCAGCCCACCTAACCATAGTGACTCAATTCAACCAACTTTATTAAGCCAAGCCTAATCCAGTCAGCCCAGCCTAGCCTATTACAGCCCACAGACTCAGCTCAGTTCAGCTCAGCTAGCCCAGCCCAGGCCAACTCGGACCAGCTCAAAATAGCCCAGTTCATCTTAGCCCACCCCAGCTCAGCCCAACACAACCATGCTCTGCCCATTCAAGCAGAACTCAGTGCAGCACAGTACAGTCCAGCTTGGTTCAGTCCAGCCTAGCCCAGCCCAGGCCAGTCCAGCCCAGCTCAGATCAGTCCAGACTGGACCAGGCCAGCTCAGCCCAGCTCAGCCCAGCCAAACCAGGCCAGCCCCACCCTGCCCAGCCTGGGCCAGCCCAAACCATCCCAGCTTAGCCCAGGCCAGTCAGCTCAGCCCAGCCCAGCCCAGCCCAGCCCAGCTCATATCTTTTCAGCGCCATCTAGCAGAGCCCAATTCAGCCTAGCTCAGCCTAGCCCAAACCAGCTCAGCCTACCTCAGCCCAGCTAGCCCAGCCCAGTTCAGCTCAGCCTAACCCAGACTAGCATACCCCAGCCTAGCTAACCAAGCCCAGAACAACCCAACTCAACCCAGCTCAGCCTAGCCCAGCCCAGCCTAGTTGAGGCTAGCTCAGCCCAACCAGGCCAGTCCAGCTGAGTTCATCCCAGCTTAGCTGAGAATAAACCAGTATAGTTCAGTTCAGACCAGGTAGACCAGCAGAGCCAGAAATGGATCGTCTAACCCAGTCCAGCTCAGCCCAGCTCAGCCCAGCACAGCTTAACGCAGTTAAGCTCATAGCAGCTCAGCCCAGCCCTGTCCAACTCAGCCTAGCTCAGTCCAGTTCAGCTCAGCCCAGTCCATCCTGGCTTGTCCATGAAATCCAGCTGAGCAGAGTCCTGATAACCTTGACCTAGGACAGTAAAGATCATAGAAGACAAGCCAACTTAGCTGAGTTCAGCTCCCCACAGTCCAGCCTAGCCCAGCCCAGATAGACTAGCTGAGCCCAGCTCAATCAAGTTTAGCTCAAGTCAATCCAGCTTGATCCTGCCTGGCCCAGGTCAGCCCAGCCCACCCCAGCCTAACTCTTCTCAGCTTAGCCCACCTTAGCTCAGTTCAGCCCCACTCAGCCCAGCTAACCATAGCTCTGTCCACTCAATTTAGTCAACTTCATTCAAGCCTAGCCTAGCCCAGTAAGCCCAGGCTAGCCTATTGTAAAAGGCCCAGCTTAGCCCAGTCAAACCAGCCCAGGCCAGCCAAGACCAGTCCAGCTCAGGCTAGCCAAGGTAAGCCCTGCCCAGGCCAGTGAAGGCAAGCCTAGGACAGCCCAGGCCAGACCAGGCCAACTAGACCAACACAGCCCAACCTAGCCTAGCCCAGCCCAGCCCAGCTCAGCCCACTCCAGCCCAGTTCAGTCTAGCCCAACCCAGTTCAGTTCAGCCTAGCCCAAACCAGCGTAGCTCAGACCCAGCTCAGGCAAGCCCAGCTCAGGCTAGCCCATCTCAGCCCAACTAAATCAAGCTCAACCCAGGCCAGCCCAGCTCAACCCAGGCCAGCCCAGCCCAACCCAAACAGGCCAGCCCAGCCCAGCCCAGCCCAGTTCAGTCCAACTCAGCCAAGAATAACCCAGTGTAGTTCAGCTCAGATCAGGTAGACCAAGATGGTACATTTCAGACTATCTAGCCCTATTCAATTGTTTCCAGCCAGTTTAGGTCAGCCTGGCTCAGGCCAGCTCAGTTTAGGTCAGCCTGGCTCAGCACAACCCCGAACATTTCAGCCAGGCCTCAGTTCAACTCTTCCTGCATCAGCTTCTCCTTGCCCTGTCCAGCCAGCCCAGACTAGCCCACCCAGCCTAGGAAAGTGTAGCTCCCTCAGCTCAGTCCAGCACAGTTAAGCACGATTTAGAACTGCCCAGCTTTGTCCAGCCCAGCCCAGTTGATGATAGCGCATTTCACGCCACCTAGCTCACCTTAGGTTAGCTCAGCCAGGCGGAGTCTAGCTTCTCTCAGCTTGGTCCAGCCCAGCCCAGGACAGTTCAGTACAGGATAGTCCAGTGCAGCACATCTCAGCCCAGCTTAGGCCAGCCCAACTCAGTCAGGCATGGCTGATGACCACCCAGATTGACCAGTTTGGCCCACCTGAGCCCAGGACAGCGTATCTCCCTTCACATAGCTCAGTCCACACCAGTAGTCACACAAAGCCTAGCCAGACCAGTCCTGCCCAGCTGGACCCAGTCCAACCCATTCTTAGTTAGTGTGGGTCAGCCCAGCCAGGCTCAGCCTAGTCCATTCAGACCAGCCCACCACAGAAACCATAGCTCAGGCCTGCCTCCATCATGCAGTTCAGCGCAGGGACAGCTCCTTGCTGCTACACCCCTTGCCAGGACTCTGGGCAGGCAGGCCCCAGTCCCAGCCTATTGCAGACAGATTCCCCCACCCCTACTCCAACCACTGCCTCAGCCTAGCCTGGGCCCTGCTGGACTGTGGAGCCATCCTTGACTGCCTTCCCTTGGGCCCTTTCGTTTCCTGTCCTGTCAGAGAACTTGGACCCTTGCCCTCTCCAGATTGGTGTTAGGCAGTCTCCTGTCTCCCTGCTGCCCTGTGTCCCCATACAGGGAAGGGACAGCAGAAGGACCCACAATGACCAAGAGGCTCAGTCCACATGAGGGGGAAGCCTGAGTGTCCATTCCCTCCCCAGCGGCAGGAGGTCTGGTCCTCACTGCCACTCGCTCCAGCCCCTATGTCAGGGCTCCCAGAGGGCCAGGATACCTTAGGTGCAGGGTCCTAGGGCCCGAGTCCCAACCTGCTGTGACTGTTCACAGGCTCCCTGGGTACTCTGCAGACTCCTGCCCTGGGGGTGGCTCCCAGATAGAAGCCAGTTGTTAGAAACCATTGCTCTTATTTTTACATCCAGAGAAGAGGACCTTGGGGCAGGGAGCTCTGACTCAGTGCTCTCAGCTAAAAATGGGACGGGAACCCCCCGGGGGTGCAGCAGCCCTGGAAGTTCCCCTTTCTCTTTGTTCTTGGGAAGTCAACTGAGGACAGAGGGGTCCAGAAAAAGCTTGTTTCTGGGACTGCACTGGGTCCTGGTGAGGCCTCCTTCTTTGCTCCTCTGCCCCTGCCATTCCTGGCCCCTCACACCCTGATGCTGTGCGTAGACTTGGTGGTGTACTAAGCACAAACGGACATCACCACGAGCCATGGAGCCCCGCCCAGTGGAGGCAGAGGGGTCTGTTCTGGCCACATCTGCTCCTCAGGGGGCTCTGTAAGGAAAGGGTGGAGCCACTTCTTGGACTAGGATATCGGGCATGCAGCATTGTGTGTTCCAGCCTTGAATACAAGGCTTCCCTTGGTGCTTTCACGTGTCAGGCTGCCTCTAGGAGCAGCTGTGGGTGAGTTAGCTGGGGTTTGATCTATGAGGGTCAGGCAGGCCCTGGTCCCCCACAGGCTCCTAGGACACCCAGCTAGCATGGGGCCTCACCCATCGTCCACTTATAGGCCCTCAATTTACTGTTCTCTGGCCTGGGACTCCCAGTTGGGCAGGCTCTGCCAAAGGCACAGGGATGGGGGTAGAGAACATTAGTGCTAGGAAGAGAAGGGGGACTGGCTGGAACCCACGGGAGCCTGGGCCTCAGAAGCACATGTCTGTCGTGGTACAGCAGAGACAGTCCCGTGGGGTGCTGGGGCCATAGGGAAGGCTGGACTCAGTGGCCCTGCTGGAGGCTCCTTCAGCCTCAGCCCTGGACCTATATGGAGGCTGGCCTGGCATGGATGCTCCAGTTCTGTCTGGTGAGCGAAACGATGGTGGGTCTGGGCTCTCCAGTGTTGTTGATGTGCAGAAGGCCTTGTGCCTGGGAGCCCCCAGGACTCCGTGCACACTTGTTGGACAGCTCAGGAAGACCTGCCAGGACTAGAGGGTCAGTGTGGAGTCAACAGTCTCTGGAGGAGGGAGGGCAGCTGAGTGGCATCTGGAGCCTGTCCCTGGACTGTGTGGCCAAGCAGAGACAACTTTTCCAGCCCTGCACCTCTGTAGGAATGTCCAGGCAGGTCCCTCAGAAGACCTCAGAGGGGCTGCCTGCTGGATGTTGGGGCTGGGTGGGACTGACCCAGTGCACTGACCCAGGCCGGGGAAACTGAGGCTGGGGAAGCCAGGGCCAGCCTGACCCCTCCATTTTCCTGGGCAGGCTATCCTGGTCTTTGCCACCCTGCCCCAACCCCCACCCCAGTGACAGATGCCATGTGGGAAGACACGTGGGCAGCATTGAGTTCCCTGGAAGGACCCATGCTTCTGAGAGAAACCACAGTGGGGAGAGTGCAGAGCCTGCCCAGGATGTGTCTACTGCCCAGTCTAGGCCCAGGTCAGGGGTGCCAGGCCCCCAGCGTGCACATATGTGAGCGTGCAGGGCTCAGAGGGGATGGGTGCCCTTGGCATCTCCCTTCTTGTTCTCCCTAGGCCCAGGGGCATTGGAGGCAGGGCCTCAATGCTCAGTAACTTGCCACTGGATCTCCCCTGACATCCTGTTACATACAGGCTTCTGTGGGGTTGGGGAAAGCTGTGTTGGGGGCGACAGTGTGTGGGCCCTAGGGAAGGGGGCTCAGATTTCCACCCTGCTGCTCTTGGGACCCTTTGTTCCTGGAGGAGAACGTTGTCTACCTCCCTCATGTTCCCCATCAGACTCAGGCTAGTCCCTTGTCTCACTCATGTTCCGTACGTCTTCAGGGCTGTGGGTTTCCCAGCCTCCAGAATTTCCTTTCTACCTACCGTCTTCTTGTCCAGGGTGTGGGCCTTGCTGCCTCCTTCCTGTCTAGTGTCTGCCTGGGCTAGCTCAGCATGCACATAGCCCAGCCCTCCTTGCAGTTCTGCTCTGGCCTTGTGTACACCCAGTCTTGCCCCGGCTGTGTGCATGTCTAGAGCCAGGGCCTGGCTCCATATCCAGCTACCCCCACCCCTGAGGCTCACAGTGCTGCTCCTTCATTTCTGCATCTCCAGACAGATTCTGCACCTAAACGTGTGCCTGTGCATGTATGCATGCTTGTGTGTGCATGTGTGTGTGCATGTGTGTGTGTGTGTGTGTGTGTGTGTGTGTGTCTGCCTTTCTACCCCAGGATCTTGAATGGCCCTCTGACCTAGAAGGAGGGGTAGTGTGAGAGAGGAGGGTATACTTCCCTGTCAGCATGTGGCTGACCTGTGGGGACAGCACTGTGTTGGAATGTCCACATGAGCCCTCCCTGCTGGCCACCACTGAGCCGGAGGGTGTGACGAGGCACAGAGCTGGGAGACTGGGTTTAGGAAGGGCTGTCAGCTCAGCCTGTCTTGGTCCAGGCTGCTCTTTAAGCCTGCCAGTTTAGCTGGGTCTGAGGGCAGGATCTGCCCTGGCCTGGGAAGTCCAGAGGGCTGAAGGGTTTGGGAACTGGGAAGATTCTAGGGGGCCTGACAAGACAGCATGAGCAATGGGAAGCTGCTCATTCCTGCGTTCCTGCCATCTCCTGGCCTCGATTCCTCTCCACCCAGACCAGGCTGAGCTTC
Source organism: Trichechus manatus latirostris (assembly GCF_000243295.1). Lineage (NCBI taxonomy): Eukaryota > Metazoa > Chordata > Mammalia > Sirenia > Trichechidae > Trichechus > Trichechus manatus. Next base: position 13,554,062 of record NW_004443989.1, read on the forward strand.
CTGCCCCATATGTTGTTCCAACTCCAGCTCCATGCCTGCCTTCCCAGCAAGGACGTTCTTGCGAATGGATCTTTATAATCTTGCCATTCTGAAGGGTGTAGCATGGCATGTAGCATGGCATCCCTTCCTTCTAATTTAAATGTTACAATTTCTAATGAGCTGGAGCTTCTCTTCAGAAACTTGGGAGCCATTTGGACTTCTACTCTTTGCTGTTACCGTGTTTCTATAGGTTTTCCTGGTGTTTCGCTGCCCCTTTAGTTGTATATCAATGTATATGTGGCTAGTTGCTGTCAAATCACCTCTGACTCAAGGTGATCCTGTGTACAACAAAATAGAACATTGTCCAGTCCTGCACTATCTTCACTATCACTGTTATACTCGAGTCCATTGTTGTAGCTGTTGTGTATTTTGAGTACCTTCCAACCTAGGGGGCTCATCTTCCAGCCCTATATTGGGCAGTATTCTGTTGTGATTGATAGGGTTTCCCTTGGCTAATTTTTGGAAGTAGATCACCAGGCCTTTCTCCCTAATCTATTTTAGTCTGGAAGCTACACCAAAACTTCCCTACCATGAGTAGCCTTGCTCATATTTGCATACCTACTGGTGGTGTAGTTTCAAGCAACACAGTAACATGCAGGCCACTACAATAGGACAAATTGAAAGACAGGAGGTGGATCAATATACATACTTGGGCCTATTTCTGAGCTCTTTTTTGTTCTTTATGTCTGTTTGTTCATGAACTAGTACCATACTTTCTGTTTTATTTTTGTTTTGTGTATGTGACAACATTTAGTGAACAGTCTCCCTGAAACCCTCCTTCTTTCGTTCTTTTTTCAAACTTGTCTAAGCTGTATATGGATCTCAAAAATAAAAATTAGCTAGAGTTTTGATTGGGAGTACATTGAGTATATTGATCTGGGAGACAAATGATATCTTTACTGTGAAATGTCATTCCATCCTTGAACACAAAGTATATCTCCAATTATTCAGATTTCTCTTATGCCCTTTAATGGAGTTTGAAATTATTTTCCACAAAGGTGTTGGACATGACTTCTCAGGTAATTTATGCTGGTGTGAATAGTGTCTTGTTTTCTATTATATTTTCCTACTAGGTTTTTGCTGACATAGATGAGCACATTTGCTTTTGCTAAGTATGGCTCACTTTTGTAAAATCTAGTTGATTTTTCTTGTTAGGTGTAATAGATCGTCTGTTGATTCTGTTGGGCTTTCTGCGTAAATGATCATATCATTTTCAAATAATGACTACTTTACACCTTCTTTTTTAATTCTTACAGCTCTTTTATTTTTTCTCCTTGTCAAGTAGCATTAGCTAGGATCTCCAGTAACATATTAAATAAGTACTTTTAAACTATTTTGACCACAACCCCTAGTATATATATTATATATATTTATGTAACTGAAACACAATTTTCCTGAGAGATATCTACCCTTATTTTGTACAATACATAAATTTTTCTCTTCTGTTTTCTTAAAAAGTCTGGCTGTAACTCTAATTTAACTTCACAATCCACAAATATGTCAGTTCAAATATTTGAAAAACACTATGGTAAGTAGTATAACAGCAGTGATAGGGTGTGTCCTTATCTTGTCCCTGATTTTATGGAAATGCCTTAAAGTTTCCCCATTAATTATGTTTACTGTAGTTTATCCACTCATTTCCTATATTTTTTGGATTAATTAATTAATCAGAATTTCATCCTAATTTCTCTATTGGCTTTTTAGATAAAGCTCTTTGCATTATGATTTTAGTGGTTGCTTTCAGGAATATAATATGCATCCTTAACTTATCACAACCTGTTTAGATTTAGTATTTTACTAATTCATATAAGTTGTAAGAACCTTGAAAAAGTATAGTGTTATCGATTGAATTGTGTTCCCCAAAAATATGTGTCAGCTTGGCTAGACCATTGTCATGGATTGAATTATGTCCCCCCAAAAACGTGTGGATCAAGTTGGATGGGCCATTCCTGGTATTGTGTGATTTTCCTGTATGTTGTAAATCCTGCGCCTATGATGTTAATAAGGGAGGGTGGACAGCAGTTGTGTTAGTGCGGCAGGACTTAATCTACAAGATTGGATTTTGTCTTGAGGCACTCTCTTGAGATATAAAAGAGAGAAGTGAGCCAAGGGACAGGGAGACCTCATACCACCAAGAAAGCAGTTCTGGGAGCAGAGGGTGTCCTTTGGATCTGGGGTTCCTGTGTGGAGAAGCTCCTAGTCCAAGGGAAGATTGATGAGAAGGCTGACAGAGAGAGAGCCTTCCCCTGGAGCTGACACCCTGAATTTGGACTTTTAGCGTACTTTACTGTGAGGAAATAAACTTCTCTTTGTTAAAGCCATCCACTTGTGATATTTCTGTTATAGCAGCACTAGATGACAAAGATAGCCATGATTCCCAGTATTGTGTGGGTGTCTACCATTTTGTCATCTGATGTCATTATCATATGTGTTTTAATCCTATCCTCTCAGAAGTTAATAAAGCAGGATTAGAGGCTGTTACGTTAATAAGGCAGAATTCAATCTACAGGATTAGGTTGTATCTTTTTTTTTATTTATTGTGCTTTAGGTGAAGGTTTACAGAGCAAACTATTTTCTCATTAAACAATTAATACACATATTATTTGGGACATTGGTTGCCAACCCTGCAATGTGTCAACACTCTCCCTTCCGGATCTTGGTTCCCCATTTCCATTTGTCCAGCTTCCCTTCCCCCTTTTGCCTTCTTGTCCTTGCCCCTGGGCTGGTGTGCCCAGTTAGTCTCGTATACATGGTTGAGCTACGTGTATTGTTATTTGTTTTACGGACGTGTCTAATCTTTTACTGAAGAGTGAACCTCAGGAGTGACTTCAGTACTGGATTAAAAGTGTGTCTGGGAGCCATACTCTTGGGGTTTCTCCAGTCTTCATCAGACCAGTAAGTCTAGTCTTTTTCTGTGAGTTTGAATTTTGTTCTACATTTTTCTCCAGCTCTATCTGGGACCCTCTATTGTGATCACTGTCAGAACAGCTGGGTACCATCTATTTGTGCTGGACTCAGTCTGGTGGAGGCTGTGGTACTTGGGGTCCATTCGTCCTTTTGACTAATATTTCCCTTGTGTCTTTGATTTTCTTCATTCTCCCTTGCACCAGACGGGTGGGACCAGAAGATGTATCTTAGATGGCCCCTCACAAGTTTTTAAGACCTCAGATGCTGCTCACCAAAGTAGGATGTAAAACACTTTCCTTATAAACTATGTAATGCCAATCGAGCTAGATGTCCCCCAAGATCATGGTCCCCAGCTCTCGGCCCACTAACTCAATCGCTATGGGAGTTTGGATGTGTCTATGAAGCTTCTATGACTTTATCTTGGTCAAGTTGTGCTGGCTTCCTTAGTATTGTGTACTCTCTTACCTTTCATCAAAGTTACCACTTATCTATTTTCTAGTTAGTGTTTTTCCCTCCCCACCCCTCACCTCCCTCATAACCATCAAAGTTTGTTTCTTTCTGCGTGTAAACCTTTTCATGAGTTTCTATAGTAGTGGTCTCATACGGTATTTGCCCTTTTGTGATTGACTTACTTCACTCAGCATAATGCTGTCCAGATTCATCCGTGTTGTGAGATGTTTCACAGATTCATTATTGTTCTGTATCATTGCATAGTATTCCATTGTATGTATGTACACACATAGTTTGTTTATCCACTCATCTGTTGATGGGCACTTAGGTTGTTCTCATCTTTTTGCTATTGTGAATAATGTTGCAATGAGCATGGGTGTGTGTATGTCGATTCATGTGATGGCTCTTATTTCTCTAGGATGTATTTCTAGGAGTGGGATTGCTGGATTGTATGGTATTACTATCGCTAGCTTTTTTAGGAAGCACCGTACTGTTTTCTAAAATGTTTGTATTCTAACCAGTAGTGCATAAGAATTCCTAATAAATAGTGCAGTGCAACCTCTCCAATGTTGGTTGTTTTCTGTTTATTTATTTATTTATTGTATTTGTGCCAGTAATGTTGGGGTGAGATGGTATCTCATTGTTGTTTTGATCGGCATTTCTCTAATGGCTAGTGATCTCGAGCATTTCCTCATGTGTCTGTTAGCCGTTTAAATGTCTTCTTAGGTGAAGAGTCTGTTCATATCATTTCCCCATTTTATAATTGGATTATGTCTTCTTGTTGTAGAGGTGTTTGATTTCCTATAAATTTTAGAGATTAGAACTTTGTCAGATTTGTCAAAGCCAATTTTTTCCCCAGTCTTTAGGTTCTCTTTTTATTCTTTTGGTGAAGTCTTTTGATGAGCATAAGAGTCTAATTTTTAGAAGATCACAGGTATCTAGCTTATCTTCTGGTGTTTTTGTATTGTTAGTTATGGGCTGTATCATATTTATGCCATATTTAATGAGCTCTAGTGTTGACCCTATTTTTTTTCTATGATATTTATTGTTTTGGGTTTATATTTAGGTCTTTGATTCATTTTGAGTTAGTGTTTGTGTATGTCGTGAGGTATGGGTTCTGTTTCATTGTTTTTTATGGATGGACATCCACTTTTGCCCACAGCATTTGTTAAAAGGAAACCCTGGTGGCATAGTAGTTAAAAGCTATGGCTGCTAACCAAAAAGTCAGCAGTTCAAATCCACCAGGTGCTCCTTGGAATCCCTGTGGGGCAGTTCTACTCGGTCCTATATTGTCCCTATGAGTCAGAATTGACTCGATGGCAGTGGGTTTGGTTTTTTGGTTTTTCGTTTGTTTAAAAAGACTGTCTTTTCCCATTTAATGGACTTTGGGCTTTGTCGAAGATCAGGTGACCGTAGGTGAATGGATTTACATTTGGATTCTCAATCTGTTCCATTGGTCAATGTGTTTGTCATACTAGTACCAGGCTGTTTTCACTACTGTAACAGTACATTAGGTTCTGAGGTCAGGTAGTGCAAGGCCTCCTACTTTCTTCTTCTTCAATAATGTTTTACTTATCTGGAGCCGCTTTCCTTTCCATATAAAGTTAATGATCAGTTTTTCCATCTGATTAAAGAATGCTTTGGTATTAGGATCAGGATTGCATTGTATTTGTAGATTGCTTTGGGTAGAATTGACTTTTTTTCAAAGTTTAGTCTACCTATCCCTGAGCATGGTATGTTTTTCCATTTATGTGGGTCTTTTTTGGTTTCTTGCAGTAGTGTTTTGTAGTTTTCTTTGTATAGGTCTTTCACCACACTGGTTAGATTTATTCCTAAGTATTTTATTTTTTTAGGGGCTATTATAAATTGTATTGCTTTCCTGATTTCCTTTTTGTAGTTCTCGTTATTGGTGTATAGTAATCCAATGGCTTTTTGTATGTTGATCTGCTGAATTGCTTTATTAGTTCTAGTAGTTTTCTTGTGGAGTCTTTTGGGTTCTCCATGTGTAGTATCATATCATCCACAAACAGGGATAGTTTTACTTCCTCCTTACCAATTTGAATGCCCTTTAATTCTTTTTCTTGCCTTATTGCTGTAGCTAGGACTTCCAGCACAATGTTAAATAGGAATGGTGTTAAAGGGCATTGTCCACTTGTATTTCTGTTATAGTAGCATTGGATAATTAAGAGAGAATTTGGTACTGGGAGTAGGGTGCTGCTCTAACAGATACTTATAATATGGAAAGAGTTTTGAAACTGTGAATGGATAGAGACTGGAAGAGTTTTAAACTGCCTAATAGTAAAAGCTTTGATTGCCTTGAAGAGACTGTTGGTGGAATTATGGACATCAAAGACAATTCTGGTGAGGACTCAGAAGGAAGTGAGGAGAGCTGTAACACTGGAGATGGTGCAGATGGTGAGAAGCAGCAGCAAAGAAACAGCAACAACAGAACCAGGATACTGGCATGAGGCAACATAGGAGATGACCCATGGAACGAGAGAGTTGAGTGTCTTTGTGCAGGAGGCTTCCTGCAGAGTGAGGTGCCTCCAGGAACTCATTGGTGGAGTTAGGCTTGCTGACTCATGGAGCAAGAGAGCTAAATGCCTCCCAGCTGAGGTTTACTGGTGGAATAGGGTGCCTCCAGATGCTTATGGGTAGAGCTAAAGAGCTTTGGAACTCTTGCCCAAGCAGGAGAGATGCAGGGCTGGCCCAAGAGCCTGAGGGGGCTGATAGACCAAGGAACTAGGAAGCAGAAGTTGAGGAGACAGACAGCACAGGAAGCAGAGCTGTTTCAGTGTCAAAGGCTAGGGCCGCAACCTCTGGGGTCTCAAAGTGTGGGGCCACTGCCACCTAGGTTTCAAAGAGTTAAATCTTCACCAACTTGATTATGGAGTGGAGCTGCCATTCATGAGTGCTAATGGGATGGGGCCAGATCCACTGCCCAGAACTGAGGTGGCAGAGCTTCCATGCCCTCAGGGCCTGCTGGGGCCGAGGGGGTGATGTTGTCACCTAGATGGACTAGAATGTGGCCGCCCAAAGCCAAAGGAGCAGAGTTGCCGTTCCAGTGAGTCTGGAAGGTGGAGCTGAAGCCCAGGGCCTAGGGGCCTCCACCAAGAATTCAGAGAGTGTGGCCTACACCCAGACTCTGGAAGGCAGGGACCTTGCCTAAATGGTCTCAGAGAACAGAGGGTTATTTTTAAGCCTCGAGAGCTAATGTAATGTATTCTTCTGTCTTGCTTGGTTCCCCTTATCCCTTCTTTCCCTCCAATTTCTACCGTTTGTAATGGAAATGTCTGCCTTGTGCTTGTTCCATCATTGTACTTTGGAAGCAGATGATTTATACTTTAGATTTCACAAATGAAGAAGAATTTTACCCCAGGACGGAATTTGGACTTAGAATTGATTTAAGACTTTTGGGATGATATGATAGAGTAAAGTGTTTTATATGTAACAAGGACATGAATTTTGGGGGGTTAAAGGGTGGAATGTCATGGATTGAATTGTGTCCCCCCAAAATGTGTGTCAAATTGGCTAGGCCATAATTCCCAGTACTATGTGGTTGTCCACCCTTTTGTGATTTTATGTGATTATCTTTTGTGTTGTAAATTGTAACTTCTGTGACATTAATGAGGCAGGGTTAGAGGCAGTTGTGTTAATGAGGTAAGATTCAATCTACAGGATTATGTTGTATCTTGAATTGATCTCTTTTGAAATATAAAAGAGAGAATGGAGCAGAGACGTGAGGGACTTTGTGCCACCAAGAAAGAAGCACTGGGAGTGGAGCACGTCCTTTGGGCCTGGGGTCCCTGGGCTGAGAAGCTCCTAGACCAGGGAAAGATTGACGACAAGTATCTCTTCCCAGAGCTGACACAGAGATAAAGACTTCCCCTAGAACTGGCACCCTGAATTCAGTCTTCTAGCCTCCTAGACTGTGAGAGAATATCTGTTAAAGCTATCCACTTGTGGTATTTCTGTTATAGCAGCACTAGATAACTAAGACATATAGTTTCACTTATTGACTCATTTTTGTGATAGTATCATGTTTTGCATTGACACATGTTATAAACCCCTAAATACACTGCTATAATTTTCACTTTAAAGGGTCAATTATCTTTTAAAGAAATTAAGAGGAAATAAACAAAATATAATTTTTTATATTTACACATTTCACATTTCTGGTGCTCTTCATTTCTTCTTGTAGATCTGAGTTTCCATATGGTATTACAAAGACTTTACTGCAGGTCTACAGGTAATGCATTCACTCAGTTTTTGTGACTCTTACAATATTTATTTGACTTTCATTTTTCGAAGATATTATCACTGAATATATAATTCTGGTTTGAAAGTCCCCACCCCCCACCTCCAGCACTTTAAGGGTGTTATTTCACTGTTTCTGGCCACTGGTTTTTCCATTGAGAAAAACTCCCAAAACCATATCTATTGCTGTTGAGTTTATTCTGACTCACAGTGACCCTATAAGACAGAGTAGAACTGCCCCATAGGGTTTCGTAGGCTATAATATCTATGAAAGCAGACTGCCACATCTTTCTCCTAAAGAGTGGCTGGTGGACTGGAACCACTCACTTAGCAGTTAGCAGCCAAGTGCTTTACCATTGTGCCGCTAGAGCTCCTATTTCCAATGAGAAGCCAGACGTAAGTTGTTTCCCTGCATGAAACGTGTCCTTTTCTCTGGTTGCTTTCAAGATATTCTCTTTATCTTTGTTTTTTTATCAGTTTGATACAATGTGCCTAGGCACGGTTTTCTCTATCTTTATGTTTGGAGTTGGCTGAGTTTCTTGGATCTGTAAATTGATATTTTGGTCATATTGGGAAACTTTTGGCCCTTATTTCTTCAAATAATTTTCCTGCTCCATTCTCTTTTGTCTCCTTTTAGAACTTCAATTTAACATGTTAGAATGCTTCAAACTGTCCTATACATCTTTGAGTGTTTTTTTTTTTTTTTTTCATTTTTTTCCCCAGGATATTTCTCTCCATTCTTTGGATTGAATTATTTCTATTAAAATATCTTTGAGTTTCCTGACCCTCTCTTATGCCTTCTCCAGTCTTCTGTTAAGCTCATCAAGTGATTTTTTTCTTCTCAGAATTGTACTTTACAGTTCTACAATTTTCATCTGGCTCTTTTAAATAGTTTTGTTTCTCTGTGGATATTCCCATCTATTCATTCATTATGACCATATTTTCCTTTAAGCCTTTAAATATATTTAAAACAGCTTCTTTCAAGTTCTCGTCTGCTAATTGGGCCTGCACCTGGGTCATCTTTGGGTTGTTTACATTCGCTGCTTTTTCTTTTGAAAAAATAAAATGGGTAACATTTTCTTATTTCTTTGAAAATCTAGTAATTTTTGAATGCATATTGAACATTGTGGATGATATGTAGTACATATTATGGATTTTGTAATCTTCCTCTGAACAGTATTGATTTTTATGCTAGGAGGCAATTAATTTGACTGGAGTCAAACTCTAAAATCTGTCTGTCCTGTGGTTGGCAGTAATGAAATCTTAGTTCTTTCAACATTTCAGCTATTTTTTTCTGCTGGACTCTTTGACATTTCCCCTGCACATGCACAGATAATGGATCAGTCACAGTCTGAGAGGACTTTATGTAAAGAGTTTAGAGTTACCCTTCTGTTGTTGTTGTTAGGTGAAGACAAGTCAGTTCTGATTCATAGCGACTCTATGTACAACAGAACGAAACACTGTCCAGTTCTGCACCGTCCTCACAATCGTTTTTATGCTTGAGCCTATTGTTGTAACCACTGTGTCAATCTATCTCTTTGAAGGTCTTCCTCTTTTTTGCTGACCCGATACTTTACCAAGCATGATGTCCTTCTCCAGGGATTGATCCCTCCTGATAACATGTCCAAAGTATGTGAGACATAGTCTTGCCATCTTTACCTCTAAGGAGCATTCTGGTTGTCCTTCTTCCAAGACAGATTTGTTAGTTCTTTAGGCAGTCCATCGTATAGTCAATATTCTTCAGCAACACCACAATTTAAGAGTGTCAATTCTTCTTCGGTCTTCTGTAGTCATCACCCAGCTTTTGCATGCATATGAGGCATTTGAAAACACCATGGCTTGGATTAGGTGCACCTTAGTCTTCAAGATAACATCTTCGCTTTTCAACACTTTAAAGAGGCCTTTGGCAGCAGATTTGCTGAATGCAATGCGTAGTTTGATTTTTTTTATTGCTGCTTCCATGGGTGTTGATTGTGAATCCTCGACAACTTCAGTATTTTCTCCATTTATCATGATGCTGCTTATTGGTCCAGTTGTGAGGATTTTTTTTTTTTATGTTCGGTTGCAAATCAGTACCGATGGCCGTAGTCATTGATTTTCATTAGTAAGTTCTTCAAGTTCTTCACTTTTAGCAAGCAACATTGTGTCATCTGTATAACGCAGGCTGTTAATGAGTCTTCCTCCAATCCTGATGCCTCCTTCTTCTTCATATAGTCCAACTTCTCAGATTATTTGTTCAGAATACAGATTGAATAGGTATAGTGAAAGGATATAATCTTGACACACACCTTTCGTGACTTTAAACCATGCAGTATCCCCTTATTCTGTTTGAAGGACTGCCACTTGATCTCTGTACAGGTTCCTCATAAGCAGAATTCAGTGTTCTGGAATTCCCATTCTTCACAATGTTATCCATAATTTATTATGATCCACACAGTCGAATGTCTTTGCATAGACAATACAACACAGGTAAACATCTCTCTTAGGCTGGGTTCTCTGAGAAGCAAAACCAGTAAAGCATATAAATGTATAGCGAGAGATAGATTTATATCAAGGAAATGGCTCACACATTTGTAGAGGCCCAGGTTCATGGATCAGCATAGGGGCTTCTCCTGATTCACGTAGCTGAAGGAGCTGGTGAACTCAAGATTGTCAGATCAGAGAGCAGGGCTCTTGCAGACGGGCTGTGAAAATCGACGAATTCCAAGATTGGCAAGCAAGACCACAGGTAAGCTGCTAGTTCAAGTCCCAAGAACCAGACGTCAGACGAACAGAAGCCAGCTGCAGGATCCAGAACTAGCAAAAAGCTCCCGAGCCTTGCCAGAATGTCTGCTTATATTTGGATGCAGGCCACATGTCCAAGCAAACTCCCTTTTAACTGATTGGCTACTCATAGCAGATTCCATCCTGGGGGTGATCACATATCAGATCTCAACAGGGAAGTGGTCACAACATTATATGATGGCTAAAACACTGAGAATCATGGATCAGTGAAAATGACACACAATCTTAACCATGACAGTCCCCCTCCTTTGTCAACTTGGCAGCTGTATGCATCACCTTAAACCATACATAATCTCAGGATAAAGACAATTATAAAGTCATACTTGTGCCTAACATGATACAACGAACACATACAACCAAAAATGCACTAGCCCTGTTTACATCTTATATTTTATAAGTGAAGAAAACAAAAATATTTGATGCACACCTACAAGACAGGAATACTCATAACAATTACAGTTCTCGTTTCTGCAACTGGTCATGTGTCCATAACTGGTATTTAGAACTACCGTCTTCTGCAATTCATTCTGTATTCCCTTTGCCCTCAGCAAGCACCTTGGCTGGTTGTGGTTCTTCTGAGAGGTTTGGGCCATTAGTAGTTACGTCAGAATTGGGTTGCTGTAGTTTTCCATTGACTTTAATCACAGGGCATGGTGGTATTAAGAGACACCCTAAGGGATCCCCTGCATTCCAGACATACTCTTCTTTACCTCCATTATGTAATATCAATCTGATTTCCTCTTGATTATCAGAATCAATCACACCAGCCAGTATGGTAACTCCCTTCTTTTCCTGTTGATTCAGAGGCATAAGGAGTCCAAAGTGGCCAGGTGGCATTCTTAGCTTTCTGTTCAATAGAATCAGTGATGTGTCTCCAGGTGAGAGCATTCCTCCCTTTGTAACTAAGACCTCGAGACCCACAGAGCATAAGGTCGTGGGGACAGTAAGCAGAAATCTTACAAGTGGGTCACTAGTGGAATAGTAACTGGTGCCACTCCCATTTCCACCCCTTCATTCCTGGACCTATAAATCCTGGCTACGGGAGAAATAACACCATATGTTGGACCCTGATTTAGAACATATACAGCCTCCTGGAGAACATTGCCCCAACTCTGCAAGGTATTGCAACTTAGCTGGCACTGTAATTGTGTCTTCAGAAGTCCATTCCATCATTCTATCAAGCCAGCTGCTTCAGGATGATGGGGAACATGGTAAGACCAGTGAATTCCATGAGCATGGGCCCATTGTCACACTTCATTTGCTGTGAAGTGAGTCCCTTGATCTGAGGCGATGTTCTATGGGATACCATGACCATGGACAAGACATTCTATAAGTTCACAGATGGTAGTTTTGGCAGAAGCATTTAGTGCAGGGAAAGTGAATTCATATTCAGAGTAAGTGTCTATTCCGGTAAAAACAAAACGTTGTTTCTTCCTTTCCATGATGGAGGAGGTCCAATGTTATCAACTTGCCACCAGATTGCTGGCTGATCATCTAGAGGGATGATGTCATATCAGGGACTCAGTATTGGTTTCTGCTGCTGGCAGATTGGGCACTCAGCAGTGGCTGTAGCCAAATCAGCCTTGGTGAGTGGAAGTCCATGTTGCTGAGCCCATGCATAAACTCCATCCCTGTCGCCATGGCCACTTTGTTTATGAGTCCGTGGAGCAATGACTGGAGTAGCTGTGGAAAGTGTATGAGTGGTTTCCATCATCCTATCCACTTGATTGTTCAAAGCCTCCTCTGCTGAGGTCACCCTTTGCTGAACATTCACATGAGACACAAATATCTTCCCTTCTTTGGCCCATGCAGAGAGGTCTATACACATACTTCTTTCCCATAAATCCTTGTCTCCAATTTTCCAGTCAAGTTCATACCAAGTCCCTGACCATCCTGCCAAACCATTGGCCACAGCCCATGAATCAGTATACAGTAGCACATCTGACCATTTCTCCTTCTAAGCAAAGTGAACACCAGGTGCACTGCTCGAAGTTCTGCCCATTGGGAAGATTTCCCTTCACTACTGCCCTTCAGGGAATTACTAGAAAGGGGGTGTAGTGCTGCCACTGTCCACTTTTGAGTGGTGCCTGCATATCTTGCAGAACCATCCACAAACCGGGCATGAGTTTTCTCTTCTTCAGTCAACTGATTATAAGGAACTCCCCATGAGGCCATCGGTGCAGACTGGAAGGTAGAAGGTAAAGTGGCAGGAGTGGAGACCCTGGGCATTTGGGCCACTTCCTCATGCAACTTGTGCCTTCAGGTCCTACTCAGGCCCGATCTCACATATACCACTTCCATTTAATGATAGAGTGCTCCTGTGCACATCCAACTTTATAACTCTGTGGGTTGGACAATATCTAGCTCACGATGGGCATCTCAGGCCGCATGGTGACTTGGTGTCCTATGGTTAAGCGTTAAGTCTATACCAAGGCGTAGTAACAAGCCAAAAGTTGTTTCTCAAAAGGACAGTAGCTATCTGCAGAGGATGGCAGGGCTTTACTTCAAAATCCTAAAGGTCTGTGCTGTGATTCATCAATAGGGGCGTGCCAAAGATTCCCAATAGCTTCTTTATCTGTAACTGACACTTTAAACACTGTTTGATCAGCTAGATTATATGGTGCAAGTGGCAGAACGGCATGCACAGCAGCCTGAACCTGTTGCAGAGCCAGCCTTCTCTTGTTCTGAGCCCCACTCAAAACCAGCAGCTTTTTGTATCATTTGATAAATAGGCTGGAGTAGCATACCCAAAGGAGGACTATGGTGCCTCCAAACTCCAAAGAAGCCCACTAGGCATTGTGCCTCCTTTTTTAGTTGTGGGAGGAGCCAGATGCAATAAGTTATCCTTCACTTTAGAAAGAATATCTCAACTTGTCCCACATCACTGGACCCCTAGAATTTCACTGAAGTGGAAGATGCCTAATTTTTTTGTGGGATTAATTTCCCAACCTCTAGCACACAAATGTTTCAACAAGTTCAGAGTCATTTACACTTCTTCCTTGCTAGGTCCAATCAGCATAATGTAATCAATGTAATGGACCAGTGAGAAGTCTTGTGGAAGGGAAAGGTGATCAAGGTCCCTGCAGACTAAATTATGACATAGGGCTGGAGAGTTGATGTAGCCCTGAGGCATGCAACTTTAGGTGTATCGCTGGCATTGCCAGCTAAAGACAAACTGCTTCTGATGGTCCTTCAAAAACAGCTATGGAGGAAAAAGCATAAGCCAGGTCAATTACGGCATACCAGGTACAAGGATATGTATCAATGTGGTCAAGCAATGAAACTGCATCTGGAACAGCAGCTGCAAAAGGCGCCACCACCTGTTAAGATTTCAATAATTCATTGTCATTATCCAAGATCCATCTGTTTTTACCACAGGCCAAATAGGCGAGTTGAATGGGGATGTTGTGGGAATCACCACCCCTGCATCCTTCAAATTCTTGATGGTGGCAGTAATCTCTGCAATCCCTCCAGGAATGCAGTACTGCTTTTGGTTTACAATTTTCCTAGATAGGGACAGCTCTAGTGGCTTCCACTTGGCTTTTCCTACCATGATAGCCCTTAATCCATTTGTCAGGGACCCAATGCACGGTTTCTGCGTGTTGCTGAGTATATCTATTCCAATTATGTATTCTGGAACTGGGGAAATCACTACCATAAGGGTTCAGGGACCCACTGGACCTACTGTGAGATTTACATGAGCTAAGACTCCATTAATAACCTGACCTCCATACACCCCTACTCTGACTGGTGGGCCACAGTGACGTTTTGGGTCCATTCAGAGCCTGTACTCAGCCATCCATGAAAACTCTGATTATTTCCTTTTCCTCAATGAACACAGTCACTCTTATAAAAGGCCATAGATCCCTTTGGGGAAGCCTGGGAGAAAGATCAACAGTACAAGTTTTTGGCAGTGTATTGGAGTCTTTCCTCAAAGGGACACAGTCTCTCCTTAAATTAAGGGATTGTGGGTCTTTAAACTCGCTCAAATCTGGGAATAGATTGAGGGGTCTAGACTCTATTCTGGTGATTCAAGTTAGACGGCCGTTCACTTGACCTAGAATTCATCCACTTGCATAGATCAAGTAAATATTTAGTAGATTTCCTATCTATTTCACTCTTAGGGACACCACGACTAAGTAGTAATTGCCATAAGCCAATATGAGTCAGACTATTCTGATTACTACTTTGATTCTGCTGTCCATTATGGTAACCATGCCCACCTTTTCTTTGTTGATTGAGTGCCACCATTTGACCCCTACCACCAAGGGGTCCAGTTGGCCTCATTGTCGTTAGGTGTCTTAATTCAGTTAGGGCATTTCCCACTGTCAAATCTGACTTACATAAAATAGCAATCCGCATTCTTCAAGGATGCTGGGATTCTGTTCACAAATTTGTTCCTCACTGTTGTAAAAGGTGTGACCTCTAGGCATTCCATGTGTGGGTCTGTGGGTATAACCTGATAAATTCATTCTAGCATGCCAATTTCCCTAAGCTTTTGGATACCTCTTCTACAGTATACCAAGGCAGGTCTTTTACTTCGGTTTGATTTAGTGTAGGCCACCGTATAATCCATGCTTCAGCAACACAACCAAATAAACTATTAGATCCTTTCCTAACTTCTCAAGCTGAAACATTGAATGAAGAATCTGTGCTTAGTCGGCCCATATCAATAAGCTGAGGCTGATCCACCTTTATGTTCCTTGCTTTGTTATCCCACACCCTTAATAGCAATTCCCACACATATTCCCAAGATTTCTTTTTGTACATATTAGAAAAGTCAAGCAGTTCTTTTGGAGTGTAGTGTACCTCCTCCTGGATCACACTTTGTACTTCACCCTTTGGGGCTAACTGGGACTGAAGTTTAGATATAGGTCTAGAAACCAAAATCAGTAGGGAAATGTTTTGAGAACTTTCAGCATTGTCTTGTAAAACATCTGCCTCAGGCGATGCCCCACGCAATGACTCAGACAAAGACACTTTAGATGCAGCTGGGTTAATCTCATTAGATGGGAGTGGATGGGCTAATGGTTTTGCTGGGCAGGATGATTTAGCAGACAATCATGGAATAATCCCTTCAGATGTGAGTGAGAGGGCTGATTTTGATGTCAGGAGTGTTTCAACGGAATTTAAGGGCTCAGTATCTCCAGCTTCCTGATTATCTGCCCATATGTGCCCATCCTAAGTTTCAAGATCCAGTTTATTCCCAATCAATGCCTCATTTTAACTTCAGACACCTCTGGAGGTTGGCAGTTGAGTTGGCATTGTAATTCAGCCACTCTTACAGTAAGACTCTGGGTTTGGTTTTCAACAATGTCAGCTCTGTTAGTACAAGAAATAAAGCTTTCTTTCAAGGAACAAGTGGAAACTTTGAGGTCATTTATGTGGTGCTTTAGCTTTGACTCTGAAGCCCTGAGCTCATCCCTTTCTTTCACCTGTTTGTGTAACAAAAGTAGGAGAAATCAATCAGCTTTCTTATACTTCTCATTCTGACAAAACAGTAGAAAGCTATCACACATGCATGCAATCACTCAGAGCCTCGCCTTCACCAACACCTGATCTATTGGTGCTGACATTTTGTGTATTTGAATTGCCACCTCATGACATAGATTAGTAGTGGCTTCTTTACTACTGAAAGTAGAGTCATCAACATCTTTAAGACTAGCCAGACTTGAGAACCAATTTAAGTAGGGTGTTATTCAGTTTCCGTGTAATTGATGTTCTTCTTTGCTCTTCCTGTTGTTAATTTCTCCTTTGAAGGTGTTGTGATCAGAGAAGGTACATTGTATTATCTCAATGTTATGGATTTTGTTGAGGGTTGCTTTGTGGTCTACAATGTGGTCTATTCTGGAGAAAGTTCCATGTGCCTTGGAAAAGAGTGTGTACTTTGCAGCTGTTGGGTGGAGTGTTCTATATATGTCTATGAGGTCAAGATGGCTGATTGTGGCCTTTATATCTTCTGCATCTTTGTTGAGTTTCTTTCTAGATGTTCTGTCTTTTACCAAGAGTGAAGTGTTGATGTCTCCTACTATTATTGTGGAACTGTCAGTTTCTCTTTTCAATGCTGTTAGAATTTGTTTTATGTATTTTGGAGCCCTGTCATTGGGTGCATAGATATTATGGTTATGTCTTCATGATGGACGGTCCCTTTAATCCTTATATAATGCCTTTCTTTGTCTTTTATGGTGGGTTTTGTTTTAAAGTCTATTGTATCTGAGATTACTATTGCCACTCCTGCTGTTTTTTGGTAGCTGTTTGCTTGATATATTTTTTCCATCCTTTGATTTTTAATAAATGTGCCTCTTTGTTTCTAAGATGTGTCTCTTGTAGACAGCATATTAATGGATCCTGTTTTTTTAATCCATTCTGTCACCCTCTGTCTCTTTAGGGGTGCACTTAGGCCATTTATGTTCAGTGCAATCATTTATAGGTGTGAGTTTATTGCTGTCATTTTGTAGTGCTTTTTTGTGGCGCTGCTGTTATCTTTGTTCCTCTTACTCTCCTGTGCTGAATTCCTTTTGTCTGTGGATTTTTTTTTCATTTCTTTTGTTTTTGTAGATTTTGTTTTTACTGAGACTTTATGTTTTTCTTGTTTATTTTGATTAGTAGGTTTGTTAACTTTTGTGGTTACCTTGAAATTTACCCATACCTTCTTCGGTTTGAACCAGTCTTTTATTACTTTGCATCATCTTGCCTTCCTCTCCATTAGAAAATTCTATACCTACACCATTTATTCCCTCTTTTGTTGTTCTGATATTATCGTCATTTACAGATTAACCTCTCTGGTTCCCTGTTGTAAATCTCTTAGTTTTGAATAGTCCTTGAGCACTCATTTCCTAGGTTGGTATCTGACTGGTGTGATCTTGCATTCTAGATTCAGGTTGTCATCTGATGTTGTTTGTTCTCAAACCAAAGGATTCCCATTAATACTTCTTGTAAGTTTGGTTTGGTTTTTACATATTCCCTTAATTCCTGTTTTTCTGGAAATGTCCTAATTTCATCATCATACTTGAACAAGAGTTTTTCGGATATATTATTCTTGTTCGGCAATTTTTTTTCTTTCAAAGTTTTATATATGTCAATATTTATAATATTATATAAAATATGTTTATTATATTGCTTTCTTGCCTGCATGGTTTCTGCCGAGTAATCAGAGTTTAGTCTTATTATTTCCCCTCTGCATGTGACTTTTTGGGTTTTTTTGAGCTGCTCTCAGGATTCTTTCTTTGTCTTTGGTTTTAAGGAGTAAAATTATGATAAGCCTTGGTGATTTTATTTGAAAGTCTATCCTATACGGAGTTTGTTGAGCTTCTTGGATGGTTCTCTTTGTCATCTAGTGCTGCTTTAACAGAAATACCGCAAGTGGATGGATTTAGCAAAGAAAAATTTATTTTCTCACAGTCTAGTAGGTTACGAGTTCAAATTCAGGGCATCAGCTCCAGGAGAAGGATTTCTCTCTCTAATGGCTCTGCAGGAAGGTCCTAGTGATGCATCAGTCTTCCCTTGCTCTGGGAGCATCTCAAAACAGGAACCTCAGGTCCAAAGGACATGTCCTGCTCCCAGTGCTTCTTCCTTGGTGATATGAGTTTCCCCTGTGTCTCTGTTCACTTCTTTCTTTTATATCTTAAAAGAGATTGGCTTAAGACACTGTCTAATCTTGTAGACTTCATCAGTATAACTGCCGCTAATCCGTCATATTACATCATAGTGGTAGAGTTTACAATACTTAAGGCAATCACATCAGATTACAAAATGGTACACAATCATACAATACTGGGAATCATGACCCAGCCAACTTGACAGATATTTTTTGGGGACACAATTAAATCCATGACAGTGGTAATCTTTTCATCTTTCATGATATTAGGGAATATTTCTGTCAGCAATTCTTCAATGATACTGTCTGTGCTTTCCATTTTCTGCCCCGTTTTGGAACTCCTATCACTCAAAAAATTTTGCTTTTGCTTGCATCCCACATCATTCTCAGGTTTTCTTCATTTTTCTTTGTTGTTTTCTCTGATTTTTCCTGAAACAAAGTGGTATCCAAGTATTTGTCCTCAATTTCACTGATTCTGTCTTCCACTGTTTCAAACCTGCTCCTCAGACTTTCAATGACACTGTCCATTTCTGAAACCTTGTTGTTTGTCTTTTGGATTTCTAATTGTTGTTTTTGTATGATTTCTAGTTGTGAATTTATTTTGACATTTTGTTCCTGTATTATTTTCCTGAATTCTTCCATTGTTTAGTCTGTCTTTTCCATGATTTTGTCTGCTTTTTACATGATTTGTCTATTTTTTCCTCGTTTTTGTCTGCTTTTTCTTCAACTGTTGTATAGTTCTGAATATTAGAGATTTGAAATCTCTATCAGGTAGTTCCAGTGCCTTTTTTTCTATTGGAAAGTTATCTGGTGTTTTATTTTGGACACCTACTGGAACCATCCTGTCCTAGTTTTTATATGTTTTGATAGTGTCTGCTGTCTTCAGGGCATTCAGTAGTTATTTTCCTTGTTTATTGATTGTAGATTTGTGTTTCATCCTGCTTCTTTGTTTTATTTGGTTATGTTGGAGCAGGCAGGCTGTGCATTCTTTGTTTTTTACTCATCTGTGGGCAAGATATTTTTCACCTCTTTGTCCAATGAACAGAGCTAGTCTCTCAGCTTTGGAGCAGCAAGGCAGGTTCAGCTGAAGGGGAGGGGCTGGAATGGGTTGTTTTGGGCATGTACTAGGGCACAGGGTGGGCCAGGGGTCAGTGCAGGGCAGATTATGGAAGGCTGTGCCTGTGCTGTTCGAGGGTGTGATGTTCAGTGCACTGTATAGATAGGCAAGAGAGAGGTGGGAGGTTGTGATATGCAGAGCTAAGTTGGGTATAGGAAAAAAGAGAGAGAGTAGAGAGAAAGAAGAGAAAAAAAAGTGCAGAGGGAGCCGGCCATTGGAGTGGAGAGATGAGAAACTGAGAAGTGAAGAAAAACAAAAAGGAAAAAAGAAAGAGAAACAAATAAATAAATAATTTAAAAAATGCCCCCAAGGATCCTACTGCCAACCAGAGAAGTGGCTCCCAGACCTCGGGACACAGCCCATCTAGAATGGGCAGAGATGACACACAGTGCCAAGTAGTCAGGAGACAGGAAAAGAAGAAAAATAGAGACAGATTAGAAACTGAGAAATGAAGAAAAATAAAATAAAATAAAATAAATAAAAAAGAAAAAGTAATGCCCCTAGGGATCCCAACTGAAGAAGTGGCTCCCAGGTCTTGGGGTATAGCCCATCTAGAAGGGACAGAGATGGCACACAGCATCAGATATTCAAGAGACAGGAAATGAAGGAAAGTAGAGAGATGAAAAACTGAGAAATGAAGAAGAACAAAAAGGAAAAAAAATTCCGCCAGGGATCCCACAGCTGCACGGACTGGGGAAGTGACTCCCAAGCCTCACAATACAGCCTGGCTAGAAGGGGTGGAGATGTCACACAGTGCCAGGTATTCAGGAGACAGGAAAAGAAGGCAAGTAGAGAGAGATGAGAAACTGAAAACTGAGGAAGAACAAAAACAAAAAAAGGTCCCAGGGGTCCCACAAGCTTGGTGGTGTGGACCAGGGAAGCAGTTCCCCAGCAGAGTGGCACTTCACAGCCTGTCAAGAAGAAGCAAAGATGGCACACCAAGCCAGATGTTTGAGAGAAAGGAGGGGAGAGGGGTGAGAGACAGGGAAGAAACCAAAAGAAGCCCAAAAAAGCAACACCAGCAACAAAGAAATGGCACTGAAGGAGCCAGCTTGTCTGGGCAGGTCCAATCCAAGCGGCATGGAGCCGGGCCCGCCTGGCTGAGCAACCGAGGCCCTCTGGGTTGCAGTGGAGGCTGAGCAGGGGGAAAAAAGTAGGGCGTGGGAAAGTGTGTATCACTGGTTACTGGGTGCTCTGTCTCCTGCTGAGAGTTCCCCCTGCAGCTACTTTCCCCTACTCCCTGTCTGCTGATCTCTGACAGGAGTCTAAGATGGTGAATCCATGCTGCATTAGCTGATAACGGATCTCTGCTCCGTGTCTCTCCTAGCTCTCTGTTCTCCGTCAGTTTCTTATTCCATTCAGTGCTTGGTTGAGTTCTTTATCTCTTAATTTGATGCTTAGGGTTCCAGGATTGACATTTGTATCTGTTTTACTTAGTTTTTCTGGTCTTTGCTTCTGTTTGTAGTGCCATGTTGGCTTCACATCTTGAGAACCAATTTAGAAAACTCATCCTTAAAATTTTGTTTCTCTTGAACCACTTTCAGTATCAAATGTATTAGGCTGGGTTCTCTAGAGAAGCAAAACCAGTAAAGCATATAAATATATATGTAGACAGAGATTTATATCAAGGACATTGATCACATGGTTGTAGAAGCTGGAAAGTCCCAAGTCTGTGGATCAGGATAGGGACTTCTCCAGATTTACATAGCTGAAGGGGCTGGTAAACTCAAGATCGTCAGGTTGGAGATCACGGCTCTTGTCACAGGCTGTGAAGATCAATGAATCCCAAGATCAGCAAGCAAGACTGCAGGTAAGCTGCTAGCTCAAGTTCCAAGAACCAGAGACCAGACAAACAGAAGCGCTAGCTACAGGATCCAGAATGAGCAAAAAGCCCCCAAGCCTTGCCAGAATGTCTGCTTATATTAGGATGCGGGCCACATGCCTGAGGAAACTCCCTTTCAACTGATTGGCTACTCACAACAGATTCCATCATGGGGGTGATCACATATCAGATCTCAACAAGGAAGTGATCACATTGTATGACTACCAAAGCACGGAGAAGCATGGACCAGCCATGTTGACTCTCAATCTTAACCATCACAACATCTTTCTGGTATTCCCTGCTTTCAGCCATGATCCATCTGACATCAGCAATGATATCCCTGGTTCCGCGTCCTCTTCTGAATCTAGCTTGAATTCATGGCTGTTTCATGTCAATATACTGCTGCAGCCGCTTTTGAATGATCTTCAGCAAAATTTTACTTGCTTGTGATATTAATGATATTGTTCGATAATTTCCGCGTTTGATTTGCTCACTTTTCTTGGGAAAAGGCATAAATACGGATCTCTTCCAGTCAGTTGGCTTTCTCCCTTTACGTACAGTAAAAGTTGTGAAAGCCAGAATCCGTGTAAGGTGGAAACCTGTGAGAGAAGGAAAACTCAAATATTTTCCACTAAAATAAGTGATGGAAAAGTGCTACAACTTCACTCTGTCAAAGGCAAAAAACTTAGGAGACCCAGAAAAACAAGGCAGTTCCATCAAATTCCAACTCTACAGGTTTCACTGTACATCTCACCTTAATTTGGCAGCTCTGGAAGTGCAGCCCTGATTTTCATTATCTGACTCTTTTAACCAGTAAAACTTCAGTGTTCTGTTTGAGTTCTGGTTGCACCAGGCTGGGTGGATTGGAGACTGCCTTCAGACAAATCTTTAAAGGGAAGAATACTCTCTAGTGTCTGCCTGCGTTTGATCAGGTTCCATGCCTTCAAATAGTAGTTTTAAAAACAGTTTTCCCAGAGTTTATGATTGTTATCTGTCAAAGGGGTAGTCTTATACAAGATACTCCACCATTGTTTGGAATAGGAACTACTTTCTCCTGTGTGGTTTTTCATTTTCATTTCCCTGATGACTACTGTGGTTCAGCGTCCTTTTCATGTTTCATGGCCATTTGGTTACCTCTTATAAAATGCCTGTTCAATTCTCTGGCCCACTTTTCTATGGAATTGTTTGATCTGTATAATTGATTTGCAGGGGCTCTCTATGCATTCTGGATATATTTTAGTCAGTTAGCTATGTTTGTAGGGGAAAACTGTGAAAGACTTTGAAGTGGACCAAAAGAATACTGGGTGTCTTCAGTGGAAAACAAGACGTTGTCTTTCACACTCTTCCAGGTTATCTGATTCTGTGGGGATCTGTGCCTGTCTTTCCTTGTCTTTGATTTACTTCACAACTACATAGGTTGTAGAAAATTGATAGCAATATAAATTCTTTTTGGTGGAAGATTACATGTATTTATAAATTTATTTTAGCATTCCTGATTCAACTATATAAGTATAGGATTTTGAATTCTACTATGAACTGGGAGTAACATTTTAATTAACGAATGAAACAAAATTTTTGACATGTGTTCCTTATATATCTATATGAGAGTCATGACTATACTCTTAACAAAATTATCCTTTAATATGTTGTAAATGTCTTATCCTACCCAACCTCAGTGTCCAGCAGGTTTGGTCTTCTTTGGCCCAGAGGAACAGGAGACCAGGTGTTGATGAGCAGACCTGGGACTGACCACAACCTTCGTCTATGGGTCTTCTTTAAGGGCAATCCCTTGGGAAAGCCTCTCTAACCCCATATGCTGGGTTAACTTCTTTGTGTTATGTGACCTTATAGTCTCCCTTACTTTTCATTCATAGCATTTACCTCAATTGTACTTAAATAATAGTTTTTGGAATTATGTACTTGATGCCTGCCTATGTCCCCACACTCTAAATTTCTTGAAGGCAGGAGCCATGTCTATATGCCTGATGCCTAGTGGCATCTGGTGCCAAGTCTCCTATTGGGTAAATATTTGTTGAAGAAACTAATGGACAGTGTCTTCACAGATCTTCCTAGGGCCGTCTGTCCTCTCTCACTGTCTCTGGGCTGGAGGAACCTCTTTAGGGCTTGACTTTCAGTAGCTGGGTTGAATGCTGCCTTTCCCTTTGGGCAAGAATCAGATCAGGATGGTTTTCTGAAATCTTCTTAAGGGGCAATATGGAGCAGTAGAAGGCTTATGATCTTTGGAGTCAAAATACTTGAGTTCAAGTTCTTGCATCCTACCCACAAGTAGGAAGCTGAAGCCTCTTTGAAACCTTGGTTTCTTCACCAGTAAAATTGAGACAGTGACTCTTGCTTCTTAGGGGGTATTATCAGCATGAAATGAGAGAAGGATCTCTGTTATGGATTAAATTATATCCCCTGAAAATATATGTTGAAGTTCTATCCCTTGTACTTAGGACTGTGATTTCATTTTAGAAAATAGGATCTTTAAAAAAATATATTATCAGTTAAGTCACAGAGGAGTAAGGTGTGTCCCAGTCCTAATCCCTTCTGAGTGGTATCTTATAAAAGAGGAAAAGTTACACAGAGACAGGGAGACAGAAGGACTGAGGCAGATATGGTAGCAAGCCAAGGATTGTCATGGATGGATTTCTGGCAGCCACTAGAAGCTAGGAGAGAGGCATGGAGGGAGCCCTCGGAGGGAATCGACATGGCCAAGACCCTGATCTGGACTTCCTGTCTTCAGAAATGTGGGGCAGATTTCTATTCTTTGAAACTACCTATTTTGTGATTTGTTTATGACAGCCCTAGGAGACTGAGATAGTCTCAGAAAACTCTGAAAAATCAAAACACTGTGCAAACATCAGGTATGGTTATTATTACATTTTAATACTTATCCATTTTACTTCAAATTCTGGACAAGCATTTTGATTATGCTTGTATCTATCTGTCAGCTTTTGCTAGGAAAAGCCATGGTAACAAGCAACCTCCAAATGAAAAAGGTTTTGCAGCATCATAGCTTTATTTCTTTCCCATTTCTATGTCTCTTGCAGTTGTCTGTGACTCTGCGTGGCTGTGCTCTCTGTGCCTTCTTTGTTCTGGGATCCAGGCCGAAGAAGAAGTGCTTTCTGGAACATGCCATTCTCAAGAAAGAGGAAAGGAGCAATAGTGGAGCCACATGATGGACACAAGTCCACCAAGGCTGATGTCAGTGGTGGTATGGTATCCTCCTCCAACGGGGGTAGCATGCTCACAGCAAGCGGAGGGCAGTGAACAGTGAGGAGCAGTACTATGATTTACCATCAGGATGAGGACACTGCTGGAGGAGAGCTCAGCACAGGTTGCCTGAGAGCCAACATGTCTGCTGGGTTTTGTGCATTTTGTGCATCATGCCTTCCTAGATCTGCCTTTGTATCCCCTGCTGCTGCTGGGCCCCCCTAGGTGTGGGCTTTTCCCACATCCTACGTGGACAAGCTCTTACTTCCCCTCTGTTTTCTTTCTTCTGGCCTGATCATCTGCAGCCTGCATTTGAACAGAGCCTGGGGGATGACCGTGTGTTGAGGGAAGTTATTAGCCTGAATCTAGAGGTCCAGATATGGACCCACCTCTCCACATGCCAGTGGGATGACACTGGTCATGTCATTGACCTTTGGCATCTGCCCAGCCCTATCCACATCCATCCCACGGCCTGGACTGGACCCTGAGATAGAACCTGAAGAAGGGTCTAGGATGTCAGTTTTCTTTTCTCCCACTTCCCTGCCCATACTGCAGTTCTGCAAACTGGAAGGCACACCTCAGATGCCATGCCTTGGACATCACACCATAGACATCCTGTATGACCGGCCATTGAGTACTAGGTCTGAGCCAGGGGTCCCGAGGACACTGTGGAGGTCAGAGGGTGGTAGCCTTCGATTTATGCAGAGCTGTGGGAAAGATGGTGCCCAAGCTCAGCCTTCCAGGCAAGGTTTGAGGGCCAAGACCTACTCCAGGTGGAGAACTCTTTGGGTGGCTGTCTTTTCTGCCTGTGTCTGGGTTTGCCCTGCTGTGTTCTGGCCTAGACTTGCTGTCCAAGTGTGTAAATGGACCGATGACAGCTTGAGAGCTCTCTCTGCAGCTGGGATAGGGCTGGCAGGTGGCACACCCCTTTGTCTGCAAGGGCCTTCAAGCCAGGAAAGAAGGACGCACCCAGGAACCTCTGCCCCTCGCCCGTAGCTCCACAGCACAGAAGCCTTACTGTTTAAAGGGCCACAATTTGGCACCAGTTACAGAGCACAACCGGCTCCATCTCAGGCTCCCTGGAGCTCGGCCTTGAGTCTAATGCAAGGACTCTCCGGTGATGTTATGGGGTGAACTGTGTCCCTCAAAAAAGTTATGTTGACTCTGTAAATGGAAGAGTTCTTGTTCTTTGCCATCAGGTCAGCCCCTGTCATGGATTGAATTCTGTCCCCCAAAAATATGTGTCAACTTGGTTAGGCCATGATTCCCAGTATTTTGTGGTTGTCTTCTATTTTGTGATTGTAATTTTATGTTAAAGAGGATTAGGGTGGGATTGTAACATCCTTACCCAAGTCACATCCCTGATCCAATGTAAAGGGAGTTTCCCTGGGGTTAGGTCTGTACTACCTTTTATCTCTCAAGAGATAAAAAGGAAAAGGAAGTAAGAGATCTGGGGACCTCATATCACCAAGAAAGCAGTGCTGGGAGCAGAGCTTTTCCTTTAGACCTGAGGTTCCTGTGCTGAAATGCTCCCAGACCAAGGGAAGACTGATGACAAGGACCTTTCTCCATAGCCTACAGAGAAGAGAAAGACTTCCTCTGGAGCTGACACCCTGAATTTAGACTTGTAGGCTACTGAACTGTGAGAGAATAAATTTCTCTTTTTTAAAGCCATCCACTTGTGGTATTTCTGTTATAGCACACTAGATGACCAAGACAGCCTCCAACTCATGGTGACCCCTCATACAATGGAACAAAATGCTGCCTGGTCTTTCTCCACCCCCATGACTGGTTGTGGATTAAGCCATTATAATCTATAGAGTTTTCATTGGTTGATTTTCAGAAGTAGATAACTAGGCCTTTCTTCCTAGTCCACCTTAGCGTGGAAGCTCTGCTGAAACCTGTTCAACATCATAGCAACGTGCAAGCTTCCACTGACAGGTGGTGCATTGTCCAGGAATTGAATCCAGGTCATCTGCATGGAAGGTGAAAATTCTACCATTGAACCACCAATTCCCTCCCTACCCTTTCTACCCCCTGCCCCCCCCCAAAAAAAAATTATGTTGAAGTCTTAACCCTGTACCTGTGAATGTGACCCTGTTTAGAAACAGGGTATTGTTTGTCATATAATGAGGTCATACTGAGTAGGATGGGTCCTAAACCTAATCATTTCTGACTGGTGTCTTATAATAAGAGCAGGATAGACACAGAGACATACACACAGGGGGAAGAGAGGCACCAAGGAATGCCAAGGAACTCCCAGGGATACCAACAAGGATGCGCCCGCACCCCGTTAGAGCTGATGCCCTGATTCTAGCTTCCAGAACGGTGAGACAATAAATTCTGGCTCTTTAAAGCCTCCTACTTGTGGTATTTCTCTCAAGACAGCACTATGGAAGTAAGACAGATGGCAAGGACCCAATTGTGTCAGTGGCATGGCCCCTGCTCCCCACCCATGGCCATTCCAGAAGCTGGGTCTGGACTCTAGTAGCTGCTCTTCCTGGCCTCCCTGTCTTCAGAGCAGCTCCCGTGCAGCACCATACAATGAGCCCCTCTACAACCCTTCCCTGTGTAAAATTACCTGCATCTCCCTACAACCCCCAGGACACGGGTCAGTGACTCAGAGGCACTTTTGACCCTACTCTGGGTTGGCCTTTTTTTGGTCATCCCACCTAGTTCTGGCCCCCTTCCAGCACAGCACGGGGCTTGTCCCTCAGCCATAGCCAAGGTTAGACAAGCCTCCTGTGCAACCCCTTGGGGCTCTGCTCACCAAGCTTCAGCTGCCTCCCTACACAGCTTCTTTGCACATCCTCGAACCTCCTTGCTCCATCCATCTCAGGTGCCGAGATCACTACTCCTGGCCTGCTGTTCTCAACCACCTGGCACCACAGGGGTCAGATTGGGGCCTTGTCCAGCACTGTGCCAGGCACAACAAGGCCCAGTCCCTCCAGTGAGGATGGAGGCTGTCCTAAGACCCCTTTGTCCTGCCCACACCACAGAGCAAGGGGGCAGGCACATCTGATGTCTCCCTAGCTGTGGGGTGGAAGTCTGCTGGAGAAGAAAAGACACAGGTGCTGGGGAGACCCAACGGCCCCTAGCCAGTGCTGGGAGCTGAGTGCATGCACTGTGCTCTGGGACCCATGTCTTGGCCAATCTGACTGCTGGGGCTGGTACTCCAAAGGCTCAAAAGTTGTCACCATAGAAAGACTACCTCCATGATAAACCGCATAATTTAAGGCCATTTTATTGTAATTAAAAAACAAGGACAACATATGTACATGAAAGAAAATCAAGGGGCTTCAGGAAATTAAAAAGAAGTAAGAAGCTACAAAGCTGATGACATTTCCTTGGCATGTTTTGCTTCCGTTTGCCTCATTCTTCTTCCCACTTTAAGATGTGGGCTTAGCACTCTGGCTCCTTTGTGGTGTGACTCTGCTGGGCATTTGCTTGAGGGGCGGTTGGGAGACATGGAGCCCAGAAGGGTGGCAAGGTTTGGATCCCCAGAACTCTGTGCTGTGCCTGTGGCCAGGCTGGCCTGACTCTTCGTCAGAGTCTCGCTTGTGAGACGCCCACTCCCAGCATCTGGTCATCTCTCCTCACTCTCACGCTCTTTGTCTTTGGCCACCTCTGTCCTGGGCCCATGGAGGTGGCCTCCCATGGCACACCCTGACCATTTGGGGCACAGTCACCAGGTCTCTCTCCAAGAGGCTGTCCAGCCACTCACCCTTAAGACCTGATGCCCTTTCTGGTCAGCACAGATGACACCCTCACCCAAAGGCCCTACCTTTGCACCCTCCAGACCCTGCAGTTTTTAAGGGGGCAGCCCAGGCCTTCACAGGTGGTCTCTTACATAGTGGTGAGGCTGGGCCTTTGGGCTGGAACTGGGCTGGTGGCTGGGAGATGGCAAGTATCCTGGGCCAGCCCCCTTGCCTGGCCTCATGCTGGCAGAGGCTGGGAGCATCTATCCCTTGGGTTGAATCCCACTACTAAGAGCACTGCGAGAGGCCGATATTGGAGGGGAAGCCCCTTCCCATGAGCTAGAGACAAACTTTCCAGTTCAAAATGAAAATGAGCTTATTCCTCAGGCCAGGGACCACAAAAGTGATGGAGGGAATCCCAGTGGTCTCCCAGGGTGGAACTAGCCAGGCGAGGGCCGAGAGGAAGCATCATGCAGTGAAGGCTGCAGCACTTCTCAGGGAGAGTACCTGCTTGAGGTGATGGTCAGTGGCTCCCCTGCCTTGGTGCATGATGTCCCCACCAAGGATCTTTGAGACTTGGCATCTCTCAGAGTCAGGCTCAGGGTGGGGCTTGCACTCAAGTCCCTGCTCCAAATGGACATGTGAAATACTGGCCCATCCCCTCCTCCAAAATGGACATGCACAGCTGACTCTGAGGGTCTCCCAGTGTGATGACCCCACCGGCACTCCTGGTGCTGCTGTAAATGTTATTTAGATATGGGGTGGCGGGGCATCCAGGCTGCTGAAGTATAGGGGAGAACCTGCTGTCCACAAGGTTCTCTGACAGGAGGGAGATGAGACAGCATGGTCAGAGGGCAGTAAGGGGTCAGAGGGCAGGGCGGGGCTCGGTTGGAGGGTGGAGCCACCTGAAGCCTATGGCGGGGTCCAGCTTCTATGTGTTCGTCTCTGAACAGCCACTAGGCAGCCTGCCCTATCATATTCCTGTAGTCGGGGACGATCGTCCGCTTCAGCTCCACCACCGAAGAGAAGATCCACTTCACCTGAGGGTGACAGAGAGGCAGCAGTGAGGGGATCAGCCCCAGACCCCTGTGACCCCCAGGCCCTGAGACCCAAAGCCCCCCTCTCCCTCTGCCCACTCATCTGGGGTCCGGCTGCTCCATGCATGGGGACCCTACTGGCAGAATAGCTCTCTGTGGGGGGCAATGGGCTAGGGGTTAGGAGTCGGAGGTTGGCACAGGGTAGAGGCCCTGGGAAGCAGACCTTGAAGAGGGTGATGGTGGCACTGTAGCACACGCTGAGCAGGAAGAGCGTGATGAAGATGGAGATGGTGGTCCACAGCCCATCCAGCTCCCCATCCTGGGCCTCCGCACAGCTCTCATCTGGGTGCAGCTCTGGGCAGGGGATGAGGGATCAGTGAGGGTGTCTGTGCCACGGGGGGTGGTGCAGAGATGGGGGACAGGAAGGTCCAGGAGAAAGGTCCCCATCTATGCTGGGGGTGGCCCTCCAGTCCCCTCACCCTGTCCTCCCTGCCTGTCTCCTCCCTGGAAGGGCTGGGACAGCAAGGCCCCGTGGTCATCTCTCCCTGGCCATACTTCTATAGTCTCTTGGGACTGTGCTGGGGACCCCTCCCCAGGCTTGGGCTCTGTCCTCAGTCCCATCCCTCTCCTACAGCTTGGGCCCCAGCATGGCTGGGAACCCCTGTCCCACTCATGGCCCAGCCAGCTGTGGGAACCACTCCCTTTTACCCTGCCACCAGTGCAGGGCTGGTCAGGGCAACATAAGGGTCCATTTTGGGACATGGCCACTCCAAGCCCCCCTGCAGCCTGTCTGGGCCCCTGGCCTTCCACTGTCACTCCCCTGGGTGAGAAGGTGTGGAGGGCAGGAGGGACAGAACAGCCTACCCTCCCCAGGGAAGCACAGTGCTGAGAAGTGTTGTCAGGGACAGTGAAGGGCTTTTGACCCCTCATATGAGGAGGCAGGAGTGTGAGTGTGCAGGAGTCTTTGTCATCACAGCAGTGAGCTTGTGATGTGAGGAGACCAGGAGTCCTGCCCCTTTGAGCAGCTCTGGTGGGTGGGTCTGGGAGGGAGCATGTGGGTCCCTACAGGTAGGGACCTTGTCTGAGTTGGTCAGGTATAGATGAGCTGGGAGCAGCCCATCGGACACTCTTGTTCAGCTTTGGAGGGTGTAGGATGAGGCTGGTGTGTGTATTCATGGGACCTGGGCTTGTGTTCACAGGGACACAGAGGGAGGTATTGTGCAGTTTGCCCTGTGTGAGGCCCCAGTGTATAAGGAGTGTGTGTGTATGGGCGTGTGTGAGTGTGCCCATGTGTTTGTGTGTGCATGCATGTCCATGTGTGCACATGTGTGTGGGTGCACGTGTATGCTTGTGAGTTTGCATGTGTTTACTTGTGTGTATCTGTGCATGTATATGTACTTGTGTATATGTGTGTGTGAATATGAGTGCATGTGTGTGTGTGCCTGTATATGTACATGTATGTGTGAATATGAGTGAATGTGTGCCCATGTGTTTGTAAGTGTATGTGCGCACACATGTGTACCCACCTCCCCATGTGTTTACGTGTGTGTGTGTGTGTGTGTGCACTGTGGTCCATGTGTTTGTGTGTGCATGTGTGTGGTGTGCGGGAAGACAATCTGTGGGTGCTGGGGTGTTATTTAGCAGGAAGGGTTTGTTTTTCATGGGTCTGAGGTCTGTGTCCATATGGGTGTCTGGTCATTGCCACCCCTCCCCAGGGCAGACCGCCTTGATCCTGAGTGTGTTGTGTGGAGTGGCCTGTTCTTGGAGCCCCAGTGGAAAAGGGGGGCCTGTCCCCATATCCAGGGGCCTCTATGTGAACACAGAGCCACCAAGGGGAGCTCCTGCAAGGCTCAGTGGACAAGGATCCCTGGGGACAAATCAGACACTCTCTCCACCACACAGCCTCCCTAGGTGCATCTACCTGTTTCCTCCCTCACTTCAGGCCAGAGTAGCTGCTGGCTGGAGAAGGGGCCCAGAGAAGAGACACTGCTGGTGAAGGACGTGTCTCTGTGGCAGGCTGCCCACAGCTGGCTCCCCCCAGGTGGCCTGCACATACCCCCATGCTCTCCCCCAATGCTGACAGTTCAGGTCTCAGGCCACTCCTGACCCCACAGCCCAGCAGGGCCCAGGCTCATGTAGGCCTCGGAAAGAACCATGCCAGTCTTGCAGGACCCCAGGGCAGAGCTGGGTGCTTTATTTTTAGGGTGGATTGCCTGGGGTGTATATACAGGTGAGGTTCCAGGTGTGCTCAGGGGCCCCAGCAAGCAGCAGTGGGGAGGCACTCGCTGGACGTGCTGGCTAGCACTCATTTACCAGGAGACAAGGAGATGGACTTCTCAGTGTAGTGGTTGTGCAGTGCCTCGTGCAGCACCACGCAGGTGAAGGAGCTTTCTCGCTGCCAGCTATCCTTGGACACTGAGAGCTTGCTGTACAGGAAGAAGGTCCCATCGGCCTCAGCCAGGGCTGGAGTGCTCACGTAGCTGTTCTCGGGCACTGCCTGCTGGTTGCTCTTCCAAGAAACATCAATGTCAGATGGGTAGAATCCCTTCACCAGGCATGTGAGGCTGACCGTGTTCTTGGCCAGCTCATCCCGGTGTGGGGGCAGGACATACACCCGTGGCTCCTGGGGCTGCCCTGTGGGACAAAGGTGGAGGGAGGTTATTTCCAGTGTTGAGGGAGGCGTAGCCCACCCCTCCTCACCCACCACTGCCTCACCTTTGGCTTTGGAGATGGTCCTCTCAACAGGTGCTGGGAGGGCTCCATTGTTGACCTTGCACTTGAATTCCTTGCCTTTGAGCCAGTCCTGGTGCAGGATGGGGAGCACGCTGACTATGCGGTAGGTGCTGTTGTGATGCTCCTCCTCTTGCGTGGTCTTGGCTGTGTGCACCTCTTTGTTGTCCATGTACCAGGTGAAGTGGACCTCACGGTCATCATGGCCCACGTCTATTACCAGGCACGTCACCGTGGGGGTTCGGGAGATCATGAGGAAGTCCTTGGGCTTGGGGGGGAAGATGAAGACAGAGGGCCCTCCCGGGAGCTCAGGAGCTGGTAGGAAGAGATGAGAGTCAGTGGCAGGGCAGTGGGAGCTGGGTTGTGGACTGGGTTTGTCCCCCACTGGGGCTGGCTCCTGTTAGTGAGGGTGGGGTTTACTTTACCTGGGCACTTGCACTCTGTCAGACATGGCTTGCGGCATGACTCTACAAAGATTGCAGACAGACAGAGAATGTTACCTTAGTGGAAAGGAGAGTAGGCATCCTGGCTGGGGAGGGAATGTTTGGCCCTCAGACTGGGATGAGGTCAAGTTAGGCTCTTTCATGCAGCAGTTGGCAGCTCTGAAATCCACCATCTGACTCTGGGCCCAGGGACTGGATTACAGGCATCCAGGCTGTGCATCCCCTAGGCCTGGCAGAGGACCCCAGAAGACCCCCTCCTTGAACCTGTGGGACCCCAGGAGGGGCAGGCAGAGTCCTTTAGGGGGAGGAGACAGACAGGAGTCACCACCTGCCCTGCACCCCTTGGTGCATCTGGGGCCTCAGGCTGACCCTAAGCTTGTCTGCTGTGGACACAGGTTGTGGGTTCCCACTTGCAACCTTGCCCGTGGCTCACCTATCTTCTTCTTCACGTTGGTCTTGCTGGGAGTGTGGGCAACGTTGCAGGTGTAGGTCTGGCTGGGCCAGCTGCTGGCAGGCACAGTCACCGTGCTACTGAGGGAGTACAGGCCAGACGACTGCAGGATGGCTGGGAAGGTGTGTGCGCCAGATTGGTCTCCAGGGTTCCAGGACACCGTCACTGGCTCTGGGAAGTAGTTGGTGACCACGCAGGCCAGCACCACTGTGGATCTGGATGTGGTCCCACAGCAGGGGGCCAAGGGGAAGACTGTTGGGGCTGTGGTGGAGGCTGCAAAAGAAGGGGCCCTGTGTGACCATGTGCCCTGGCTGAGCCTGGCTGCCTGCCTGCCAGGCCTGTACTCTGTGCTCACAGGCACCAGGAGTACACACCTGAGGAACACTTTTGGGGCACACACCTGGGTCACACAGCTGGCCGGTCTCACCTCCTTCCACCTCAGCCCTCCCTCCCTGGGGACCCCTAGGAAGGTGCCAGGCCTGGGACATCTCTGACTGGACATGCTTCCAGGACAAGGTGCCTTGGCTGTGGCCTTGTTGACTACCCCAGGACCACAGGCTTGGCTTGGTCAGCCCAGCCAGCTTTCCAAGACCACCTACAGCCAGCTGAGCCCTGGGATCTCCCAGCCCCTTCTTCTGACTCTGCTTATCCATTAACCTTAATGTGGGTGGCTCCAGGTCCCCCACCTCCCCTGAGTGCCAGACCTAGTCCTCTGGTTGACCCCAGACTGTAAGCCCCTGCTCTGGCCAGCTTCTCTCTGCTCTCTCAGCCAGTGGCCATCCTTGGGCCCTCTTGCCCCAGTCAGGCCCTATACCTGGGAGTAGCAGCCTCTGCTACACCCTGCCGGCACTCCGGTCCAGGCCGCTCCACACAGAGCCTCTTGCCACTCCACTCTCTGCCTTCCGTGTCTCCGGGTCTCCTGGAGTCTACCCCCTGACTCCAGCAAAGGATCTTTATCTGCAGTGAAGGCTGCCCAGGCCCTGTCTTGTGTCAGAGACTGCTGACCCTGGCCCCCCCTGTCCTTAGCCAGCTCCCTGGGAGCGCGGGCATGCCTTTCTCTGCCCCCTACCCCTTCACTGGCCCAGCCCAAGCCTCTAGCCCAGGCTGCTTCTAATCTGTTGCTCTGGGCCTGAGCTCCTATGGCCCCCTGTGGCTCCACCAACCCAGCACTCACACTCCCCCATCATGGCCTCCCTGTCCTTCCTGGCCACTGTCCAGCTCCTGTTCACCCAGATGCTTCCTCTTTCTTGTGTGGTCCTGCCTGAGTTAGCCCCAAGGCACCACCTCCTCCTCCCTCCATAACCCAAACTCAGGTTACCTGCCTGTCCCTGCCTCTGCCCACATGGCTCCCAGGTCTGTCAGTTCAGCCTGAGCACCGCCCCCCTCAGGCTCTGCTTCCCAGCCCAGCAGCTCCTGAAACCAGGGCATCCCAGCCCACCCTCAGCCCAGGTGGGAGCTGTGCACCTGCCCTCTGACTCTCTTCTTCCCTGCTTGTGCCAGTACCGTGAGCCCCAGGCAAATCGAGTGTACCCTCTGTCCCTGCATCCTCAGGCTTTGGAAGCTCAAGCCCACCCCCTGCCAGGCCTGTGCCCTCGGACTTTGGGCCCCTCTGGCCACCCCCTCTCCCTTGCCCACTTACACCACAGGTTCCAGCAGCCCATGCTCAAGCCCGTCTGCCAAATCAGCCACCTTGTGACCCCACCCCATGACCCCATCGCCCCTGAAACAGAGCTGAGCCCTTTGGAAGAGACTGTGGCTTCCTCCTCTGCACTGGGGCCTCCACTGCTCATGGTCCCCTCCCTGCACAAACCCTGGACCCTTCCTCCCCTGGAGCTCCTGCCAGTCCAGTCTCCTGCCTCTGTCCACCTGCTTTCTGTTGGTCAGTTCAGGCTGGGCGCCTGCTGACTTCACCAGCCCAGGGCACCTCGCCCTCCTCAGGGTCCTCAGTACTGACCTACCAGAACCCCCGCTCCAGCTCCTGCAGGACCCCTGCACCTCCTGCTCTCTTGCTCTGAGGCCCACCTACACAGGACCTGAGCCCAGGCTCAGCCTCAACATCCTCAGACCTTCTGCCCATCCTGTTAGCCCCAGCACTTTCAGCCCAGGTCTGCCAAGGGTCCCTCCTCTATCCACTCACTTCCCAGCACTGGGCTTGTTCCCTTGTTCCCAGGACACCCACCATTGGCCCAGCTGTTCAGCTGCCAAGGCCTTCAGTCTCTCCTGTCAGAGCAACCAGCTCCCACCCCTAACTCCTGGCTTCAGCTCTCTGGCCCCAACTCCCTGCACCCAGCTTGCAAATCGCAGCTCCTAGCTCTCAGTTTCCAGCCCCCAGCTTCTAGCACCCAGCCCCCAGATCCCACTTCCCAGCTCCTAACACCAGCCCCCAGATACTTGGCTCCAGCTCCTAGCACCCAACTACCAGCTCTCAGGTCTCAGCCCCCAGCTCCTAGCAACAAGTCCCCAGCTCTCAGCCCCCAGCTCCTGGCACACAGCTCCCAGCCCCCAGCTCCCAGACTTCAACCTCTAGCCCCCAGCTTCTAGCTCTGAGCTCCCAGTCCCCTGTCTCCAGTCCCTAGGTCTCAGACCCTAGCTCCCAGCTCCCAGCCTTCAACTGCCAGCTCCTAGCAACAGCCTTCAGCCCCCTATCCTCAGTCCCTGCTTCTCAGCTACCTGCTTCTGGCCCCTAACTCACTCCTCCCAGCCCCCAGGCCCTACCCCCATCTCTCAGCTCTCAGCTCCCAGCCCCCAGGTCCTAGCCCCCAGCTCCCAGCCTCCAGCTCCTAGCACTAAGCTCCTACCCCCAGCACCTACCTCTCAGCTCTCAGTGTTCACCCATCAGCCCCCATATCTCATCCCCAGGCTCCCAGCTCCCAGCCACCAGCTCTCAGTACCCAGTTCCCAGTCCCCAGCTCCTAACCCCCAGCTCCTAGCCCCCAGCTCCTAGCTCCCAGCTCCTAGCCTCCAGCTTCTAGCTCCCAACTCCTAGCCTCCAGCTCCTAGCCCTCAGCTCCTAGCACCCAGCTCCTGGCCCCCAACTCTTAGCCCACAGCTCCTAGTAACCAGCTCCTAGCACCCAGCTGTCAGCTCCTAGCTCCCAGCTCCAAGCTCCTAGCATCAAGCTCCCAGTACCCAGCTCCTAGAACCAAGCTCCTAGCCTCTAGGCCCCAGCTCCCAGCACCCATGTCCTAGCACCCAGCTCTCAGCACCCAGCTCCTAGCACCCACTTCCTAGCACCCAGCTCCCAACCCCCAGGTCTTAGCACCTAGATCTTAGCCCCCAGCCCCTGGCACCCAGTTCCCATCCTCCAGCTCCTAGCACCCAGCTTCCAACACCCAGCTCCCAGCTCCTAGCATCCAACTCCTAGCAACCAGCTCCTAGCAACCAGCTCTCATTCCCCAGCTCCCAGCCCTGAGCTCCTAGCACCCATCTCCCCAGCCCCAGCTTCTAGCACCCAGCTCCAGCCCCCTACTCCCAGCTCCTGGCCCCTAGCTCCTAGTACCAGCTCCTAACCCCCAGCTCTCAGCCGACAGCTACCAGCTCCCAGGCCTGAACTCCTAGCACCCAGCTCCCAGCTTCCAGCTCCTAGCACTCAGCTCCCAGCCCCAGCTCCTAGCACCCAGCTCCTAGCACCTAGCTCCCAGCCCCCAGCTCCTAACCCCCAGCTCCTAGCACCCAGCTCCTAGCACTCAGCTCCCAGTCCCTGCACCTACCACTCAGCTCCCAGCACTCACGCACAAGGCCCCAGCTCTTAGCCCCAGGCTCCCAGCTCCTAGCATTCAGCTCTTAGCCCCCAGTCCCCAGCTCCCAGCCTTCAGCTCTCAGTTTATAGTCCCCATCTCCTAGCACCCAGCTCCCAGCTCTAGTGCACACCTCCCAGCTTGCAGCATTCACCCATCAGTCCCCAGCTTTCAGACCCAGGCTCTCAGCCCCTAGCCCCAGCTCCCAGCCCTCAGCTCTCAGCACCCAGTTCTCAGTCCCCAACTCCCAGCTCACAGCTCTCAGCTCCCTGCTCCTAGCTTTCAGCTCCTAGCCCCTATTCCCCAGATCCCAGCTCCTAGCACCCAGTCCCTAGCCCCTGCTCCCAGCCCCTAGCATCCAGCCTCAAGCCCCTAGCACCCAGTTCCAGCTTCTGGCCCCTACCACCCAACCTCCAGCCCCCAGCATCCAGCCTCTACCTCTCAGATCTCAGCTCCTAACACTCAGCTCCTATCACTTAGCTCCAAACCTCTAGCATCCAGTCTTAGTTTCCAGCCCCTAGCTCTAGCACTCAGCTCCCACCTCTCAGCTCCTGGCCCCCAGCTCCCAGGCCCTAGCCCTCAGCTCTCAGCTCCTACCTCCTAACACCTCGCTCCTAGCCCCCAGTCCCCAGTTCTCCACTCCTAACACCCAGCCCCCAGCCCCTATCTCCCAGCACCCAGCACCCAGCTCTCAGCTCCCAGCCCTTAGGTCTCAGCTCCTATCCCCCAGCACCAAGCCTCTAGCACCTAGTTCCCAGCTCCTAGTACCCAGTTACTAGTCCCTAGCACCAAATCCAAGCCCCTTTCCCCTAGCCTCTAACAACCAGCCTCTAGCCCCAGCTCCCAATCCACACCTCCCAGCTTGTAGCTCCCAGTTCCTTGCACCCTCTACCCTAGCCCCATTCCCCTAGTTCCCTCCTAGATGAGCTCCTAGCCACTGCCAGGTCTCACCCTGACCTCCCCAACCTAAGCTTCAGTCCCTGATCTCCCCACGGGCAGGACCAGTGCTGACCCCCGACCATGGCTGGATCCCTTCCTCCCAGCCTTACATCTACTCCTGGGGGCCCAACATCCTGTTCTTGCTCCCAGGTCCCTGGATTTGACCCTTTCTTCCTGAAGCCCATCGTGCTGCCCACTCAGTGCCTGCCCTGGTCCCAGCCCCTGGCCACTGAGCTTGGGCACAGGGATGCCCACTCTGACCCCTCCTGCGGTTGGCCCTGGCTGTAGCCTAGAATGTCCCCCCACCTTCTCTGACACAGCCCTGGGGCTCCTACTGGCTCCATGGGTCTGGACTGGACCCTCTGGCCACTTGGTGGCCCCTCCCCTATGCTGAGCCAAGCCCACCCCTGTGCCCTCAGTTCACACCTGCCCTGCCCCACCTTGTGTCAGGCTCAGCGCCTGCTGGCTCTGCCTCGTGGCCCCAGCCCAACTCAGACACTGTGCAGCTCTGAGGCCTCCACCCGTCCATCCTGGCAGTGTCTCCAAGGGCAGAAGGCCCCCTGCAGCCCACCTCTGCCTGCCCTTGGCATCCAGGTCTTTTGGTGTGGCTGTGCTCCTGCCACCACTCCTCTGTCCCTGCAATGGGCAACCCTCATCCCCATATGGTCAGCCACTCAGCCTGAGCAGCCAGTTCGTCTCCGACTCTGAGGGCCTGTTCTCTCCTCTGCTCATCCCAGACTCTCCTTGTGGCTGTTTCGCTGCCCAGGACTGGCAGATCCCACCAATGCCCCTCCAGCCTCTCCCCTGGCTCTGGCCCCCCTCCTCTGCAGACCTGCTGCTCCCTGCCCACTCAACTTACCGAACTAGTGCCCTGGGCTGGCCCTGGCACAGGGGGCTGCTGCCCCCTCCCAGCCCCGGCCTCTGAGTTGTGAACTCCTCCACAGGCCACAACAACTAAGAACGGGATTGAAACCTGGCTGACACTGCTTGCTTCCTGAAGTTCCCTTTTCATCTGGGTAATTTCTGCCTCGGAAGCCTTGGGGGGAGTACAGACACTCTAGGGCCTCTCACGTGGGCGTGTGGGGGAGGGGTGGAGCCCTGGGACCCAGAGAAGTCCGTGGGGGCATGTAGGAGCCCCAGGCATCACGTGCTAGCTATCCTCCCTTCTTTGCCCACACAGGATCCCCAGGCCAGTCTGGGCCAGGCAGTGAGTATGCCCCTCTCAGCCCCACCCAGGTCAAGTGCCCAGAGCTTAAGCCTACCTGCAGGCTGAGGTCCCAGAGCCTCTCACCCAAGCCCCATAGGCACTTCCTTCTGCCCTGGACTGGGTAGAGCGTGGGCAGATCAATGCCCCAGGATGGCTCTGGTCCCTGCTGCTGCTCAGACCCTCCAGTCCAGCCCCAAGCCCCATCCTCTTCCATACCCACCTGAGCTACCCACACAAATGGCCTTAAGAGGAAAATGCTGTCTTTTTGGTCCTTGCCTCTGACTTCTACAGGTGACTTCCCTCCTGCTTCTTTGTCACTATCCTTGGCTCATCTCTCTGGCCACTGAATGGGTGCAGCACACTGGCCAGAGGGGATGTTGGCCTCAGGATTCAGCCCAAGGGACACTTGCAGATGCTAGAGAAACACACTGAGTCCATATCATCCCTGGTCAGCTCACTCATATTCATAACTTTGACAAAGCCCCTCAGCATGTTTCTTTCTTTTTAGTTTATTAGACCTGTGAGTGTGCACCCCGTAGAATCCACGCCCACCACTATGCCCAGGTTTCTGGATATGCTGGCAAATCTTGCATGTGGTGTGCATACCACTTTCTTCTGGTTCCAATCCTGTTTCAGCTCCCTGGATTTTCCCAGGACTGCTCTTGAGTTATAGTATTGTGGGCTGGTCTCAAGGAAAATTGGCAACTCTTGAGATCATTACAGGATTCGAAAGCACCAGGTGTCTATTCTCCTTGGACCAATGACAGGAAAAGCTGCTCTGACTAGTGGTGATTTGGACATTCAAGGTACTGGACTTTATCAGAATCTGTAGAAATGTCCTCATTGCAGTTCTCAAGGTCACTTTCTTTCCAGATAAATTCTTTCACATGAGAAACCTGGTGAGGCTGTGAATTAATTCATTCAGTGTTGAGATTTTGCAAGCTGTTGTAACAAACTTTGGGTCTGGCTTTCAGAAACATTCCCCCTGCAACCACATTCATCCTATGGCTATGAGAGAAAATAAATGCTTTTAGGGCATTCGTAAGGGCCCCCTTGCTCTCTGACCTTGTCTCTAGCTGAGAGGTTGGAGTCCCGAGATCATCCTTCTCATTCTGTAGACTCCAGTGCAGTGATGAAAGGCCAGCCCACACCACAGTCCTTGCAACCCTCATTTCTAAACTAACATTCTCTTGCAATAGTATCTGGCTACCCAAAGGCTTGCTGGCACTTCATTTCAGGCAATTGTAGATGACTGTTTATGTGACAGTTTTGCCACTGTATGCTGAGACTACTCATGTCTAGTTTCCACTGATGATCATTTCCTCCATAATCAATTATAATTAATTAATCAGGTAAGCAATCTCAGTTCCCATCTCTGGGGTTCTGCCTCCTGGAATTACTTTGTTACCCTTTACTTACATTACTATGTAAGTCAGAATTGAATCAAGAAAACATACAGGAAGGGATGCAATGTAGTGAACCTTGTTAGATGAGCTAGGGGAGTGAAGATTGGGAAAAACTGTTGCTGTCCAGAAACACCAAGGCTCCGGATTCCCAGGGAAGCATGTGGTTAACTGCCTGCTGCACTGAAGTGGGTGGTTCCCAGGAAGCTGCTCAAAACTACCATAGCAGTAAAAATGATGACCACTGGGATGGCATCCACCCACTCAAAATCTCAAAGAAAGACCCCCATTGCCACTTTCCTTTGTGGTATGGGTCAGATCACACACCACTTGGTTGAGTGCTGGCATGATTGTGTACATATGTCCCATAACAACAAGAAGGTGAAAGCAAGTCCCATCATCAATACTCACTGCTGATTCTGTGGTAGAATTCTCACTGTCCATGTGGGAGACCCAGGTTCTATTCCTGGCTAGTGCACTTCAGGTGCAGCCATCACCTATCTGTCAATGGGGGCATTCATATCGCTACGATGCTGATCAGGTTTCAGCAAATCTTTCAGACTAAGACAGACTAGGAAAAAAGGCCTGGAGATCTACTTCTGAAAAGCGGCCAGTGAAAACCTTATGGATCACAATGGTCTGATCTGCAACCAGTCATGGGGATGGCTCAGGAAAGGGCAGCTTTTTGTTCCATTGTGTATGGTGTCAACATGAGCTGAAACAACAACAAATCCCTGCAGGCAACCTTGTCGTGGCTGGAACAAAACAGTCACCGGAAAGTTAATGACTTTAATAGCCTTACTGTTTGGCAGTCCTGGTTAAAGGTATGGGTCTCCAGGAACCTTCTAGTTCTGGGAGATGCTCACAGGTGGTACAGGGTTGCCTGGACCAGGGCCTCTATTCTGGATGCTCTTCCTGGGACTGTAACTGACTTCTGTTTGTCCATACTGTGCTCTAAGGAGTTCTATGCCCTCATCAGATTCACTTTCACCTCTTGCTTGAGTCTAAGTCCAAAAATATAGTTAGGCTGTTTGTAACCATGATCATGAGCTATGATCACAAAAGCTGTGTCTTCTAAGATATAAACCCTAACCCAGTGTTTCCTAAAGGGAACGTCCATAAGAATCACTGGGCAAAATCCTAAATCACCAACATGTTCTCAATCTCACTGGACTGTCTTCGAATGACTCACTTCAGACCATCAGGCAGGCAGATGGGTGGGGGTAGAGGAGAGAGGGCAGTAGGGTAACCCTTTCCTGGGAGCCGCTATCCTAACCAGCCATAGAAACTGGAACATGTTCTAACTATGCAGGGAATTTAGAAGATTTTAAGTAAGAATCAAAACATATTTCAGGGGTTTATTTTGTGCTGAGAAAAACATGCATAACAAGGACCCCTCCTCTTCAATTGAGATACTTAATTGAGCCACCAGCCCCAGCCCAATTTTCTACCCTAACCCCTAGGGACGTAGGACATATGTTTCCAACTTTCAAACCCTTACTTTCTCTTTTGGCAACTCATGCAAAGTGGTTGGTATTGTTTTGACCAAATCCCTGTGTTGTACTGTCTTTAATTTCATAACAGCCTGAGCGAGTTCCTGGTCATGGTGAGTGTAAACATCTGCCTTTCCAGCTGAGTGGACGCATATCCTCCCAGCTTAACTAGAGGGGTAACTCTGGATGTGCACCTCCTGGCTCCACTGGCCTCAGTGGTAGGGCCTTTGTCTAGTTACTTTCCAGAACAACCCATGCCCCTCAAAGTCATGTCCAGAGGTGGATAGTAATATGGGGTTCTGGCATCCAGGTAGGCTTAGAAGGAACATGGAAAATCAGTTCTGTCTGATTCCATGTCCCCACTCAGTAACAAAACATTCTCGAAGTGCCAAAGGAGATCAGTTAAAGGATCTCTCCCAGTATGCAGCTTTGGAGGTTCTGCAGTAGAATTCTCACCTTCCATGTGGGAGACCTGGATTTGATTCCCAGCCAAAGCACCTCATGTGCAGCCACCACCCATCTGTCAGTGGAGGTTTGCACGTTACTATGGTACTGAATAGATTTCAGCAGAGCTTCTAGACTAAGATGGACTAGGAATAAAGGCCTGGAGATCTATTTCTGAAAATCAGCCAGTGAAAGCCCAATAAATCACAACAGTGATCTGAAACTGGCAATGGGGATGGTGCAGGACTGAGCAGCATTTTGTTCCATTGTGCATGGAGTCACTATGAGTTGAGGACTGACTCGATGGAAACTTACTACAACCTCTCCCAGTGTCCTTCTCCAGTAGCCAGAATAGACCATGTCCCAACATGGGGAGGCCCAGTGTAGTCTGCTCAGGTTAGTCTGACATCCCCTAGCCTGCCTGCAAGGAAGATCAAGGCATCTCTGATGAGAGATTCCATTTCTTCTATGCTGTCAGCTCTGGCAGCCCCTGTTCCCAGCACCTCTCTCCAGGTGCAGCCCTCAGGCCACTCCAGCTGCCAGGTACTCTGTTCCCCAGGTATGGTGCCAAGACATGCCTGGCTCAGCCAACACCCACAGGCCAGCCCTGGAGCTGACTTTATAAATGACCTCATTCACTTGCTGCTGGAAGGGGTGTCAGCTCAAGGGATAGCTGGCAGAAGGTCAGAAGGAGGGGAGACACAGGGGCAGAGGGTTTACCCGAGCTCTCTTCCTCAATGGACTGGCTTTGTTTTGTCAAGGTGGCCTCCGGGCTTAAGTAACTGCCCCTCTCTCCCTCCCTCTTCAGGCCCACTGTTGGTACCAGCTCTGGAGTCTGCAGTGGTCCTGGAGGTATTTCTGCCCACACAGGTATCAGTAGGTTGTCCTCCAGGAAACTGATGTTCAGGGATCTCAGTTTGACCTGGCAAGGAGGCATTGCACTGCAAGGACTCCTGGAGGGCATGTAGGGGATGACTGCAAAGGTCTGCAGGGTTTGACCCCCCAGTATAGGCCATCACTTCAAGCCTGGATGGGTGGACAGATGGAGTTTGGTCCTGATAGGAGTTTGCATGGCCCAGTGCTGTGAGCCTGGGTCTTTGTAACATGAAAGTTGTCCCACCTCTCTATCCAAGCAGAGTGCTACGACCAGGGGACCATGAACACTCACACAGGCAGCCTCTCCAGCCAAGTTGTGTGGGGCGCGACGGAAGGCAGAGCCAGGGTCAATATGGTGATCTGTAGGTGACTCCTCTCACAAGGAGGACAGGCTCCCTGCCACTGCTGCCCCTCTACACCCGTGATGGATTATTGACACTCGAGGCAGAGCCCACTTGAGCTAGAATCAGCCAGGAAATTCAAGGAGGTTGCTCTGTCAAAGGCTGGAGGCCCCACTGACCAGATAGGGCCTTTGCCCTGGAGTGGGAAGGGGTGCTGGGATCCAGTGCAGGAGGAATGGAGCTTTCGGCATGTGTCCGGGATTATGGAGACAGGTCTACAGGACTGTGGGATGGGGAAGATAAAAAGAGGAAAATTGGATGCTTCTGTTCCCGGACCACCAAATGTGATAAGTGATTGACAGAGTTGAAGATTGTCCAAATAAGCCTGACTTGTCCTGCACCCTGGGGGGTGGCGGTGTCTCAGTTCCGTAGGGCTGCTGTAACATGAATTCCACAAGTGTGTGGCTTTAAGGAACAGAAATGTATTGTCTCACAAT
Source organism: Trichechus manatus latirostris (assembly GCF_000243295.1). Taxonomy (NCBI): domain Eukaryota; kingdom Metazoa; phylum Chordata; class Mammalia; order Sirenia; family Trichechidae; genus Trichechus; species Trichechus manatus. The sequence goes on from NW_004443989.1 coordinate 13,597,547, forward strand.
TTAGGTCTCTGGAAGTCCAAATTCAGGATGTGAATCTAGAGGCCAGTCCTTTGTCTCTTTCAGCTTCTAGTAGCTGCTGGCAATCCCAGGCATTCCTGGGCTTATGGAAGAATCTTCCACTGTTGTCAGAGAGTATCTGTATTCCCTCTGTGTCTGTGTGTGTTCCTGTGTCTAATTTCAGAAGTGATTAGGTTTAGAACCCTTTCTACATTGGTATGACTTCAACTGATCAATAATGTTACCTTAGATTGCGTTATGAAAGGTGATTACATTATATTAGATTAGTTGTGTATGGGTTAGGATTCCAACACATACATATATATGTTTTTTCCATTGTACTATATTGATGATTGAATTTTTTAAAATTGTGATTTAGGTGAAAGTTTACAAAACAAATTAGTTTGTCATTAAAGAGTTAATACACAAATTGTTTTGAGACATTGGTTGCCAACGCTGTGATGTGTCAACACTCTCACCTTCTCCATCCCATTCTTCCAGTTTTCCTGTCCCTTCCTGCCTTCTCGCCTTTGCTTTTGGGCTAGTGTGCCCATTTAGTCTTGTATACATGGTTGCACTATGAAGCATGTACCTCACATTATGTTATTGTTGACCCTATAGACCTGTCTAATCTTTGAAGGGTGAACCTCATGAGTGACTTCAGTATCTAGCTAAAAGAGTGTCCAGGAGACATACTCTCGGGATGTCTCCAGTCTCTGTCGGACCAGCAAACCTGGTCTGTGTGTGTGTGTGTGTGTGTGTGTGTGTGTGTGTGTGTGTGTGAATTTGTATTTTGTTCTACATTTTTCTCCAGCTCTGTTTAGGACTCTATGGTGTTCCCTGCCAGAGCAGTCGGTGTTGGTAACTGGGCACCATTTAGTTCTGGACGAAAGCTGTGAAGGCTGTGGTTCATGTGGTCCAATAATCCTTTGGACTAATCTTTTTCTTGTGTTTTTGATCCTTTACATTCTCCTTTGCTTAAGCCGAGATGGAACCAATGGATGTATCTTAGATGGCCACTCATAGGCTTTTAAGACCCCAGTCACTACTAACCACAGTCAGATGTAGAACAGTTTCTTTATAGAATATGTTATACCAATTGAGCCAGAGGTCCTCGAGACCATGTTCCCCAGCCCTCAGCCCAGTAGCTCAGTCTCTCAGGGCATTTGGAAGTGTCTGTGAAGCTTCTAAGACTCTGCCCTGGTCAAGCTGTGCTGACTTTGCCAGTATTGTATACTGTCTTACCCTTCACAAAAGTTGCCACTTATCTGCTATCTACTTAATGTTTTTCCCTCCTCACACTCTCTTCCCTTGTAACCATCAAAAATTGTTTCTTTCCGTGTGGAAACATTTTCCTGTGTTTTTTATAATAGTGGTCTCATACAGTATTTATCCTTTTGTGATTTGCTTATTTCACTCAGCATAATGCCCTCCAGATTCGTCCATGTTGTGAGATGTTTTGCAGATTGTTCTTCATCATTGAGTAGTATTTCATTGTGTTTATGTACCAGTTTGTTTATCCATTCATCTGTCTATGGACACTTAGGTTGTTTCCATGTTTTTGCTCTTGTGAATAATGCTGCAATGAAAATGAATGTGCATATGTCTATTAATGTGATGGCTCTTATTTCTTCTGGGATTGCTGGATGGTATGGTATTTCTATTTCTAGCTTTCTAAGGAAGCGCTGTATTGTTTTCCAAAATGGTTGTGCCATTTTACATTGCCACCAGCAGCACATATGAGTTGCAAGCTCCCCAGATCCTCTCCAACACTGGTTATTTTCTGTTTCTTGACTCATGCCAGTAATGTTTGGGTGAGATGGTATCTTGTTGTAGTTTTTATTTTTTCTCTCTCTTTTTTTTTTTATTATTTTACTTCAGATGAAGGCTTACAGAATAGTTTCTCATGAAACAGAAGTACGCATGTTATTTTATGACATTGGTTAACAACCCCACAACATATCCACCCTCTAACTTGTCAACCTCTTTTTTTTTTTT
>NW_004443989.1:13607301-13661770 GCF_000243295.1 Trichechus manatus latirostris
TCTTGTTTGCTGGTCTCCGATAGGTGTCCAAGATGGCAGATCTATGCTGCCTTAGCTGGTAGGGGACCTCTGCATGAATCTCTCCTTGCTCTCCATTCTCTGTCAGTTTTCTCACTCCATTTGGTGCTTGGCTGAGTTCTTTATCTCTTCATTTGATGTTTTAGGGGTTTCAGGATTGTTGTATTCTCTGTTCGGCTTAGTTTTTTGGATCTTTGCTGTGGAGGGACTGCGTGGTGCCTCTTCCTAGAGTGCCATTTTGCCGAAACTCTTGTTGTAGTTTTGATTTACATTTCTCTAATGGCTAGTGATTGGGAGTATTTCCTCATGTGTCTGTTAGCCACCTGAATGTCTTCTTTTGTGAAGTGTCTGTTTTTATTCTTTGCCCATTTTTAACTTGATTATTTGTCTTTTTGTTCTAGAGGTGTTGAATTTTCCTATAGATTTAGAGATTAGAACTTTGTTGAATTTGTCATAGCCAAAAAGTTTTTCCCAGTCTGTAGGCTCTCTTTTCACTCTTTTGGTGAAGTCTTTGGGTGAGCATAAGTGTTTAATTTTTAGAAGATCCCAGTTATCTAGCTTATCTTCTGGTAATTGTGTATTGTTAGTTATGGTTTGTATCCTACTTATGCCATCTGTTAGGGCTCACCTATAAGACAGAGTAGAATTGCTCCCATAAGCTTTCCAAGGTGTGGTTGGAGGATTCGAACTGCAGACCTTTTGGTTAACAGCTGAACGTCTCACCATGGTGCCACCAGGGCTACAGGGCCTCTATTTTTGACCGTATTTTTTCTTCTATGATCTTTAGAGTTTTTTGTTTTATATTTAAGTATTTGCTCCATTTTAAATTAGTTTCGTGTATGGTCTGAGGTATGCATCTTGTTTCATTTTTTTGGAAATGGACAACCAGTTTTGCCAGCACCATTTGTTAAAAAGACTGTTTTTTCACAATTTAATGGACTTTGGGCATTTGTTAAAGATCAGGTGAAGGTAGGTAGATGGATTTACATCTGGGTCCTTGATTCTGTTCCATTGTGAGTGTATCTGTCTTTGTATCAGTAGCAGGCTATGTTGACTACCATAGCTGTATAGCAGGTTCTGAGGTCAGGTAGTCTGGGGACTCCTACTCTGTTCTTCTTCAATAATGCTTTACTTATCTGGGGCCTCTTTCCTTTCCATATAATGTTAATGATTGGTTTTTCCAACTGAGTAAAGAATGCTGTTGGTATTAGGATAGGGATTGCATTGTATTTGTAGATTGCTTTGGGTAAAATTGACATTTTCTTAAAGTTAAGTCTACCTATCCATGATTACGGTATGATTTTCCATTTATGTAGGTCTCGTTTGGTTTCTTGCAGTAGTGTTTTGTAGTTTTCATTGTATAGGTCTTTTACGTCCCTGGTTAGATTTATTCATAAGTATTTTATTTTTTAGGGGTTATTATAAATGGTATTGGTTTCCTGATTTCCTTTTCATAGTTCCCTTTATTGGTGTATAGGTATCCAACTGATTTGTGTATGTTTATCTTGTATCCTACTACTCTGCTCAGTCTTTCTATTAGTTCTAGTAGTTTTCTGGTGGAGGATTTTGGGTTCTCTATGTATAGTATAATATAGTATAATCTGTGAATAGGGATAGTTTCACTTCTTCCTTACCAATTTGGATGCCCTTTCTTTTTTTTTTTTTGCCTTATTGCTCTAGCTAGGACTTCCAGCACATTGTGCAACAGGAGTGGTGATAAAGGGCATCCTCGTCTTGTTCCTGTTCTTAAGAGGAATGTTTTCAGCCTCTCTCCATTGAGAATGATGCTGGATGTTGGTTTTTGTATAGATGCCCTTTATTATGTTGGGGTATTTCCCTTCTATTCCTATTTTATTGACAATTTTTATCAGGAATGGGTGTTGGAATTTATTGAATACCTTTTCTGCATCGAATGAGACAATCATGTGATTCTTTTATTTATGTGGTGGATTACTTTGATTGATTTTCTAATGTTGAATCATCCTTGCATACCTGGTACAAATCGTCATGGTGTATTATTTTTTTAATATATGCTGAATTCTATTGGCTAGAATTTTGTTGAGAATTTTTGTATCTATACTCATGAGACATATTGGTCTGTAATTTTCTTTTTTTGTGGTATCTTTCCCTAGTTTTTTTTATCAGGGTTATACTGGCTTCATAGAATGAATTCAAAAGTATTCCTTCCTTTTGTATGTTCTGAAATAGATTGAGTAGTACTGGTGCAAGCTCTTCTCTGAATATATGATAGAATTCTCCAGTGAAGCCATCTGGGCGAGGACTTTTTGTTGTTGTTCAGAGTTTATTATTATTATTAGTGTCTTTTCAATCTGTTCTCTTTCTATGGGTCTGTTCAGATTCTCGACTTCAGTTTGTGTTAGTTTAGGTAGGTAGAGAGTTTCTAGAAACTTATTAATTTCCTTTAGGTTTCCCAATTTGTTGGAATACTGTTTTTCATATTACTCTGTTATCACCCTTTTTATTTCAGTTGAGTCTGTTATAATGTCCCCCATTTCATTTCTTATTTGGTTTTGTTTTGCTTCCTCTCCTGTTTTCTTTTGTCAATTTGGCTGATGGTTTGTCAATTTTGTTGATCCTTTCAAAGAACTAATTTTTAGTTTTGTTGACTCTATTGTTTTTATAGTTTCTATTTCACTTATTTCTGCTCTGATTTTTATTATTTCCTTTCTTTTTATGACTGTGGTTTATTTTCTGTCCTCTTTCTATGTGTTTGAGTTGTATAGCTAACATTTTGATTTTGTCCCTTTCATCCTTTTTGATGTGTGCATCTGTTGCTATAAATTGACCTCTGAGGACTGCCTTTGCTATGTCCCAAATGTTTTGGTATGAAGTGTTTTCCTTCTAGTTTGATTCTAGGATTTTATTATTCCATCTTTGATTTCTTCTATTGTCCAGAGGTTTTTAAGCAAGATGTTATTTAGTTTCCATGTGTTTGATTTTTTTCTTGCTCTTTCTGTTATTAATTTCTACTTTTATGGCATTGTGATCAGAGAAGATTCTTTGTGTTATCTCATTGTTTTGGATTTGGTTGATGGTTGCTTTGTACCCTAAGATGTGGTCTATTTTGGAGAATGTACCATGTGCATTGGAAGAGAATGTATACTTCGGTGCCATTCAGTGGATTGACTAACACATGTTTTGGGGGGGGGGCACAATTCAGTCCATAACAGGGTTGTCTCCTTATGCTATTGCCATTGTCATAAGAAAAGCCTCAGACAAATGGATATAACAGCATTTGGAGACAAATGACCCGGTGGTCCTGTTAGTTCTCCTTGGGGAAGTTGTGCAGGTGGGAGGAGGCTTTTGAGAATTTAAGCAGTGAAAGGAGGAGGTCATGAGCAGAGAATTTGGGTAAAATTCTGGTCTTGGGTGCTCACAGACTTACTGTACTGAAGACTGCTGTCCCTGGTGAAATCTGCCTGGGGACCAAGTGGGGAACCCACTGCTATTAAAGGTATGCACGTGTTAGAAGAACTGCTTCATTCTGGCTGACATTCGAATAATGGGGTCAAGATGTTGGCACTATTATTAGAAAAAGTAAATTAAATGTTGGTACTGTTGTTAGAACTACGGCTAATTCATGCAAAACCTCTTCACTAAAACATAACAGCAGTAGTGAAAATAATAAATGGATGTTAAACTCAGAGTAAATCAATAATCTTCGGTAGCAGATTTCTGGACTGTGAATCCAAGACAAGCAGCAGTAGTAGTAGCAGCAGCAGCAGCAGCGTGCAGAGTCAGGGAAGCAACATGTGGATGTGAAATATGGGACGAATGTCTGTAACGTGCACGAATTGACCTGTATACACTTTCCCTTCCCTTCCCTGGATGTGTTAAATTTTGTTAATAGAAGTGTGAGTTCATTCTACACTGTGCCTCTTTCAAAGTGCAATAACCTCAGATAACAAAGTAAATCTTTCTTATGGGAAGTTGCCTATTTTTGTCTGTAAAGATGGAGAACGACTCACACTGCAAGGCCATTAAGAAAACTTGTACTTCTTGTGGCAATATCACATTTACCACTGTCTTGAGAAGACACTGGTGCCATCATTTACCTAGTGAGGGAACTGTAGTGGAGGAGCACTGCAGACCACACACCTATAGCTGAATGGTACTGTTCTGTGCAACTTTCGAAGTTTCTTAGCAGGTATGTAACACTTGTATTTCTTAAAATCCAGGATGTTCTTTCTTCTAAAATGTGCTTTTATTTTATGCACTATTTAGAAGGAAAAATGCTGCCAAGTGAGCAGGTCCAATGCTTATTACTTAACATTTTTATGTTATACTTATTGAAATATTTTTCTTGGACTTAATTAGGCATTGCTGCTGGGTTTTGTGTGGGCTTTGTAATTACTTAAAAGAAAAGTAAAACAAACAAACAAACAAACAAAATAACAGTTGCCATCAAGTTGATTCTGACTCATGGTGATCCCATGTGTGTCAGAGTAGAAAGAGTAGAATTTTGCTCCTTAGGATTTTCAATGGCTGATTTTTCAGAAGTAGATCCCCAGGCTTTTCTTCCTTGGCACCTCTGGGTGGACTGGAATCTCCAACATTTCAGGTAGCAGCTGAGAGTGTTAATCATTTGTACCACCCAGGGACTTCGCTTAGTGTACTTAAATTGAATGTTCTATATATATCTTCCTTTTCCCCCTAGATTTAAGAATTGTTTTTATTGTCCCCCGCCCACTTCTTCTCAGATTTCTATACCTTTCACCAATTCTTTACCAAACTTTCTGACTGGACAATCAATTTTCTCTCAATATATTCCAACTCAGAAAGTAATCTACTAGGAATATATTTCATTTATCAGCTGGTAATTTGTTTTCCTGGGGACACTTTTCCATGGACTCCCCACAATTCTACTTCTGTTTGAGTTTGTCACTTTCTAGGCCTGATGTCTGAGTATCACCCTTGACTTCACTTCTATCATCATCCAGGAGTCTCCCTTCTTTTCTCTCCTGTGTTGGATTCCTGGCTTTCTCAAGTCCATGATTTCCTTATTCTTGATTTACTCCATGATTTTGTTGGTGTACAACCTTTAGTGGTTTTTTGAAAAAGGATGACTGGAGGGAAAAAAATTTGAGATCTTACATATCTGAGAATGTCTTTGCCCTACCTTCACATTTTATTCAGTTTAACAAGGTGTAGAATTCTAAATTGAAAACATTTTTTCTTCAGATTTTTTGGGACTTTTTTCATTGTGTCCTAGTTTTTACTTTGAGGTAGTTATGCTTCCTCTAACATTTGTATAGGAGCCTGGGTGGCAGAAGTCGTTTGCAATCATTGGCTGTGAACCTAAATGTTGATGATTTGAACCCATTCATTGGCATTGAGAAAGAAAGCTATGACAAACTGCTTCTGTTAAGATTGTTGATGTTGTTGGTCTCAACCACCTGGAGTAAAGGCGAATGAAGAACACCAAAGACAAAAGAGAAGTATTAGCCCAAGAGACAGAAAGGGCCACATAAACCAGAGACTTCATCAGCCTGAGACCAGAAGAGCTAGATGGTACCCAGCTACCACCAATGACCACCCTGAGAGGGAACACAACAGAGAGTCACTGATGGAGCAGCAGAAAGGTGTGGTGCAGAACTCAAATTCTAGAAAGAAGACCAAACTTAATTGTCTGACTGAGACTGGAGGAACCCCAGAATGCATGACCCCCAGATTCTCTATCAGCCCAGAACTAAAACATTTTCTGAGGCCAACTCTTCAGACAGGGATTGGACTGGACTGTGAGACATAAAGTGATACTCGTGAGGAGAGTGTCTCTTAGCTCAAGTAGATACAAGGGACTAAACGGGCAGCTTCTGTCCAGAGGTGAGATGGGAAGTTAGAGAGGGTTAGGAGCTGTTTGAATGGACATGGGGAATCAGGTGGAAAGGAGGAGTGTGCTGTCACAGTATGGGGAGAGCAATTAGAGTCACATAACAATGTATGTATACATTTTTGTATGGAAAAAAATAAAAACAAAAGATTGTTGATGTTGTTAGGTGCTATCAAGTTGATTCCAACTCACAGCAACCCCAAGTGACAAAGTAGAACTTCCCCATATGGTTTTCTAGGATGTAATCTTTACAGAAGCAGGTTGTCAGGTCTTTCTCCTAAGGAGCTACTGGGTGGGTTCCAACTGGCAACATTTCAGTTAACAGTCTGTTAAGATTATAGCCTATAAAAAGCTATGGAGCATTTCTACTCTGTCATATATGAGGTAGCCATCAGTTGGAATTGACTCAAAAGCAACAGGTTTGGTTTTCAGTTTATCTTTTATATGTTGTTGGAGTTGAGAGATAATCAACACAATATACTTCCATTCTCTTACTTGAGTTTTGGGAGAAAAGGTGAGCATGATGAAGGAGGTCAGCTTTATTTCTAACAAGAACTGGACTGGAGGATGTGCTCATAAGTGCAGCAACAATAACCTTCCTAATTACTGAATCTGGAATGACACAGGTTTGTTCACTCTGTCATGAGCAAAAGACAGCTTTCTGCAGGGGTAGCCACATTTTGGTCCCAAACAAATCAATCAGGAAGGATCATTCCACTTCCAGGGTGGGGGTGGGGTAGAATAGGGGACTGAAGGCCAAGGAGGAGTAATGTGTGGAGTGGGGCAGTTTGCTTCCTAACATGTGTGACCTTATGTTTTCTTAATGACAGCTTTTAGAAACACTTATTTTTGTCTACGGTATTTTGAAATTTCACCATGCTTTACTTTTATATTTATTTTTTGTTTTATTGTGGTTATATATATATATATATAAAACATAAAATTTGCCTTCTTAATAATATTAAGTGTATATTTCAGTGACATTAACTACATCCTTTATGCTATTCAACCATCACCACTATCCATTTCTTAATTTTTTTCTTCACTCCAAACGGAAATTCAGTGCCCCCATTAAGAAATTACTCCCCTTTCTCCCCTCCTTATTGTCCCCTGGTAGCCTCTAATCTACTTTCTGTCTCTATGAATTTGACTATTATATATATTTCATATAAATAGAATCAAACAATATCTGTCCTTTTGTGTCTGGATTATTTCACATGACATCATGTTTTGTTTTGTTGGTTTTAATTTTTCTTTTTTTAAAATTGGGTTTAAGTGAAAGTTTACAGCTGAAGTTAGTTTCTCATACAAAAATTTATACACACATTGTTACATAACCTAATTCCTCTGTCTATAATGTGACAGCAAACTCCTCCTTTCCACCCTGATTTTCTGTGTCCATTCAACTAGTTTCTGTCCCTTTATGTCTTCTCATCTCACCTCCGGACAGGAGCTGCCCATTTAGTCTCACGTATCTACTTGAGCTAAGAAGAATTATCTTCACAAGTATTATTTTGTGTCTTATAGTCCAGTCTATTCTTTATGTCTGAAGAGTTGACTTTGAGAATGGTTTCAGTTCTGGGCTAACGGAGAGTTCGGGGGCCATATCTTCCATGGTCCCTCCAGTCTCAATCAGACAATTAAGTCTGGTCTGTGTTCTAGAATTTGAGCTCTGCACCCCACTTTTCTCCTGCTCCTTCAGGGACTCTCTGCTGTGTTCCCTGTCAGGGCGGTCATTGGTGGTAGCCGGGCACCGTCTAGTTCTTCTGGTCACAGGCTGATGTAGTCTCTAGTTTATGTGGCCCTTTCTGTCTCTTGGGATAATACTTTCCTTGTGTCTTTGGTGTTCTTCATTCTACTTTGCTCCAGGTGGTTGGGACCAATTGATGCATCTCAGATGGCCCCTTGCAAGCTTATAAGACCCCAGACGCCACTCACGAAAGTAGAATGTAGAATATTTTCTTTATAAACTATGTTATGCCAATTGAGCTAGATATTCCCTGAGACTATGGTCTCCACAGCCCTCAGCCCAGTAATTCTGTCCCTCAGGGAGTTGGGATGTGTCTATGAAGATTCCATGACCTTTCCTTGTACAAGTTGTCCTGACTTCCCCAGTGTTGTGTACTGTCTTACCTTTCACCAAAGTTACCACTTGTCTATTGTCTGTTTAGTGTTTTTCCATTCCCACTCCTCACCTCCCTTGTAAGCATCAGATTGTTTCTTTTTGTGTGTAACCCTTTTCTTGAGTTTTTAGAGCAGTGGTCCAATGCAATGTTTGTCATTTTGTGATTGTATTATTTCACTCAGCATAATGCCCGCCAGATTCATCCATGTTGTGAGGTGCTTCGCAGATTCATCATTGTTCTTTATCGTTTTGTAGTACACCGTTGTGTGTATTTACCATAGTTTTCTTATCCATTCATCCGTTGATGGGCATCTGGGTTGTTTCTATCTTTTTGCTATTGTGAACAATGCTGCAATGAACATGGGTGTGCATATGTCTATTCGTGTGACTGTTCTTATTACTCTAGGATATATTCTTAGGAGTGGGATTGCTGGATCATATGTATTTCTATTTCTAGCTTTCTAAGGAGGTGCCATATCTTTTTCCAAAATGGTTGTATCATTTTGCATTCCCATCAGCAGTGCATAAAAGTTCCAATCTCTCTTCAGCCTCTACAATATTTGTTATTTTCTCTTTTTTTTTTTTGATTCATGCTAGTAAAGCCGGGGTGAGGTGGTATCTCATTGTAGTTTTGATTTTCATTTCTCTAATGACTAGGGATCACAAGCATTTCCTCATGTGTCTATTAACCGTTTGAATATCTTCTTGAGAAAGTGTCTGTTCATTTCCTTTGCCCATTTTTTAATTGGATTATTTGTCTTTTTGTTGGAGAGGTGTTGGATTTTCCTGCAGATTTTAGAGATTAGACCTTGGTTGGATTTGTCATGGCCAAAAAAATCTTTCCCAGTCTGCAGGTTTTATTTTTTCTCTTTTGGTAAAGTCTTTTGATGAGCGTGTTTAGTGTTTAGAAGATCCCAGTTATCTAGCTTATCTTCTGGAGTTTGTGTGTCTTTAGTTATGGTTTGTATCCTGTTAATTCCATGTTTGGGGCCTCCAGGACTGATCCTATTTTTTTTCTATGATCTGTATAGTTTTTGGTTTTATATTTAGGTCTATGATGAATTTTGAATTAGTTTTTGTGTATGGTGTGTGGTATGGGTCCTGTTTCATTTTTTTTTCAGATGGACGTCAAGCTTTCCAGCACCATTTGTTAAAAAGACTGTCTCCCCATTTGATGGACTTTGGGCTCTTGTGGAAGATCAGGTGACCGTAGGGGGATGGAATTACAGTTGGGTTCTCAATTCTGTTCCATTGTTCAATGTATCTGTTGTTGTACCAGTACAAAGCTGTTTTGATTACCATAGCTGTATAGTAGGTTCTGAGGTCAGGTAGTGTGAGTCCTCCTACTTTCTTCTTCTTCAATAGTGCTTTACTTATCCAGTGCCTCTTCCCTTTCCATATGAAGTTAAAGATAAGTTTTTCCATCTTTTAAATAATGTTGTCAGTATCTGGATCGGGATTGCACTGTATTTGTAGATTGCAAATCTACCTGTCCATGAGCATGGTATGTTTTTCCACTTATGTAGATCCCTTTGGGTTTCTTGCAATAGTGTTTTGTAGTTTTGTTTATATAGACCTTTTACATCCCTAGTTATATTTATTCCTAAGTATTTTATTTTTTAGGGGCTATTATAAATGGTATCATTCTCCTGATTTCCTTTTCTTGGTTCTCTTTATTGATGTATAGAAATCCAACTGCTTTTTGTATGTTAATCTTGTACCTTGCTACTCTGCTGAATCTTTCTATTATTTCCAGTAGTTTTCTCCTGGAGTCTTTTGGGTTTTCTATGTATAATGTCATATCATCCACAAATAGGGAAAGTTTTACTTCTTCATTACCAGTTTGGATACTGTCTTAGTCATCTAGTGCTGCTTCAACAGAAATGCCAGAAGTGGATGGCTTTGACAAAGATAAATTTATTTCTTCACAGTAAAGTAGGCTAAAAGTCCAAATTCAGGGCATCAGCTCCACGGGAAGGCTTTCCCTCTCTCTGTCAGCCTTCTCATCAAAGTTCCCCCGGACTAGGAGCTTCTCGGCACAGGGACCCTGGTCCAAAGGACGTGCTCTGCTCCCGGCACTGCTTTCTTGATGGCATGAGGTCCCCCTGTCTCACTGCTCACTTCTGTCTTTTATACCTCAAGAGATTGCCTCAGAATACAATCAAATCTTGTAGATCAGGTCCTGTCTTACTAACACAACTGCCACCCATCCTCCCTCATTAACATCATAGAGGCAGGTTTACAACATACAGGAAAATCACACAAAACCAGGAATCATGGCCTAGCCAAATTGATACACACATTTTTGGGGGGACATAATTCAAACCATGACAGATACTCTATTTCTTTTTCTTGCCTTCCAACACAATGTTAAATAGGAGAGGTGGTAAAGGGCATCCTTGTCTTGTTCCTGTACTCAAGGGGAATGTTTTCAGCCTGTCTTCTTTAAAAATGATGTTGGCTGTTGGTTTTGTATAGGTGCCCTTTATTATCTTGAGGAATTTCCGTTCTATAGCTATTTTATTGAGAGTTTTTATCAGAAATGAGTGTTGGAATTTGTCGAATGCCTTTTACTGCATCGATTGAGATTATCATGTGATTCTTTTATTTATGTGGTGGATTATGTTGATTGATTTTCTAATGTTGAATCACGCTTATATACCTGGTATGAATCCCACTTGGTACTGGTGTATTATTATAATTATTTTTGATATGATGCTGAATTCTATTGGCTAGAATTTTGTTGAGAATTTTTGCATCTATATTCATGAGAGATATTGGTATGTAATTTTCTTTTTTTGTGGTGTTTTTCCCTGGTTTTGGTATCAGGGTTATGCTGGTTTCATATAATGAATTTTGGAGTTACCCTTCCTTTTCTGTGTTCCGAAATAGTTTGAGTAGTACTGCTGTAACTTCTTCTCTGAATGTTTGGTAGACTTTTCCAGTGAAGCGTCAGAGCCAGGGCTTCTTTTTGTTGTTGTTGGGAGTTTTTATTATTATTATTACCTTTTTAAACTCTTCTCTGGTTATGGGTCTGTTCAGATTTTTAACATCATTTTGTGTTAGTTTGAGTATGTAGTGTGTTTCTCAAAATTTGCCCATTTCCTCTAGGTTTTCAAATTTATTGGAGTATAGTTTTCCATAATATTCTGTTATGATCCTTTTTATTTCAGTTGAGTCTGTTGTAATGTCCCCCATTTCATCTCTTATTTGGGTTCTTTGCATCATCTTCTGTTTTTCTTTCCTTCCAAAAAACCAATTTTGGGTTTTGTTGATTCTTTCTATTGTTTTTCTATTCTCTAGCTCATTTATTTCTGCTCTCATCTTTATTATTTCCTTTCTTCTGGCGGCTATGGGCTTCTTTTGCTGTTCTCTTTCTATTTGTTTGAATTGAGTAGCTAATGTTTTGATTTTGTCCTTTTCTTTTTTTTTTCATGTGTGCATCTATTGCTATAATTTGACCTCTGAGCACTGCTTTTGCTGTGTCACAAAGGTTTTGGTATGATGTGTTTTCATTCTCATTTGATTCTTGGAATTTTTTTGATTCCATCTTTGATTTTTTTCTATTACTCAGTGGTTTTTAAGCAAGGTGTTATTCAGTTTCCATGTATTTGATTTTTTCCCTTGCTCATCCTGTTGTTAATTTCTACTTTAATGGCACTCTGATGAGAGAAGATACTTTGTATTATGTCAATGTTTTGGATTTTATTAAGGATGGCTTTGTGGCCTATTATGTAGTCTATTCTGGAGAACGTTTCATGTTCATTGGAAAAGAATGTGTACTTTGCAGCTTTTTGGTGGAGTGTTCTATGTATATCTATGAGGTCAAGTTGGCGGATTGTGGCCTTTATATCCTCTGTATCTTTGCTGAGTTTCTTTCTATATGTTCTGTCCTTTACCAAGAGTGGTGTGTTGAAGTCTCCTACTATTATTGTGGAATTGTCAATTTTTCTTTTCAGTGCTGTTAGAGTTTGTTTTATGTATTTGGGAACCTAGTTATTGGGTGCATAGATATTTATTATGGTTATGTATTCATGATGAGGTAGCATATGATCAGGAACTGATGGTACCGAAGGAAGAATTCCAAGCTGCAGTGAAGGCATTGGAGAAAAAAAGGCTGCAGGTATTGACAGAATTTAGATATTTCAACAAACGGATGCAGCACTGGAAGTGCTCACTTTTCTTTGCCAAGAAATTTGGAAGACAGCCACCTGGCCAACCTACTGGAAGAGATCCATATTTATGCCTATTCCCAAGGAAGGTGATTCAACAACATGTGGAAATTATTGAACAATATCATTAATATCACACACAAGTAAAATTTTGCTAAAAATCTTTCAAAAGCAGCTGCAGCAGTATGTTGTCAGGGAACTGTCAGAAAATCAGGCTCAATTCAGAAGAGGAAGTGGAACCAGAGATATCATTGCTGATGTCAGATGGATCCTGGCTGAAAGCAAAGAATACCAGAAAGATGTTTACCTATGTTTTATTGACTATGCAAAGGTATTCAATTGTGTGGATCATTATGGATAATATTTGTGAAGAATGGGGATTCCAGAACACTTAATTGTGCTCTTGAGGAACTGTACACAGAACAAGAGGCACTTGTTTGGACAGAACGGGGAGATACTGCGTGGTTTAAAGTCAGGAAAGGTGTGCATCAGGGTTGTATCCTTTCGCCATACCTATTCAATCTGTATACTGAGCAAATAATCCGAGAAGCTGCACTATATGAAGAACAGGGCATCAGGACTGGAGAAAGCCTCATTAACAGCCTGTGATATGCAGATGAGACAACCTTGCTTGCTGAAAGTGAAGAGGACTTGAAGCACTTGCTGGTGAAGATCAAAGACCATAGCTTTCAGCATGGGTTACACCTAAACATAAAGAAAACAATAATCCTCACAACTGGACCAATAAACATCATGATAAATGGAGAAAAGATTGAAGTTGTCAAGGATTTCATTTTACTTGGATCCACAATCAACATCCACGGAAACAGCAGTCAGGAATTCAAAAAACTCATTGCATTGGGCAAATCTGCTGCAAAAGATCTCTTTAAAGTGTTGAAAAGCAAAGAAGTCACCTTGAAGACTAAGGTGAGCCTGACCCAAGCTGTGGTATTTTCAATGGCATCATATGCATGTGAAAGCTGGGCAATGAATAAGGAAGACCCAAGAAGAAATGACACCTTTGAATCGTGGTACTGGTGAAGAATATTGAATATACCATGGACTGCCAAAAGAACAAACAGATCTGTCTTGGAAAAGTACTACCAGAATGCTCCTTAGAAGGAAGAATGATGAGACTACGTCTTACATACTTTGGACTTATTGTCAGGAAGGATTAGTCCCAGGAGAAGGACATCATGCTTGGTAAAGGACAGGGTCAGTGACAAAGACGAGACCTTCAAGGAGATGGACTGACACTGTGGCTGCAACAATGGGCTCAAACATAACAAAGATTGTGAGCATGGCACAGGACCAGGTGCTGTTTCATTCTGTTGTACTCAGGGTGGCCTTGCCTTCCCCTCCAGTAGAAAGTTCTATACCTACACCATTCATTCCCTCTTTTATTATTCTGATGTTGTTGTCATTTACAGACTAACCTCGGTGGTTCCCAGATGTAAATTTTTTAGTTTTGATTAATCCTTTAAAGTTCATTACCTAGGATTGTATCTAGGTGGTATGGTCTTGCATCCTAGATTTAGGCTGTCATCTGATGTTGTTTGTTCTCAAATCAAAGGAATTCTTTTAATAATTCTTCTAAGTTTGGTTAGGTTTTTACATAGTCCCTTAACTTCTGTTTATCTGGAAATGTCCTAATTTCACCCTCATATTTGAGCTAGAGTTTTGCAGGATATATTACTTTTGGTTGGCAATTGCTGTCTTTCAAAGTTTTATATATATCATCTCATTGTCTTCTTGCCTGTCCCTTCTGTATGTGACTTTTCGTTTTTCTTGAGATGCTGTCACGATTCTTTCTTTATGTTTGGTATTAGTGAGTGTGATTATGATATGTCTTGGTGATTTTCTTTTGGAGTCTATCTTATATGATTTTCATTGAGCTTCTTGGATGGTCGTCTTTTCATCTTTTATGATATTCAGGAATATTTCTGTCAGCAATTCTTCAATGATCTTCTTGGTGTTTTCCATTTGTCCCCCTGTTCTGGAACTTCTATCACTCGAAAATTTTTGATTTTAATTGTATCCCACATCATTCCCAGGTTTTCTTCACTTTTCTTCCTGTTTTTCTCCGATTTTTCCTCAAAGTGGTATCCAAGTATTTGTCCTCAATTTCACTGATCCTGTTTTCCATTGTTTCAAACCTGCTCCTCAGACTTTTATGACACTGTCCATTTCTGAAATCTTGTTGTTTATCTTTTGGATTTCTAATTGTTGTTTTGTTCGATTTCTAGTTGTGAATTTATTTTGACATTTTGTTCCTGATTGTTTTCCTGAATTCTTCCATTGTTTGTCTTTTCCATGAGTTTGTCTATTTTTTCCCCATTTTTGTCTGCTTTTTTCTTCAACTCTTAGGTAGCTCTGAATATTAGAGATTCGAATTCCCTATCAGGTAGTTCTAGTGCCTTTTCTTCTACTGGAAAGTCATCTGGTGTTTTCTTTTGGATGCCTACTGAAACAATCCTGTCCTTTTTTAATATATTGTGATATTGTCTGCTGTCTTCAGAACTGTCAGTAGTTATTTTCCTCATTTATTGGTAGTAGCTTTGTTTTGTCCTGGTTTTTTGTTTTATTTGTTTATGTCTGAGCAGGTGGGTTGACTGTTTCTTTGTTGTTTGCTTGTGGGCATAAAACTTCTCACCACCTTATCCTATGAACAAGGCCTTTTGCTCAGCTATGGTGCAGCAGGGCAGGTCCAGCAGAAGGGGAGGAGCTAGCATGGGTTGTTTGTGGTACATACTGGTGCAGATCGCGGGGAAGGGCTCAGTTCAGAGCAGGCTCTGGTGTTTCTCAACCTGGAAAGGTAGGTCCTTGTCCATGACACTTAGACTTGCCAATTACCTGTACATTGGTCTTTAAGAAAGGGAGAGTAACTTTATTGCAATGCCAGAGCAAGGAGCTGGGAGGAAGTTCCTCAGATCTGGGCTCCCCAAGCTACAAGGAAGCAGGGCTTATATGTGATTTGGGCAGCAAGACGGTGGCAGCACAGGTGTTCTTGGGAAGGAAAACTCTAGAAGACGGCCAGGAAACAGCAGGTATTATGGTTGTCAGACCTCTTGCTTGGAAATAAGGTGTGGGTGTTGATTTTCCTTCTGATTCATTCCTTCTGTTGCTGCATCCTCTGTTGATGTTAATTAGTGGTGACAGCTGGCCCTTCTGTGCATGCCAGGCAGGCGATATCTGATTTGGGCTAGTTTAAGGACTAAGAGAAATTTACTGGCATTAGTAAGGTCAAGTTACAGTCCTCCTTTGAGTTGTAGCATTTCTTAATCTTAAGGGATAAGGGTCAGCAACTTATCTGGCTAGTTCCTACTGACATGGGGTGGAATTTTTAGGGGCCAGGGAACAGAACAGGGAATGATTAGCTCCTGGGGGTAGCAGGCAAATAAGAAATAAGGTGTAAAGTGTTACTTATCTATAGTCTGTTTCTTAAAGAGTAGTCTTAATTCTTCTAGTGGCTTGCACTCCCGCTCTGGTTCAGGGGGTTAGCTGTTTTTGTGGTCTGCACTTTTGTGACCTATGCCTATAGGGGAAGCCTTTAATGGCACATCTGGATCTATGGGAGCATACTTCACCCTGCTGTAGTGGATCCAAGGTTTGATTCTGGCTACCTTCACTGAGGAGTGGGTTACTAGAAGAATTATGTAAGGACCTATCCACTTGGGTCAAAGCTGGCTGCGAGGATGATGGTCATCCCATTTTTTTTTACGAGAGCTAGGTTTCCTGGGGCAAAAGGATGAAGAGGGGTATCTGTGGGAAAGAACATACGGCTGGACACGTAAGGGTTAATAGCTTTCAGAGTTTCATATAGTGACTTAAGATACCTGGAAACACTAAGTTTCTGAACTACTTGAGTATCATCTGAAGCACTGCATCCCCAGACTCCCTTAAGGAAAGGTCTCCCATACAGCATTTCAGAGGGACTCAGTTGGAGCCTGCTTCTAGGGGTCACCTAGACTCTCAACAGGGCATTGTGTAGCAGTTTGATCCAGGGCGTGTTAGTCTCTTGGCAGAGCTTAGCTAAAGTCTTCTTTAAAGTGTGGTTCTTCTCTGTTTTTCCAGTTGACTGTGGCCTCCAGGAAGTGTGCAACTTCCACCAGATTCCTAAGTACCCTGAAACTTCTTGGGTAACCTTAGATACAAAAACCCCTCCAGTATCACTTTGAATTGAATAAGGTAGGCCAAATCTAGGAATAATTTCTTTGAGGAGAACTTTACTTAGCTCTGCCGGCTTTTCTGTTTGGCAGGGGAAGGCTTCTAACTACCTGGTAAAAGTGTCTACAAACACTAAGAGATATTTGCAACTTCCTGTAGCTGTTGGCATAACAGTGAAGTCTGCTTGCCAGTCCTCTCCGGGTCCAGTCGCTCGGGCTTATACACCTGGCATAGGAGATGGTGATCCTGTTTTTGGATTGTTCTTCACACAGGTGACACATTTTTGCATTATTTTATGAATATGTGCTTTAATCAGTTTGACTAGCCAAGGAAATATGTCTCCTGGAGGGTGACCATGGCGTAGCCAGCTTTTCGGACTCTTTGTTCTACAAAGATACTTCCATCTGTGAACAGTTCTAAACTGGCGTTAATTAGAGGCTGGTCAGACAGGTCAGACCTGCTGGAATACATTTCTTCAATTACCTGGAAACAGTCGAGATAGAATTTTCCATCTTTTGATGTGGGTAACAGGGTTGCAGGATTGAGATTGGAGACAGTCTTTAGCATTACAACGGGATTGTTGAGTAGGATAGCCTGGTATTTGCTGAGTCACCCTGCCATTGGCCACAGACTACCTTTCTGCTCAAGCAAGGGAAGCACACGTGGAGGTTAGAACCATGGTAGGTTGGCCAAGAGTGAACTTCTTGGCCTCCATCAGGAGTTCACATGTTGTTGCAACCGCCTGGAGGCAGGTGGGCCAGCCCTGGGCCACAGGGTCTAGCTCTTTAGAGAAGTATGCAACTGGTTGCTTCTATGTTCCCATCTGAGTGAGCACTCCTAGGGCAACCCTCTGCTTCTCTTGAGTAAACAGCTAGAAAGATTTCTTGAGGTCTGGTAATCCTAGGGCAGGGCTTATCTTTGATTTGTTGGAAGGCTACTCAACATTCTGGTGTCCATTCCAAGAGTTCAGAATCACTCCCTTGGACAGCCTGGTATAAGGGTTTTGCAATGGGACTGAAATTGGGGATCAAGATTCTACAGAACCTGGCCATTCCAAGGAACCCTGTAACTGTCTCTTAGTGGTTGGGGAGGCTACTCGGGCAATGGCCTCTTCTGGTCAAGTAGCAGCTCTCTTTTTTCTTTTAGAGAGCGAGCACTTCAGGATGTTTAGAACTGAGTAGGTTGCACCTGTGTCAACTAAGAATTCAGTAAGTTGTCATCCCATTGTTATTAAAACACGGGGCTTTTTATGGGAGATTAAGATTGGCTGGGTGGGTTTCAGGGGAGACCCTAGGCCCCATCAGTCCAAGTCATCGACTGATAGTTTCGGAAGCTGGGTTATGGGTTTCTTAGCTTCTTGCATGGACTGGGTTGGCTGCGAGGGGCACTTCTGTTTCCAGTCCCTTTCTTGTTTGAAGTAGGCACACTGCCTGGAGCCTAGCATTAGAGGCCCATGGGTTGGCCACTGGGCCTTTTGGGGGCCCATGAAGACTTACCCATGAAGTCTGCCTGGGTGGTGGGTTACCGCCAAGAGCTGTTACCAGGAGAACAACCTGTTGTTTTATTTTTTGATTTTCCTTTTTTTTCTTGGACTTGGTCCTGATTATTGAAGACCTTAAAGGTAATCTCAACAAGTAGTGAAGTATTCATTCCTAGACATTCTTCTAACTTTTGAAGTTTCCACCTGATGTCAGGGGTGCTTTGGCTGATGAAAGTCATATTGATTAACCTTTAACATTCTCTGGGTATGCTTCATACACCCGTTCTAAGAAACTGGACGAAATTTCCTGGAGGCCTTGTTGTACATCCTGAACTTTTCTAAGGCTCTTCTTTTTTGGGGTCCCTTGCTGCAAACCAACTATCAAACAGTTTTTATAGTGTTCTAGCTGTCCTGCTCCTAGCTGATCATTTGAGTCCCAGTGTGGATCTATGGCAGGTACAATCTGGGCTCCTGGGAGTCTAATACCATTCTGAGGGTTGACGTTATGCAACCTGTCAGCCTCTTGGTGTACTTTTTCTAAGAACACCCTCCATTCCTCTGGAGTTAGAAGAATAGACAAGTTAGAAAAATGACAGTCTGCCCAATTAGGGTGATGTGTGGCAAAGATGGACACAAATAAAGCTCCTATGTGTTTTGGGCCATCTCTATATGCCAAGAGATTATTCTTCCAATTATACAGGTCAGAGGTGGAGAACGGTGTATGCACCCAGATAAACCCTCTAGGCTGGCCATCGTGATCTGGTCCAGCAGGCATTTGTCTCAGTGGAAATTGCCCTGAGGAGACTTGGATGGATCCCTGGCTGAATTGCACCCTACTATGGGTGTGTGCTGGCGAGACTATTCCCCTGGCAGGACTGGGAGTTTCTGACTTATGACGGGCTGGCCAAGGTTCCAACGAATGGGTATCTATGGGGAAGTAGGGCTTATATTTGATTTGGACAGCAAGATTTCGGCGGTGCAGGTGTTCCAGGGAGGGAAAACTCTAGAAGCTGGCCAGGAAACAGGACGTGATGTGGTTCTCGTCAAACCTCTCACTTTGAAATAAGGTCCAGGTGATTATTTTCCTTCTAATTCATTCCTCTTGTTGCTGCATCCTCTGTTGAGGTAAATTAGTGGTCATAGCTGGCCTTTCTGCACATGTTAGGCAGGCCAAATCTGATTTGGGCTAGTTTAAGGACTAAGAGAAATTTCCTGGCATTAGTAAGTTCAGGTTACACCAGTAGATTGTGCTTGTGCTGCTCGGGAGTGCAATGCTCAGTGCATGGTGCAGATCGGCAGGAGGGAGCAGGGAGGTTGTGCTGTGTGGAGCTAAGTGGGTGTGGGAAAGAAGAGAAAAATGAGAGAGAAACAGAGGCCAGAAAAAGTGCTGAGGGTGCCAGCTTGCCTTTGGAGTGTCACAGACCTGGGGAAGCCCTGTACTGGAGGCTTTCTAGTCAGGCAGGGAGACATAGCCCATCAAGAAGGGACAAATATGGCACAAGAAGCTAGGTGGGTGAGACAAAGGAAAGGAAAGAAGGGAGAGAGATAAGAAACTAGATTAAAAAAAGGAGAGAGAAAGGCAAGTGTAGCTAAGTGTTTGGGAGAAAGAAATGGAAGGAATGTAGAAAGAGATAACAAATCGAGAAAAAAAAGAAGAAAATATGCTAGGTGATTGGGAGGAAGGAAATGAAGAGAAGTAGGGAGAAAAAAAATCAAGAAAAAAAAAAAAACAAGAAAAGAAAGAAGAAAATGTCCCAAGGGAGCTAACTGGATGCAGGTCCCCAGCCGAGCAGTGCTGCACAGCCCATCCAAAAAGAGTGGAGATGGCACACGGTGCCAGGTGTTCAGGAGAAGGGTAGGAAAGAGAGGTAGAGAGAGAGAAGAAAAAGAGAAAAAAAGGACAGAAAAGAAAAATGCCCCAAGGGAGCCCACTGGAAGCAGGTCCCCAGCCAAGTGGCATTGCACAGACCGTCAAGAAGGAGCTAAGATGGCACACAGAGCAGGATGTTAAGGAGAAGGGAAGGAAGGAAGGTAGAGGGAGACAAGAAATCGAGGAAAGAAAAAAGAGAGGAAGAAAAAAAAATGCCCGAGGGAGCCCATGGGTGTGGTGGTGTGGACCTGGGAAGTGGTTTCCCAGCCACAAGGCACTGCACAGCCCGTCTTGAAGGAGCAGAGATGGCACACGTCACAGGTGTTCAGGAGAAAAGAAGGAAAGGATGATAGAGAGAAACAAGAAATCAAGAAAGAAAAATAATCCTCAAAGGAGCCCACTGGCTTGGCGGGGCAGACCAGGGAAGTGGCTCCCAAACTGCTAGGCACTAAACAGTCCATCTAGAAGGGGTGGAGGTGACACATAGCACCACGTATTCAGGAGACAGGAAAAGAAGGAAAGTAGAGAGATGAGAAACTGAGAAATGAAGAAAAACAAAAAGTAAAGAAGAAAAAAAAAATGCCTCCAGGTATCCCACCAGCATGGCGGCATGAACTGGGAAGCTGTTCCCAGCTGAGTGCGCTTCACAGTCTGCCAAGTAGGAGTGGAGATGGCACATGGAGCCAGGTGTTTGAGAGAAAGGAAGGGAAGGAGGTGTGAGAGACGAAACTAAAAGAAGCTGAAAAAATCAACAGCAGCAATACAAAAATGGCACTGAAGGAGCTGGCCAGTGTTGGCCAGGTGAATCCAAGTGGCACGGAGCCAATGCCTCCCCATCTGAGCAACCACAGACTACTGGGAAACAGCAGAGGCCATGCAGGGAGAAGAAGGGTGGGGAGTGGGAAAGCGTGTATCACTTTTTACCGGGTGCTCTGTCTCCTGCTGGGAGCTCCGTGAAACTGCCTTCCCCTACTCACTGTCCACTGTCTCAGTGGCTGAGGAGTCCAAGATGGTGAAACTGTGCTGCATTAGCTGATAGGGGACCTCCACTCCGTATCCTCACTCTCTGTTCCCTGTCAGTGTTTTATTCCTTTTGGTGCTTGGCTGAGTTCTTTATCTCTTCATTTGATGCTTAGGGTTCCAGGATTGACGTTTGTCTGTTTTACTTAGTTTTTCTGGTCTTTGCTGTGGATGGTGGCATAGTGCTTTTGTCTATATAGCACAATGTTGTCTCTGCCCCCTAATTGTTTCCTCTGTCTTTCGACTCTTATGTGTCCCAGGCCAGTGTAGGTGTGTGGTGAAGGTCATCAGCTTCTTCTATAGGTGAGAAAAACTCAGGTTCTGAAAATTTTTCCATGAGTTTCAGTTTTCTTTATACATGCCTGTTTGCTCTTGTTTTTCTCTACTTTCTATCCAGCTTTCCTTCGATTACTTGCCTTAATGACTTACAGAGACATTTGGCCCACACCAGAAGCAGAAGCAAAAGCCTTCCATGGACCTTGTCACCAGCTCCCTTTAACGGTCCTTGGTCAGTGATTTTTCTCTATTTCTACAGCGGTTCCTATGATGGTCAGTATTATGTGTCACATTGGATAGGCTAGTTCTTCAGTCTGTTTCTGTGAAGGTATTTTGCAGATGTGATTAAACTCCATCTTCAGTTGACTTTAAGGGAGATTGTTCTAGCTAGGTAAGCCTGACTGAATCAGTTGAAAGGCCTTCAGAGCAGAGCTAAGGATTCCTTGAAGAAAAAGAAATTTTGCCTGTGGTGTAGGACTGGGCAACGTTTTCTTCTGTTATCTATAAGGTCACCATGAGTTGGAGTTAACTCAATAGCAACTAAGAACAACAACAATAGCAGTTTTGGATCATGCCCTAGATTTCCAGCCTGTCTTTTCTGACTGTATGGACTACAGATTTCAGCATTGCCCAGCCAGACTCCACAGTTCCATAAGCCAATTTCTTGCAATAAATCTCTTAATATATATCTCCTACTGGCTCTGTTTCTCTGTCTGAACCCTGAGCTATCCAGTTTCCTTAGCACCTTTCCTTTCCCAGCTTTTCCAATTTTACAAAGTCTA
The DNA here is from genome assembly GCF_000243295.1 of Trichechus manatus latirostris. NCBI lineage: Eukaryota > Metazoa > Chordata > Mammalia > Sirenia > Trichechidae > Trichechus > Trichechus manatus. Next base: position 13,629,063 of record NW_004443989.1, read on the forward strand.
ACCCCAGAAATAAACCCTTATTATTAACAGTGGTCCTGTTTCCCTGATATAACACCAACTGATCCAACTGATTCATTGTATGTGTTTTTCTGGTTTAAAAATGCAAAGGATTCTTTTGAGTACATACTTAGGGGTGGAATTGCTTGGTCATATAGTATGTAAATATGCAAATGTTATGGAATGAATTGTGTCCTTCAAAAGATATGTTGAAATCCTAACACCTGAACATGTGAATGTGATATTACTTGGGAAAATAGAGTCTTTCTTTGAAGATATTATCAGTTAAATCATATTGGAGTAAGGAATTTTATAGTTCTAAATTCTTCTAATGATGTCTTATAAAAGGAAAGAACAGACATGGAGAGAGGGTCACACACAGGGGTAAGATAAATACCAGGTGATGATGGAGGCAGATCCATCTACAAGCAGCAAAGGAATACCAAAGATTGCTGGCAGCCCCCAGAAACTAGGAGAGTTTGAGAGAGCAGTTCCTCTCTCAAAGCCCTCAGAAAAAATTGCAACAGTTGATACCCTGATTTGGACTTCTAGATTCCAGAAGTGTAAGAAAATAAATTTATGTTTTGTAAAGCCATCTACTTTGTGGTATTTTGTTATGACAGCCATGGCAACATTTGAAGACGTGCTAAACTGTTTTCCAAAGTGACTTTTTCAATTAACTTCCCATCAGCCACACACAAAAGGTTCTGTGGATCTAAAACTCATTGTCGTCTAGTCGATTCCGACTCTTAGACTCATAGCGTTTTCAAGGCTGTAATCTTTATGGAAGCAGACTGCCACATCTTTCTCCTGCAGAGCCGCTGGGGGTGTAAAAACCACCAACCTCTTGGTTAACAGTCAAACACTTAACCTCTATACCACTAGGGCTCCTTTCTGTGGATCTAAATTCTTCTTAATTTTAGTCAATATCATTTTGCTAAAATGATACTTCATTTTGTTCTTGATTTGAATTTTTTTGATTCTTAATGAAGTTGACATATTGTTATATGTTTATGGGTATTATGTATTTTCTCTTCTCTGAAATGCCAATTCAAGTCTTTTGGCCATTCTTTTCTATTGAGTTGTTTGTCTTTTTCTTATTGATTTTGAGAAGTTCTTTACAAAGTTATTCCTTTGTCAGTCATATATGTTGTAAATGTATTCTTCCAAGTAGTAACTTGTCTTTTCATTTTCTTTAAGGTGTCTTTTCATAAACACAACTCCTTAATTTTAATACAATTAAATTTACCAAAAAGTTTTTTATGATTTGCGTCTTGTCTAAAACATCTTAAGATTTTAGTTTAGGGGTCATAACAACTTTACTAAACCTGGCTTAGTGCATTATCTCTTGTGGTTCTTCTACATCCCACTTGCACTTTTGTAAATGAACACTTCTTAAATTATTATAGTGTAAAAGGCGGGGCCAAGACGGCTGAGTAGTCAGACATTTCCCATGGACCCTCTTACAACAAAGACTCGAAAAAACAAGTGAATCAATTATATATGACAGTATAGGGGCCCTGAATATCTAAGACAAAGGTAAGGAACCGGACTGAGTGGCAGGGGGAGGGAGAGACAGTTCGGAAGCAGTGAGGAGTTGCCAGACCTGACCCTGAGCCCTTCGGGCCTGAACAGATCACGGATGAGCAGTGAGGCAGGCAAGCAGCAGTGCTTGGCAGGTATGTTTTCAGCATCGGGACAGATCCAGCGCCAGAGAGTCTATGTGTCCCCCGAAAAACAGTGAGAAACAGCCCTCGATCAGCAAAAGTACTTGCATCTGGCTTACTGCACGGATCAAAAACACCCTCCTTAGGGAAAAACCTCTCTCCCATTTACTTCCTCACTCCCTGCTATGCACTGGGTCCTGGACCAGCTTCAGCAATTGCTGAGTCCCCTGGGCCGGAAGAAGGACCCGTCACAAGCCCTGAGCCATTCTCTCAGCCATGAGAGTGAACAAATTAACAAACAAGGGAAAAAATAAACTGCCGGCTCCCCTAAGCCAGGAACCCAGGGTAGGCACAGCTCCTTTGCCTAAGTACAGGCATAAGGGATCCATGGACTTTGAGTGCCTTTCACCATGCAGAGATTTGTGTGGGCCAATTTCAACAGCGTAAGCCCTCATTACCGCAGTACAACAAGGTATATACCTGAAGTCTAACTTCAACTGTTTCAGCTGTAAAGTGGCAGGTTTGTGACATTTGACACTACTCTGCCCATTAAGCAGGGTCTTCACCTACCCACATCAGGGGCCTGAGCACTGGTGGCTCCACCCATGCCACCTAGCCACCTGTGATATGGGCCATGAATCAGATGTGTCCCCTCCAGTCCTTACAGCCAACAGCATTGGGTGTTCATAATCCTGCTGCAAAACCCACCCACCTACCTGCTCTAGGGAGAAGGGACATTTATTCTTCCTTGACACTTGGGGGTGGCTGTCAGCCCCCTGCCTTGCTCAGAGTGTGTTCCCCTGCTGGAGCCGGACACCTGTGCCTACACAAATCACCTATGACTGTCTAGGACTGTACGTGAGAACCTACACTGCACACTTGGTGGCTTTCTACCTGGGACCTGAGCTGAATCCATACAGGAGGAGTAGGCAGACTCCTGAGCTTACATACCTAGTAAAAGATCTAACCACCTGGTGACTGGACATTAGAGCTTCAAAGGTGCCAATAATCAAACTAGCTCATACAAGCAGCTTATTTGGGCATATTAAAAAAAAAACAAGAAGCTAAGACACAGTAAGCAAACATAAAATAAATAAATATAATAACTTATTGATGGCTCAGAGACAACAGTCAATATCAAATCACATAAAGAGGCAGTCCATGATGGCTTCAGCAAGCTCCCAAAACAAAGGATCAAGAAATTTTCCAGAGGAGGAAAATTTCTTGGAATTACCAGAAGCAAAATACAAAAGATTAATATATAGAACTCTTCAAGAAATTAGGAAGTAAACTAAGGAAAATGCAGGACACACAATAGAGGAAATTTGAAAGATTAGAGATGAACATAATGACAAGTTTAACAGGTTACAAGAATCCATAGAGTGAAAGCAATCAGAAATCCATAAGATTAACAATAAAATTTCAGAATTAGACAACTCAGTAGGAAGTCATAGAAGCAGAATTCAGGCAATGGAAGTCAGAATTAGTGATTGAAGATAAAGCATTTTACACCACTTATTTGAGGAAAAATCAGATAAAAGGATTTAAAAAAATGAACAAACCCTAAGAATTATGTGGGACTCTATCAAGAGAAATAACCTACAAGTGATTGGAGTACCAGAAAAGGGGGCAATAACAGAAAATACAGAGAGAATTGTTGAAGATTTGTTGGCAGAAAAATTCCCTGATATCGTAAAAAATGACAAGATATCTATCCAAGATGCTCATTGAACCCAACATAAGGTAGATCCCAAAAGAAAGACACCAAGACATATTATAATCAAACTTGCCAAAACCAGAGATAAAGAGAGAATTTTAAGAGTGTCTAGGGATAAACGAAAAGTCATCTACAAAGGAGAGTCAATAAGAAGCTCGGACTACTCAGCAGAAACCATGCAGACAAGAAGGCAATGGGATGACATATGTAAAGACTTGAAGGAAAAAAAAACAAAACAAGCAAACAAACAAAAAAAACAAACAAAAAAACAAACAAAAAAAAACTACCAGCCAAGAATTCTATATCCAGCAAAACTATCTCTCAAATATGATGGCGAAATTAGGGTATTTCATGATAAACGGAAGTTTAGGGAATTTGCAAAAAACAAACCAAAATTGCAAGACATACTAAAGGAAATCCTCCAGTCAGAAAATCAGTAACATCATGTAACAACCCACGACTAGAACACAGGACAGAGCAATGAGATAGCAACCCAGATAGGGAAGTCACAAAAGTAAATCAAAGCTAAAACACTGAAAATAGGAAACAGATGTCAATATGTAAAAGAGGACAACATTAAAAAAAAAAAGAAGGACTTAAAAAATGTAGACATAGATTTATCATATGGAGAGGATGTCAAGGCAATATAAAGAAATAAAAGACTGGTATAAACTTAGAAAAATAGGGGTAAATATTAAGGTAACCACAAAGGAAACTAACAATCTTACAAGTCAAAGTGAACTAAAAAAATATAAAGACTCAGCAAACACAAAATCAACAACAATGAAAAAGATGAAAACACATAAAGAAAAATGACTCAGCACAGAAAATTAAGTGGAACAAAAAAACTGAACAGCACACAAAAAAGACATCAAAACGACAGCAGTAAACTCATTCTTATCAATTATTATGCTGAATGTAAATGGACTAAATGTACCAACAAAGAGACAGATAGTGACAGATTGGATTAAAAAACACCATTTGCCTAAATTCTGCCTTCAAGAGACACACCTTAGACTTAAAGACACAAACAAACTAAAACTCAAATGATGGAAAAAAATATATCAAGCAAACAACACTCAACAAAAGAACAGAAGTGGCAATACTAATCTCTGACAAAATAGATTTTAAAGTAAAATACCCCACAAAGGATAAGGAAGGACACTATATAATGATTAAAGGGTCAATACACCGGAAGGACATAACTATAATAAATACATATGCACCCAATGACAGGACTCCAAAATACATACAACAAACTCTAACAGCATTGAAAAGAGAGTTAGAGAGCTCCACAATAGTAGTAAGAGACTTCAACACACCACTTTCAGTAAAAGACAGAACATCCAGAAAGAAGCTCAATAAAGACACGAAAGAGGTAAATGCTACAATCAACAAACTTGATCTCATAGACATTGTCATGGATTGAATTGTGTCCCCAAAAATATCTGTCAACTTGGCTGGGTCTTGATTCACAGTATTGTATGATTGTGTACCGTTTTGTAAATCTGATGTGATTTCCTTATGTGTTGTAAACTCTATCACTATGATAAGGTTATATGTGATCTCCTTATGTGTTGTAAATTCTATCACTGTGACTAGGTTATATTGATGAGGTTTACAAGATTAGATAGTGTCTTAATCCAATCTCTTTTGAAATATAAAAGAGAGAAGTGAGAAGAGACACAGGGGAACCTCATACCACTAAGAAAGCAGTGCTGGAAGAGAGAGAGTCCTTTGGAACTGAGGTTCCTGGGCTGAGATGCTCCCAGACCAAAGGAAGACCGATGCGTCACAAGGACCTTCCTCCAGAGCAGACAGAGGGATAAAGCCTTCTCCTGGAGATGATGCCTTGAATTTGGACTTGTAGCTTACTGGAGACTGAGAGAATAAATTTCTCTTTGTTGAAGTCATCCACTTGTGGTATTTCTGTTTCAGTGGCACTAGATGACTGAGACAGACATATACCGAACACTCCACCCAACAACAGCCATGTATACTTTCTTTTCCAATGCCCATGGAATATTCTCCAGAATAGAGCACATATTAGCCCATAAAGCAAGCCTTAACAAAATTCAAAGCATTGAAAAATTGCAAAGCATCTTTTCTGACCATAAAGTCATAAAAGTAGAAATCAACAACACTAAAAGCAAGGAAAAAAAAATGAAACACACGGAAACTGAACAACAACTTGCTCAAAAACTACTGGGTTATAGAAGACATTAAGGATGGAATAAAGAAATTCATAGAATCAAACGAGAATGAAAACACATCCTACCAAAACTTTTGGGACACAGTAAAAGCAGTGCTCAGAGGTCAGTTTATAGCAATAAATACACACATCCAAAAAAGAAGAAAGGGCCATAATCAAAACATTAACCTTATAACTGGCACAAGTAGAAAGAGAGCAGCAAAAGAAGCCCTCAGGTGCCAGAAGAAAGGAAATAATAAGAATTTGAGCAGAATTACATGAAATAGGGAATAGAAAAACAATTAAAAGAGTTAACAAGACCAAAAGCTGGTTCCTTGAAAAGATCAACAAAACTGATGAACCACTGGCCAAACTGACAAAAGAAAAATGAGAGGAAGCAGATAACCTGTACAAGAAATGAAATGGTGATATCACAACAGACCCAACTGAAATTAAAAGAATCATAACAGAATACTATGAAAAACTGTACTCTAACAAATTTGAAAACCTAGAGAAAAAGGAAAACTTTCTAGAAACTCACTAACTACCTAAATTAACACAAAAAGAGGTAGAACTAAATAAACGTATAACAAAAGAAGAGATTGAAAAGGTAATTAAAGACTCCAAAAAAAAAAAAAAAAAGCCCTGGCCCAGATGGCTTCACTGGAGAATTCCACCAAGCTTTCAGAGAAGAGTTGACACCACTACTACTAAAGGTATTTCAGAGCACAGAAAAGGATGGAATACTCCCAAACTCATTCTATGAAGCCAGCATAACCCTGATACCTAAACCAGGTAGAGACACCACAAAAAAAGAAAATTACAGACTGATAAGCAACACGAACATTGACGCAAAAATCCTCAACAAAATTCTAGCCAATAGAATTCAGCAACATATCAAAAAAATAACTCAACACGATCAAGTGGGATTTATAGCAGGTATGCAGGGATGGTTCAACATTAGAAAAACAATGAATATAATCCACTACATAAATAAAACAAAAGACAAGAACCACATGATCTTATCAATCAATGCGGAAAAGGCATTTGACAAAGTCCAACACTCATTCATGATAAAAAAAAAAACACTCAACAAAAGAGGAATAGAAGGGAAATTCCTCAATATAATTAAGTGCATTTATATAAAGCAAATAGCCAACATCATCCTAAATGGAGAGACTTTGAAAGCATTCCCCTTGAGAACAGGAACCAGACAAGGATACCCTTTATCACACTCTTATTCAACATTGTGCTGGAGGTCCTAGCCAGAGAAATTAGGCTAGAAAAAGAAATAAATGGCATCCAAATTGTTGGGAAGAAGTAAAAGTATCTCTATTTGCAGATGATAAGATCTTATACACAGAAAACCCCAAAGAATCCACAAGAAAATCACTAGAACTGGTACAAGATTCAGCAAAATTTCAGGATATAAGATAAACACACAAACATCAGTTGGATTCCTCTACACCAACAAAGAGAACTTTGAAGACGAAATCACCAAATCAATACCATTTACAATATCCCCCAAGAAGACAAAATACTTAGGAATAAATTTAACCAGAGATGTAAAAGACCTATGCAATGAAAACTACAAGACACTACTGCAAGAAACCAAAAGAAACGTGTATAAGTTGGAAAACATACCTTGCTCATGGATAGGAAGACTCAACATTGTGAAAATGTCAATTCTACCCAAAGCGATCTACAGATACAATGCAATCCCGATCCAGATTCCAACGGCATTTTTTTAATGAGATGGAGAAACAAATCACCAACTTCATATGGAAAGGGAGGAGGCCCCGAATAAGTAAAGCATTACCCAAGAAGTAGAAGAAAGTAGGCGGTGTCACACTACCTGATTTTAGAACCTGTTATACCGCCACACTAGTCAAAACAGCCTGGTACTGGTACAACAACAGACACATAGACCAAGGGGACAGAACTGAGAATCCAGACACAAATTCATCCACCTATGAGCAGCTGACATTTGACAAAGGCCCAAAGTCCCTTAATTGGGTAAAAGACAGTCTCTTTAACAAATGGTGCTGACACAAGTGGATATGCATGTGCAAAAAACTGAAACAAAACCCATACATCACACCATGCACAAAAACTAACTCAAAATGGATCAAAGACTTAAATATAAAATAAAAAATGATAAAGATCATGGAAAAAAATTGGAACTACAATAGGAGACCTAATACATGGCATAAACCCAATATGAACCATAAATAACAATGCACAAGAACTAGAAGACAGACTAGATAACTGGGAGCTTCTGAAAATCAAACCCTTATGCTCATCAAAAGACTTCAGCAAAAGAATGAAAAGACAACCTATAGACTAGGAAAAAAATTTTGGCTACAACCAATCTGATCAGCGTCTAATCTCTAAAATCTACAAGATACTGAAAACCTCAACAACAAAAGACAAATAACCCAATTAACAAATGAGAAAAGGATATGAACAGGCACTTCGCCAAAGAAGATATTCAGGCGGCTAACAGACACATGAAGAAATGCTCACGATCATTAGCCATTAGAGAAAGGCAGATCAAAACTACAATGAGAGATCATCTCACCCCAGCAAGGCTAGCCTTAATCCAAAAAACAGAAAATAACAAATGTTGGAGAGGTTGTGGAGAGACCGCAACACTTATACACTGTGGGAATGTAAAATGGTATAACCACTTTGGAAATCTATTTGGCGCTTCCTTAAAAATCTAGAAATAGAAGTACCATACGATCCAGCTATCCCACTCCTTGGAATATATCCTACAGAAAAAAGAGCTGTTGCACGAATAGAAGTATGCACAACCATGTTCATTGCAGCACTGTTCACGACAGCAAAAAAGATGGAAACAACCTAGGTGCCCACCAAGGGACGAATGGATAAACAAATTATGGTATATCCACACAATGGAATACTACGCACCAATAAAGAACAACGATGAAACCGTGAAACATAACATGGAGGAAACTGGAGGGCATTACGCTGAGTGAATTTAGTCAGTCACAGAAGGACAAATATTGTATAAGACCAGTATTATAAGGACTCAAGAAAAGGTTTAAACACAGAAGACAACATTCTTTGATGGTTACGAGGGTGGAGAGGGAGGGTGAGGGGTATTCACTAACTAGATAGTAGACAAGTATTATCTTAGGTGAAGGGAAGGACAGCACACACTACAGGGGACATCAGGACAATTGGACTAAGCCAAAGCTAAGAAGTTTCCAGAATACAATCAAGCACTTTGAGGGACAGAGTAGCAGGGGTGAGGGTCTGGGGACCATACTTTCAGGGAACATCTAGGTCAACTGGCATAAAAAGTCTTATTAAGAAAATGTTCTGCATCCTACTTCGGTGAGTGGCATCTGGAGTCTTAAAAGCTTGCAAGCGGCCATCTAAGATGCATCAATTGGTCCCAGCCACCTGGAGTAAAGGAGAATGAAGAACACCAAGGAAAAAAGAAAGTATTAGCCCAAGAGACAGAAAGGGCCACATAAACCAGAGACTTCATCAGCCTGAGACCAGAAGAACTAGATGGTGCCCAGCTACCACCAATGACTTCCCTTACAGGGAACACAACAGAGAGTCCCTGATGGCTGCAGAAAGGTGGCGTGCAGAACTCAAATTCTAGCAAGAAGACCAAACTTACTTGTCTGACTGAGACTGGAGGAACCCCGGAATGCATGGCTCCCAGATTCTCTATCAGCCCAGAACTAAAACATTTTCTAAGGCCAACTCTTCAGACAGGGATTTGACTGGCCTCTGGGACATAAAGTGATACTCGTGAGGAGTGTGCTTCTTAGCTCAAGTAGATACAAGAGACTAAAAGGGCAGCTTCTGTCCGGAGGTGAGATGGGAAGGCAGAGAGGGTTAGGAGCTGGTTGAATGGACATGAGGAATTAGGGGTGGAAAGGAGGAGTATGCTGTCACAGTATGGGGAGAGCAATTAGGGTCACTTAACAATGTATGTATAAAGTTTTGTATGGGAGACTAACTTGAAATGTAAACATCTAAACTACAACAATAAAGAGTAAAATAAAATTATCATAATGTAAAAAGGGGTACATTATCTTATACAATATCGCTGGAATTTGAGAGAGATGGAAGAAGTGCCTACCATGGTAATTATAAGAATAGTGTGTTTCTTGGTTGTTATTAATGAAATTGAAGAAGCAAAGAAAGAAAATGACAGCTAATATAGAAAACTCTTTTAGGGCTTTGCCTCAAAGGGGAACATAGTAAAGTGGTTGTAATTGAGGGGAGGGGTGTGGAATCAAGGTTGTTTTTTTTTTTAAAATAGAAGATATGATATTTTGATGTTAAAGATTCAATAGGGTGGGAAAATTGGCAATTCAGGAGAGAGAAGGAGTAATTGCAAGAGCAAAGTCCTTGAGTGTATAAAGAAAATTCTCAACCTCATTAAGAGTGAGGAAAATTCAAACTATGATCATCCTAAAATATCATTTTACACCTACTAGACTGGCAGTAACCAAAGTAAGACATTACTCAGTGTTGGAGAGATGTGACTTCACAGATTACTTGGATTTCCTCTAGGAAATGTGTGGTTCTATGACTTTGACACACTTGCACTCCTATGGAAGTAGTTTTGATGCCCCACTCAAATGTCCTTGGCCTTTAATACTTCAGTTCATGCTGCTCAAATTTCAGTGCATGCTGCCCAAACCTCAGTGCCAGCCCCTGTGTCTCTTTGCCTGAGAGCTTTATCAGAGGTCAAATTCCTGTTCTTGGAAGGCTGAAATTTCCAGAAGACTGCTTCTCACAAGCTGCCCTCAATCTATGACTAACTGGAGTTGGCATATAAATACCAGTTATGGAATGAATTGTGTCCCCCCAAAATATATGTTCGAGTCTGTTATAGATTGAATTGTGTCCTCCAAAAATTCGTGTGCCAACTTGGCTAGGCCATGATTCCCAGTATTGTGTGATTATCCACCATTTTGTCATCTGATGTGATTTTCCTATGTGTTGTAAATCCTCCCTCCATGATGTTAATGAGGCAGGATTAGAGACAGTTATGTTAATGACTCAGGACTCAATATACGAGATTAGGTTGTGTCTTGAGTCAATCTCTTTTGCGATATAAAGGAGAGAAATGAGCAGAGAGACATGGGACCTCATTACCACCAAGCAAGAAGAGTCAGGAGCACACATCTTTGGACCCAGGTTCCCTGTGATGAGAAGCTCCTAGACCAGGGGAACATTGATGACAAGGACCTTTACCCAGAGCCGACAGAGAAAGTCTTCCCCTGGAGCTAGTGCCCTGAATTCACACTTCTAGCCTCCTAGACTGTGAAAGAATAAATTTCTCTCTGTTAATGCCATCCACCTGTGGTATTTCTGCTGTAGCCGCACTAGATAACTAAGACAACCCCTATGCTTGTGTAATATCATTTGGGAAAATGGTTTCCTTTGTTATGATAATGAGGCCACATTGGTGTAGGATGTGTCCTAAACTTAATCACACTATGTTATAAAAAGAGCAGCAGAGACAAGAGCACAAACAGGGGAAGATAGATGCCACATGAAGATTGCAAAGGAACCAAGGATTGCAAGCTACTAGAAACTGAGATAGACAAAGAAGGACCTCGCCCTACAGCCACACTCTGAATTTGGACTTTTAACCTCCTGAACTGTGAGAAAATAAATTTCTATTCTTTAAACCCACCCATTTATTATATTTCTGTTACAACAGCACTGAGAAACTAAGACAATACTGAACTCCTTCATCACTTAGGGGCATACTACAAAGGTGTGTACTTGACACTGGCTCCTAAAGGTCATCCCTGATGAGATTGAGTTGCAGTTATTTTCGTGGTAACGTGCTTATTAATGCGTCTTTTATTGGCTTTCTTCTCTTCACTCTTTCACTCCCAACTCCCCTCCCAGTGTTTTCTGGGATCACCTCCCAAATAAACTTTGTACTCTTAAAATGTTTCTCCAACTCTGCTTCTGGGGATCACAAACTAAGACAAAAGTGGTCCTAAGAAGCAGATTCTCAGCATACAATTCTGAAACTGTATACATCTCCAGTCAGATTGAATCCCAAAGTTGATATTAAGTGGGATGGTAATCACCCTGGACATGTTGTATCAACAAGGTTCCTAAGACTTTCATCTGCAGTACTTTGGGATGAAACCCTTACAATCAGGTTCTCAGCTAGTCCTCAGACGTATCTGCCTCACAGCTAGGAGATGAGTGAGTCTTTCAAGCTTCCATGGTTCCTTGGTTATTCTAATCATGTTCTTAATAATATGCCTGCTGCTTTTCTTTTCTTTTCTCCTATGTGTACTCTTTGGGGAGGTAAGAGAAAATTGGATACTCTATGTCATGGATTGAATTGTGTCCCCCTCATAATATGTGTCAACTTGGCTAGGCCATGATTTCCAGTATTATGTGGTTGTCCTCTATTTTGGGATCTTATGTAATTATCCTCTATTTTGTGATGTGTTGTAAATCCTACTTGTGGTTATAATCCCATTTGTTATGTTAATGAGGCAGGATTAGGGTATATCTTGAGCCAATCTCTTTTAAGATATAAGAGAGATTAAACAACCAAGAGAGAGCAGAGATGGGGGAAGAGAGATGCCAAACCACATGAAGATTACCCAGGAGCAGAAGCTAAAAGAGGCAAGGATCTTCCTTCAGAGATGACAGAGAAAGAACCCTTTCCCCTAGAGTCAGCACCCTGAATTCAGACTTCTAGCCTCCTAAACTGTGAGAGAATAAACTACTGTTTGTTAAAACCATCCACTTGTGATATTTCTGTTACACCAGCACGAGTTAACTAAGACACCCCATAATATTTATCAACACTATTATTGCCATGGAGCCCTGGTGGCGCAGTGGTTAAGAGTTACAGCTGTTAACCAAAAGGTTGGCAGTTCAAATCCACCAGCTGCTCCTTGGAAACCCTGTGGGACAATTTCTACTCTGTCCTATAGGGTCGCTATGAGTTGGGATTGATTCTACGGCAATGGGTTTGGTTTTAACAGGTTCATTATTGCTGTAACAACAAAACCCCCTTGATAGTGCGATTCCTTTTCCTCTACTTGTGCTTTATCCAAGGAGCCCTGGTAGCATGGTGTTTAAAGTGCTCAGCTGCTAATCAAAATGTCTGCAGTTTGATCCCACTGGCCACTTCATGGGAGAAAGATGTGGCAGTCTGCTTTTATACAGATTTATAGCCTTGGTGCATTTCTTGGTGCAGTTCTACTCTGTCCTATAGGGTTAGTATGAGTCAAAATTGACTCGACAGGCAGTGGGTTTGGTTTTGTTTGGGGTGCTTATCAATGACAATTTGAGAAATTGTAATACTAGTATATGTCATGGATTATCCATACCCTGTTTCCTCCAGGTAGAGAAATTATTCTTATGCTCCTCAAATATATGAGCACCTTCCCAGAATCCCATTTTGAATGCCAGTTTTCTGTGACCATTTCTGTGATGAATTACTCTGCCAGACATGGTCTTAACAGAAAATATGGCACACTCAACTTATGCTGGTTTCATAAGATAGGTTGTAGAGTGTTTACTCATGTTCATCTTCCTGGAAGAGTTTATGTAAGAATGCTGATATTTCTTCCTTAAATATTTGGAAGAAGTCTCCTTTTTAATGTCTAGATCATAATTTTTTTTTTTAGGAAAGGAGTTATAAATTACAACTTTATACATATATATGACTAATTTTATGTGTTACCTTGGCTAGGCTACGACGCCTAGTTTGGTCAAACACTAGTCTAGATGTTTCTCTGAAGGTATTTTGTAGATGTCATTAATATTTACAATCATTTGACTTTCAGTCACGGAGATAACACTTGATAATGTGAGTGGGCCTCATCCGGTCATTTGAAGACCTTAAGAGCAAAAAGTGAAGTTTTTCGAGGTAGAAAAAATTCTGCCTCAAGACTATAGCATAGACATCTTGCCTGCCATTTGCCCTACAGATTTTGGACTTGCCGTTCCCCCAAATCACGAGCCAGTTCTTTAAATTCAATCTCTCTCGCTTTCTCTCTCTATATATACACACACATATATATATAGTGAAAATGGCAGTGGCGCAGGACCGAGCAAGATTTCATTCTGTTGTACATAGAGTCTCTATTATGATCGGAACAGACTCGATGGCACCTAACATCAACAACATCGTGTATAATTTTGTTGTTACTTGTCAGGTCGATTTTTAATTCATGATGACCCCATGTGTTCACAGTAGAAGGGCTCCATAGGATTTTCAAGGCTGTGAACTTTCAGAATCAGATCACCAGTCTGCCTGTCTTCTGAGGTGCCTCTGAGTGGGTTTGAGCCACCAACCTATCAGCTAGTAGTTGAGCACTTAACCACTTGCACCATCCAAGAATGCATATATATATATATATACACATATATATGCATATATACACATATATATGCATATATATGTGTATATATATATACACATATATATATACATATACATAATTGGTTCTGTTTGTTGTGGCAACTTTGGTGTGTTTTATTTTTCTAACAGTTTTAAATTTCCATCTAAATATTCACAATTATTGGCTTAGAGTTTTCCCAAACATTCTCTTATATTTTTAACACCTCTAGGCTTTGTGTAATGCCCCCTTTATGCTTCTGACAGTTATTTATGCCTGTTCTCTTTTTGTTTTTAACTTGTGTTACCAGGAGTTTATCAATTTTATTAATTGGTTTATTTGAGGCTCTCTTTGTGTTATTTTCTTTAATTTCATTATTTTCTTCTGTTATATTTATTATTTCTTTCCTTATGTCTTTTTTTGTATTCTTTTTCTAACTTCTTGAGATGTATCCTTAACTCATCAATTTTCAGCCTTTTATCTTTTCTGATATATTATTTCAAGGCTACAAGTTTTCCTCTAAGCACATTTTAGCTGCATTCCACAATATTTGATAAATAGTTTTTCCATTATCATTCAACTAAAAGTATTTAATAATTTCCATTTTGATTTATTCTTTGTCCTAAGGGTTGTTTAATGGCTTATTTTCCAAATTCAAAATATGCATATTTTTGTTGGTATTTTGCCATATGTACTTTATTTTTCTCATAGATTTTTGCTGTACAATTTGAAAGTACATTCTGAACATTATGACAGTTCACCCCTAAATATATCAATATGAGTTTTCAAAATACAAGGATAATTTTTAAATAACAAAAATACTATAATTGTACCAAAGAAAATTAATGATAATTCCATAATGTTATCTAATATCTAGTCCATATTCAAATGTTTCAATTTTCCAAAGAGTTTCTTTTATTATTAAATATTCTCAAACTGGTGCCAATTATCCAGTTCATGCATTTCATTTGATTTTATGACTCTTTACTCTTCTGTAGTTATAATAATATTCCTCATGTTTTTTTCATGATTATGAAATTTTAAAGAATGCACAAAATTTATCTTCCAGGACACCACCTTTTCTGGATGTTTGATTGTTTCCTCATGGAGATTTTAATCACTTTCTTCTATACCTCACATACAAAAGAAACCAAACAGGTTGCTGTTGAGTCAATTCCAACTCATAATGACCCTATGGGACTGAGTAGAACTGCCCCATAGTGTTTCCAAGGAGAGGCTAATGTACTTGAACTGCTGACCTTTTGGTTAGTAGCTGAGCTCTTAACCACTGCACCACCAGGGCTCTGTCTATACCTCATAGTCCCTGTAGATTGAAAGCTAAGCCTAGAAGCTTCATTGGGTTCTGATGAAACATTTTTGACCAGAACATTTCATATGTGATTTTACATACTTCAGAAGTCAGATGATGGCTTGTTTACCACTATTATGGCTACCAAATGTTATCACTTGTTTATGGTGAAGACTGCTAAATTGCTCTGTTGTAAAAATCCCTTTTGAAATTTTCAACCTATGTGCTGACTCACTGCCATTTGAATTGCTTTTCCCCTGTAAGTAGATTCCATTTCTCTCTCGCTACTTTCAAGATATTTTTTGTCTTTAGTTTCCAGAAGTTTGACTACGATGGGTCTTGAATTTCTTCAGGTTTATCCCCATTTGGAATTTGCTCAGCTTCTTGAATCTTTAGTTTATGTGTTTTGCTGAGTTTGGGAAAATTTCAAACATTATTTCTTCAAATATATTTTAGCCCCACCATTTTCTCCTCTCCTTCTCAATCTCTGATGATTCAAACGTTTAATGTTTTTTTTTTTTTAAGTCCTATAAATCCCTGAGGATTTATTCATTTTTTAAGTCTATTTATTCTCTATTGTTTAGATTGTTTAATTTCTATTGCTCTATCTTCAAGTTCATCTTTCCTCTGTCCCCTCTATTTTGTTGCTATTTAAGCCCCTTATTTCAGTTACAAATTTCTATTTAGTTCTCCTTTATGCTTTCTATTTCTTGGTTGAAGCATTCTTTTTTTTTCTTTTTTTACTTGTTTCAAGCATGTTGTAATTGTTTGTTGAAGTAATTTATGATGGCTGATTTAAAATCTTTAAAATCTTTGCCAGATACTTTTCATAGCTCTGGCACTCAGTTCTGGCATCTGTTGATTGTTTTATTTCCTTTTGTTTGAGATTTTCTTGCTTCTTGATATGATGAGTGATTTTAGATTTAATCTGGTCATTTTGATTACTGTGCTATAAGAGTCTGACTTACTTAAACGTCTGTTTTAGCTGGTTTTCTCTTGCACTACTCTAGGAATGAAGAGGAACACTGCATCATTATTGCCATATGGGGCCAAAGTTCAGACTCTTGATTCAACTCCGTTGAAAACCACGAGTAGGGGTACTTTGTTACTACTGAGCATGGGTGGTCTCCCCACGTGGCCTCCACTGATACCACCATTGAGGTCGAATGGTATTGTTACTGCCTACCTCCATTCTCAGGCTTCTCTGAAACCACCCTGGTGGAAGGGTTTCTGTGCCTCTTTACAGATTTGCAAAGGTGAAAGTCTATACTTTAATTTTAATTTAATTTTTAAATTTAATATAATTTTAAAATAAAAATTAATTTTAATTTAATTTTGGTTTTAAATGAGCCATCATAAATTACTTCAACTTGGCCTCCACTGGTGGGGTGGGAAGGGACCTGATTTTTTTTTCTGTGGTTTCTGATGGAATAGAATTTTCTGTTTTGGTAGGCCTCCACTTTTTTGGTCTTTTTCATAGAAAGAGCAGACTTTTGTTAGGCTTCTTTTTAGTCTGTGCACTTTGGTCATTCCATGTTGTTGACTTTTTTTTTTTTAGCTCCAAGTCTGGAATATATGAAGCAAAAAGAAAATCCAGGAAACTCACCATTGTGTTCTTTCTAAGGTCCTGAGGTCCCTAGCCAGTGGGTCTTCTTCTCTCTGCATTAAACCAAAATGTGTATTAGTTTTCTGGGCTTCCATAACAAAGTACCACAAGCGGATAGCTTAAAACAACTGAATTTTTTTCTCTCACAGTTCTGGAGTCAAGAAGTTCAAAATCAAGGTGTCAGCAGGGCCATCCTGTCTCTGACGGCTCAAAGGTAAGATCCTTACTTGTATTTTCCAGCTTCTGGAAGCCCCAGGTGTTCCTTGCCATAACTTCAATCTCTGCCTCTATCTTCACATAGCCATGCATATATTTTAAATTATCTTTTTGTTATTAATTTAACTGTAGGGGTCACAGACTATAACTGCAAATACTGTCAGTTTTTCAAAATATGTTCAATACTTCTTTATGGCCCATAATATGGTAAAATGTGTGAATGTTCCATGTTGCTTGGAATGAGCAGGCATTCTGTAACCGCTCGTTTCAGATTCTGCATATAGCTTCTCATATGCCTAAACCAAACCTGTTGCTATTGAGTTGATTCCGACTCATAGCAAGCCCATAGTACAGAGTAAAACTGCTCCATAGGGTTTCCAAGGAGTGGCTGTTGGATTACAACTGCCGACCTTTTGGTTAGCAGCTGTAGCTCTTAAGCACTGTGCAACAAGGGCTCCCTCATATGCCTATCAGGTTAAATTTCTTCTTTATATTGTTCAAATCAGGTGCATCGTTATTAACATTTTCTGAGCTTGCTCTATATGTTACTGAGAGACTACTGTTAAAATATTTCACTATAATTCAGTATTTATGTAATTTTTCCTATAGTTCTGTCAGTTTTTGTTTTTAGATTTATGGGACTATTTTTTAGGTGCATATACATTTAAAATTAGGTCAACCTTCTTTATCTTCAGTAAAGGTTTTTGCTTTGAAGTCTATTTTGTCTAAGACTAATTAGCAATGCCAGTTTTCCTTTCATTGATATTTGCATGACATGTCTTTTTCATACTTTTTACGTTCAACCTTTCTGTGACTTTGTGTTTTTTCTCTTGAAAAGGTAAAAGATTTAGTTTTTTAAAAAATATATAGAGACTAGCAATCTTTGACAAAATTAGGGCATTTAACTCATTTACATTTAGTTTAAATACTATTATACTTAAAATTTATACATAGCAGTGGAACACTGTGTGATATAATGCTGGAAGATGCGATCCTTAGGTTGGAAGAGACTCAAAATATGACTGAGGAGAGCTGCCTTTTCAAAGTAGATACCTACCTTAATGACATGGATGGAGTAAAGGTTTCAGGACCTTCATTTGCTGATGTTGTGTGACTCAAAATGAGAAGAAACAGCTACAATCATCCATTAGTAATTGGAAAGTAGAATGTATGAAGTATGAATCAAGGAAAACTGGAAGTTGCCAAAAATGAAATGGAACACTTGAAGATAGATATCCTAGGCATTAGTGAGCTGAAATGGACTGGCACTGGCCCTTTTAAATCAGACAATTGTATGGTTTACTATGCCAGGAATAACAAATTGAAGAGGAATGGTATTGCATTCGTCATTAAAAGGAACATTTCAAGATCTATCCTGAAGTGCAATACCGTCAGTGATAGGATAATATCTGTACGCTTAGAAGGAAGACCAGTTAAGATGATTATTATTCAAATTTATGCACCAACCACTAATGCCAAAGATGAAGAAATTGAAGATTTTTACCAGTTTCTACAGTCTAATATCCATCAAACATCCAACCAAGATGCATTGGCAACCACTGATTATTGGAGAGCAAAAATTGGAACAAAGAAGGAGTAGTAGTTGGAAAACCTGGCCTTGGTGATAGAAATAACATCAGAGATGTCATGATAAAATTTTGCAAGCCCAATGACTTATTTATTGGAAATACCCTTTTACATCAACATAAATGGTAACTATACACAGGGACCTTGTCATCTGGAATACACAGGAATCAAATGGACTACATCTGTGGAAAGAGATGATGGACAAGCTCAATATCATCGACCAGAACAGGACCAGGACCCAACTATGGAACAGATCATCAATTGCTCTTATGCAAGTTCAAGTTGAAGCTGAAAAAAATTAAAACCAGTCTATGAGAGCCAAGGAATGACCTTGAGTATATCCTATCTGAATTTAGAGACCAGGTTTTTCTCACAGCTCGTCTCAGCCAATAAACAAGACCAAGGTGGGAGATCAGAAAGACACTTTTATTTCATTGCACAAGGAAAGGAACAGTCGGGGCTGTTGTTGCCAAGACTGCTCAGCAAAGGCGAGAGGGAATGTTACTTTTATGGGGTTTACAAACAACAAGTTCATAAAAATTACATCAGCGACACTCTTAATCTTACTACACAGGCACAATGGTGTTTACATATAACTTCATGCATCAAATGTGCAGAAAATGGTTGTTAAACTCCACCCAGAGGTGGGAAGGTTATTATGTATGAGGTACCTAATGAGCTAAAAGGTTATCCAGAATGTCAACATGGTGCCTAAACTGGTTTCCTCCAATTTCCTCTACTCCCAGGCAGCAGTTAAGGAAAGGGGAACCAGGATGTTAATGTAAAGCTAGGGGCGTGTCAAGTAAGGGGACCAAGATATTAATGTGAAGCTATGGGACATGTCAAACAAGCTTCTTGAGGAAGTGGGATTTTCTGCAGCTTGGGGACCTCTGTCTTAATCTAAAGAATAGATATGATGCACTGAGCACTAATAATCAAAGACCAGACAAGTTGTGGAATGACATCAAGGACATCATAAATGAAGAAAACAAGAGGTCATTAAACAGACAGGAAAGAAAGAAAAGACCAAAATCAGCAGAGACTGTAAAACTTGCTCTTGAACACAGAGTTGTTAAAGCAACTGGAAGAAATGATGAATTAAAAGAGCTGAGCAAAAGATTTCAAAGGGCAGCTCGAGAAGACAAAGTAAAATATTATAATGAAATGTGCAAAGACCTGGAGTTAGAAAACCAAAAGGGAAGACCACACTTGGTACTTTCCAAGCCGAAAGAACTGAAGAAAAAATTCAAGCCTCGAGTAGCAATATTGAAGGATTCCATGGGCAAAAAATTGAATGACACAGGAGCACCAAAAGAAGATGGAAGAAATACACAATCTCTGTACCAAAAAGAACTGGTCAATGTTCAACAATTTCAGGAGGTAATATATGATCAAGAACTGATAGTACTGAAGGAAAAAGTCCAAGCTTCACTTAAGACATTGGAGAAAAACAATGCTCCAGGAATTGATGGAATAACAATTGAGATGTTCCAACAAATGGATGCAGTGCTGGAAATGCTCACTTGTCTATGCCAAGAAATTTGGAAGATAGCTACCTGGACAACCAAATGGAAGGGATCCATACAGATACCCATTTTAAAGAAAGATGAACCAACGGAACAGAGAAATTATCAAATAATGTAATTAATATCACATGTAACTAAAATTTTGCTGAAGATAATTAAAAAAACGATTGCATCAGTACATCAGCTGGGAACTACCAGAAATTCAAACCAGATTCAAAAGAGGATGTGAAACAAGAGGTATCATTGTTGATATCAGATGGATCTTGGCTGAAAGCAGAGAATACCAGAAAGATGTTTACGTGTGTTTTATTGACTACACAAATGCATTAGACTGTGTGGATCATAACAAATTATGGCTAACATTGTGAAGAATGGGAATTCCACAACACTTAATTGTGCCCATGTTGAACCAGTATATAGACCAAGAGGCAGTTGTTCAAACAGAACAAGGGAATACTGAGAGGTTTAAAATCAGAAAAAGTGTGCATCACGGTTGTATTCTTTCACCGTACTTACTTAATCTGTATGCTGAGAAATTATCCGAGAAGTCGGACTATATGAAGAAGAATGAAGCATCAGGTCCGGAGGAAGACTAACTAACAACCTTCAATATGCAGATGACACAACCTTGCTTGCTGAAAGTGGAGAGGACTTGAAGCACTTAATGATGAAGATCAAAGACTAAAGCCTTCAATATGTGCTACACCTCAACATAAAGAAAACAAAAATCCTCACAAATAGACCAGCAAGCAACATCATTAAATACTGATGTTTTCAAGAGTTTTATTTTACTTGGATCCACAGTCAAAACACACAGAAGCAGCAACCAAAAAATCAAATGATGTATTGTACTGGACAAATCTGCTGCAAAAGACCTCTTTAAAAAGCAAAGACGTCACTTTGAGAACTAAGATGTGCTTGATCCATGGCATGGTATTTTCAGTTGCCTCATATGCATATGAAAGCTGGACAATGAATAAGGAAGACCAAAGAAGAATTGATGCCTTTGAGTTATGGTGTTGGCATAGAAAAATTGAATATACCATAGACTGCCAGAAGAACAAACAAATCTGTCTTGGAAGTACAGCCAGAATGCTTCTTAGAAGGGAGAATGACGAGACTTCGTCTCACTTACTTTTGACCTGTTATCAGGAGGGACCAGTCCCTGAAGGATGCCATGCTTAGTAAAGTAGAAGGTCAGCAAAAACGAGGAAGACCCTTGTTAACATCGATTGACATAGTGGCTGCAACAATAGGCTCAAACATAGCAATGATTCTCAGGATGGTCTAGGAATAATCAGCATTTTGCTCTGTTGTACACAGGGTCACTATGAGTCAGAAATGACTTGACGGCACCTAACAATAACAACTGATATATTTGGGTTTAAATCTAGCAATGTGGTTTCTATTTGCCCTGATTGTTACATCTTTCTCATCATCTTTTGGATGGAATTTTTTATGGTAGAATTTTTTCTCTATTTGTTTGATTTGTCAAAAAATAATAGCCGACTTACAGGCAACATGGCACTATAGACAGAAGCACCACACTGTCCCTCCACAGCAAAGATCCGAAAACCTAAGTCAAACAGAGACAAATGTCAATCCTGAAACCCTAAACATCAAATGAAGAGATAAAGAACTCAGCCAAGCACCAAATGGAATAAGAAACTGACAGAGAACAGAGAGCAAGCAGAGGTCCCCTAGCAGCTAACACAGCATGGATCCACCATCTTGGACACCTACTGGAGATCAGTGAACAGCAGGTACAAGAAAGCAGCTTCACAGAGCTTCTGGCAGGAAACAGAACAACCAGTAACCAGCAGTATATGATTTCCCACCCCTCACCCTTCTTCACACCCACTTGGCCTCCTCTGCTTCCTGCAGCCATAATCTCTTGCCCAGGAAGCACCAGCTTCACCATGGTGCCACTTGGATTCCACCCACCCACAGTGGCTGGCTCCCTGAGTGCCATTTGTTGGCTGCTGGTGTTGCTTTTTTCTGCTTCTTTTGATTTCTTCCATACCTCTCACCACCTCCCCCTCCTTTCTGTCAAATACCTGGATTCGTGTGCCATCTTTGCTTCTTCCTGAAAGACTGGAAAACACCGCTTGACTGTGAAACTGCTTCCTGGCCTGTGCTGCCACGCAAGTGGGATTCTCTGGGTCTTTTTTGTTTGTTTCTTTGTTTTGATTTGTCTGTTTTCTTTTTCTTTTCTTGGCTTGGGAGACGCTTCTAGCTGGGCAGTGCTGCATGGCTTGGGAACTACTCCCTTACTCTACCCAGATGTGCGGCGGGATCCCTGGGGACATTTCTTTTTTCTTTTTTCTTTTTGTTTTGTTTTCTCTCTTTCCTTTTTAATCTTTCTTCATTTCTCAGTTTCTTGCCTCTGTAAACTTACCTTCTCTTCCTGTCTCCTGAATACCAGGTGCTGTGTGACACCTCTACCCCTTCTAGCCAGGCTGTACTTCACAGCCTGGGAGCAACTTACCCAATCCTTGCAGCTGCACTGGTGGGATCACTGGGGGCTTTTATTTTTTTATTTTTATTCATTTATTTTTTTCTTTTACCCTTTTTCTTTTTTTTATTTTTGTTTTCCTCCATTTCTCAGTCTCTCGTCTCTCCAATGGCAAGCTCTCTTACCAGTCTTTTTTGTTTTTGTTTTTTGTTTTTGTATGTTTTTGGCCCCTGTTCCTCTCTCCTCTCTCTCCTCTTTTCCATACCCATCTTAGCTCCACACATCACAATCTTCTCCCTCCTTCCTGCCTACCTGAACCATGCACTGAACATCACACCACCAGGCAGCAAAGACATGGCCCATGGGAATCTGTCTTGCACTGACTCCTGGCCCACCCTGTTGGCCTTAGTATGTGCCACAAGCAACCAATCTCAGTAACTCCCCTTCAGCGGGATCTGCCCTGCAGTAACATACCTGAGTGACTGACCCAGCCCATTGGAGAAGGAGGTGAAAATATCGTGCCTACAGACGAGTAAACAGTAAAGGACACACAGCTTGCCTGCTCAGACATAATCAAATAAAACAAAAAACCAGGATGAAACAGACAAATCCACAAACAATAAATGAGGAAAATAACTACTGAACGTCCTGAAGACAGTAGACAATATCAAAACATACAAAACAAGACATACTGGTTCCAGTAGGCATTCAAAATAAAACACCAGATGACTTTCCAGTGGAAGAAAAGGCAATAGAACTACCTGATAAGGAATTAAAATCTCTAATATTCATAGCTATACAAGACTTGAATGAAAAAGCAGAAAAAAATGAGGAAAAAATAGACAAATTAATGGAAAAAGCACACAAATTCATGGAAAATGCAGGAAAAAATGGAATAATTCAGGAAAAAATACTGGAACTAAATGTTAAACTAAATTCACAACTAGAAATCATACAAAAACAACAATTAGAAATTCAAAAGATGAATAAGATTTCAGAAATGGACAGTGTCATAGAAAGTCTGAGGAGCAAGTTTGAAACGATGGAAGACAAAATCAGTGAAATTGAAGACAAAAACTTGGTTACAACTCTGAGGAAAAATCAGAAAAAAGAATGAAGTAAAATGAACAAACCCTGAGAATTATGTGGGATAACCTTAAAAGCAAAAATTAACGAGTGATCAGATTTCCAGATCAGGGGGAGAAAACAGAAAACTCAGAGAGGATCATTGAAGAATTGCTGACAGAAAACTTCGCTAATATCATGGAAGATGAAAAGCTGACCATCCAAGAAACTCAAGGAACCCCATATAAGATAGATCTCAAAATAAAATCACCAAGGCATATCATAATCACACTTGCTAAAACCAAAGACAAACAAAGAATTCTGAGAGCAGCTCGAGAAAAACAAAAAATCACATATAGAGGAGAAACAATAAAACTAAGTTCAGATTATTTGGCAGAAACCATGCAGGCAAGAAATCAATGGGATGACATATATAAAACTTTGAAAAAAAAATTGCCGGCCAAGAATAACATATCCTGCAAGGTTCGTTGCAATATGATGGTGAAGTTAGGTCATTTCCAGATAAACAGAAATTAAGGGACTAAGTAAAAACCACACCAAATTTACAAGAATTATTAAAGGGAGTCCTTCAATCTGAGAACAAACAACATCAGATCACAGGCTGAATCTAGGATGCAGGATTGTATCAGCCAGATAGCAACCTAGGAAATGAACTCTCAAGGACTATCCAAAACCAAAAGAATTACAACAGAGAACCAGAGAGGTAATCTGTGAATGACAAAAATATCATAACAATAAAAGAGGGAATAAACAGTGTAGGTATAGAACCTTCTCAGGGAGAGGAACACAAGATGATAACAAGTAATAACAGACTAGTTCAAACCAAGGAAGATAAGGGTAAATTTCAAGGTAACCACAAAGAAAGTTAAAAAACCTACTCAACAAAATAAAGTAGAAAAACATAAAGTCTGAGTAAAAACAAAAACTACAAAAACAAAATATATTTTAAAAAAAATCCACAAACAAAAGGAACTCAGCACAGGACAGTAAGCGGAACAAAGAAAACGTCAACATAACAAAAAATGTACTACAAAATGACAGCAATAAACTCACACCTATCAATAATTACACTGAATGTAAGTGGCCTAAATGCACCCATAAAGAGAGGGATAGTGACAGAATACATTAAAAAGCAGGATCCATCAATATGTTGTCTGCAAGTAAAACACCTTAGAAATAAAGAGGTAAATTTATTAAAAATCAAAGGATGGAAAAAATATATCAAGCAAACATCTACCAAAAAAGAGCAGGAACGGCAATACTAATATCAGATAAAATAGACTTTAAAATGAAATCCACCATAAAAGACACAGAAGGACACCATATAAAGATTAAGGGGGCAATCTATCATGAAGACTTAACCTTAATAAACCTCTACACACCCAATGACAGGGCTCCATAATACATAAAACAAACTCTAACAACACTGAAAAGAGAAAATGATAGTTCCACAATAATAGTAGGAGACCTCAAAACCCCACTCTCGGTAAAGGACATAACATCTAGAAAGAAACTCAACAAAGATACAGAAGACCTAAGGGCACAATCAGCCAACTTAACCACATAGACACATATAGAACGCACCACCCAACAGCTGCAAAGTACACATTCTCTCCAATGCACACCAAACATTCTCCAGAGTAGACCATATCTTAGGCCACAGAGCAACCCTCAACAAAATCCAAAATACTGAGATAATACGAAGTATCTTCTCTGACCACAATGCCATCAAGGTAGAAATTAACAACAGGAAGAGCATGGAAAAAAATCAATTACATGGAAACGGTTTACAAACCACTGTATAATAGAAGAAATCAGAGACAGAATCAAAAAATTCCTAGAATCAAACAAGAATGAAACCAAATCATACCAAAACTTTTGGGAGACAAAAAAGGCTGTACTCAGAGGACAATTTATAGCAATACATGCACACATCAAAAAGGAAGAAAGGGAAAAAACCAAAACATTAACTACACAACTCAAACAAACAGAAAGAGAACAGCAAAAAAAAAAAAAAAAAGCCCACAGCCACCAGAAGAAAGGAAATAAGAAAGATCAGAGCAGAAATAAATGAACTTAAGACTAGAAAAACAATAGAAAGAATCAACAAAACCAAAAGTTGGTTCTTTGAAGGGATAAACAAAATCGACAAACCACTGGCCAGACTGACAAAAGAAAAACAGGAGAGGATGCAAATAACCCAAATAAGAAAATAAATGGGGGACATTACAAAAACCCAACTGAAATAAAAAGTATCATGACAGAATATTATGAAAATATATACTCCAATAAATTTGAAAACCTCGAGGAAATGAATAAATTTCTAGAAACACTACCTACTCAAACTACCACAATGTGATGTTGAAAATCTGAACAGCCCATAAGAAGAGAAGAGACTGAAAAGCTAATAATAATAATAAAAATCTCCCCCCCAAAAAAGGCCTGGCCCAGATGGCCTCACTGGAGAATTCTACCAAAAAGTCACAGAAGAGTTTATACCAGTACTACTCAAACTATTACAGAACATAGAAAAGGAAGCCACACTTCCGAATTCATTCTATGAAGCCAACATAACTCTGATACCAAAACCAGGCAAAGGCGTCACAAAAAAGAAAAGTACAGACCAATATCTCTCGTGAATATAGATGCAAAAATTCTCAACAAATTCTCTCCAGTAGAATTCAGCATCGTATCAAAAAATATTACACCACTACCAAGTAGGATTCATACCAGGTATGCAAGGGTGGTCCAACATTAGAAAATCAATCAACATAATCCACCAAATAAATAAAAGGAAAGAAAAGAATCACATGATCATTTCAACTATTGCAGAAAAGGCATTCCACAAAGTCCAACACTCATTCCTGATAAAAACTCTCAATAAAATATGTATAGAAGGGAAGCTTCTCAACATAATAAAGGGTCTCTATGCATAACCAACAGCCAACGTCATTCTTAATAGAGAGAGGTAGAAAACATTTCCCTTGAGAACAGGAACAAGGCAAGGATGCCCTTTATCACCACTCCTATTTAACATTGTGCTGGAAGTCCTAGCTAGAGCAATAAGGCAAGAAAAAGAAAAAAGGCATCCAAATTGGTAATGAAGAAGTTAAACTGTCCCTTGCAGATAATATGATACTATACATAGAAAACCCAAAAGACTCCATGAGAAATCTATTGGAACTAATAGAAAGATTCAGCAGAGTATCAGGATACAAGATAAACATACAAAAATCAGTTGGATTCCTATACACCAATAAAGAGAACGATCAAAAGGAAATCAGGAAAACAAAATCGCTTATAATAGCCCCTAAAAAATAAAATACTTAGGAATAAATCTAACCAGGGATGTAAAAGACCTATAGAAAGAAAACTACAAAACACTACTGCAAGAAACCCAAAGGAATCTACATAAATGGAAAAACTTTCCATACTCATGAATAGGTAGACGCAACTTTGTGAAAATGACAATTCTACCCAAAGCAATCTACAAATACAATGCAATCCTGATCCAAATACCAACAACACTCTTTTAAGAAACAGAAAAACTAATCATTGACTTTATATGGAAAGGGAAGAAGCCCTGGATAAGTAAAGTACTATTGAAGAAGAAGAAGAAAATAGGAAGACTCACACTACCTGACCTTAGAACCTACTATACAGTTACGGTAGTCAAAACAGCCTGGTACTGCTACAATGACAGACACATTGACCAATGAACAGAATTGAGAACCTAGATGTAAGTCCATTCACTTACAGTCACCTGATCTTTGAAAAGGGCCCAAAGTCCAGCAGATGGGGAAAACAGTCTTTTTAACAAATGGTGCTGGCAGAACTGGATGTCCATCTGCAAAAAAAATGAAATAAGACCCATACCTCAAGCCGTATACATAAACTAATTCAAAATGGATCAAAGACCTAAATATAAAGCCAAAAACTATAAATTCATAGAAAAAAAAAATAAGATCAACGCTAGAAGCCCCAATACACGGCATTAACAGGGTACAAATCAAAACGAACAACACACAAACTCCAGAAGATAAGTTAGATAACTGTGATCTTCTAAAAATTAAACCCTTACGCTCATCAAAAGACTTCACCAAGAGAGTAAAAAGAGAACCTACAGACTAGGAAAAAAAGATTTGGATGTTACAAGTTAGACAAAGGTTTAATCTCTAAAATCTACAAGAAAATCCAATACTTCTACAAGAAAAAGACAAATAATCCAATTAAAAAATGGGTGAAGGGAATGAACAAACACATCACCAAAGAAAACATTCAAACTGCCAACAGTCACATGAGTAAATGCTCACAATCACTAGCCATTAGAGAAATGCAAATTAAAACCACAATGAGATAACATCTCACCCTGACATTACTGGCAAGAATAAAAAAAAAAAAAAAAAAGGAAATAACATATGTTAGAGAGGCTGCGGGGAGATTGGAACTCTTATGCACTGCTGGTGGAAATGCAAAATGATACAATCATTTTGGAAAATGATATGGCACTTCCTTAGAATGCTAGAAATAGAAATATCATACAATTGAGTAATCCCTCTCCTAGGAATATATCCTAGAGAAATAAGAGTTACCACTCAAATAGACATATACACACCCATGTTCATGGCAGCGTTGTTCACAATAGCAAAAAGATGGAAACAACCTAGATGCCCATCAACAGATGAATGGATAAACAAACTATGGTACATACACACAATGGAGTATTATGCAACGATAAAGAACAATG
This sequence comes from Trichechus manatus latirostris, assembly GCF_000243295.1. NCBI lineage: Eukaryota > Metazoa > Chordata > Mammalia > Sirenia > Trichechidae > Trichechus > Trichechus manatus. The sequence continues at coordinate 13,657,551 of NW_004443989.1, forward strand.
AATCTGTGAAGCATCTCATAACATGGATGAAACTGGAGGACATTACGGTGAGTGAAATAAGTCAATCACAAAAGGACAAATATTGTATGAGACCTCTACTGTAAAAATTCATGAAAATGTTTACACAGAAAAAGTAACAATCTTTGTTGGTTACAAGGGATAGGAGGGGTGGGGGGAATACTAAATAGACAACAGATATGTGGTAATTTTGGTGAAGGGTAAGACAGTACACAATACTGGGGAAGTCAGTACAACTAGTACCAAGGAAAGCTCATGGAAGCTCCATAGACATATCTAAACTCCGTGATGGACTGAATTGCTGGGCGGAGGGCTGTGGGGACCATTATCTCGGGGAACATCTAGTTTAATTTACATAACACAGTTTATAAAGACAATGTTCTGCATTCTACCTTGGTGAGTGGCGTCTGGGGTCTTAAAATCCTGGGAGCAGCCATCTAAGATACTCCACTGGCCTCACCCCTTCCGGAGCAAGGGAGAATGAAAAGAACAGGGTACAAGTCCAGTACATGTAGATGGTGACCGGCTACCACCACTGGTTGCTCTGACCCAGATCACAATAGAGGGTCCTGGACAGAGCTTGAGAAGGATGGAGAACAAAATTCTAACACACAAAAAAGACCAGTTTTACTGGCCTGACAGAGACTGGAGAAACACCAAGAGTATGGACCCCGGACACCCTTTTAGCTCAGTGGTGAAGTTACTCCCGAGATTCACCATTTAGCCGGGGATTGGACAGCCCCATAAAACAAAACGGGACTAATGAGGCACAGCAGTCCGGCGACAAGGACTAGAAGGCAGGAAAAGCTGGTGATACGGAACCCAAGGTTGAGAAAGGACAGTGCTGACATGTCGTGGGGTTGTTTACCAATGTCATAGGGCAATATGTGTACTAACTGTTTAATGAGAAACTATTCTGTTCTGTAAACCTTCATCTAAAGTACAAAAGAAAAAAAACAATTGTCTACGTGAGATCAAATTGGCAACAGCAACTCAAAAGGTTGATGGAAAGCCTAGGGGACTGTGAGTTGAAGATAATGGTGATGGAATAACTTGGAAAAGGATAGTGAGAATAAGCAGCACAACTGGAAGAATGTAATCAGTGTCACTGAATTTTACATGTAGAAATATTTGAAATTGTCTTTGGCTAAATATATTTCCACCAAAAAAGAAAAAAAAGTCTTCCAAGGTCGAGAAGGGAGAGTGTTGACTTGTTGTGGGTTTGTTAACCAATGTCATAAAACTATATGGGTACTGACTGTGTAATGAGAAACTATTTGTTCTGTAAACCCTCACCTAAAGTACAATAAAAAAATTTTTTTAATTCATGAAAAGGTTTACACACAAAAAGAAACAATCTTTGGTGGTTATGAGTGACTGGATGGATGAGGGAGGAAATACTAAATAAATAATAGATGAGTAGTAACTTTGGTGAAGGGTAAGACAGTACACAATACTGGGGAAGCCAGCACAACTTACACAAGGCAAGGTCATGGAAGCTCCATAGACACATCCAAATTCCCTGAGGGACAGAACTGATGGGCTGAGGGCTGTGGGGAACATAGTCTTGGGGAACATCTAGCTCAATTGGCATAACACAGTTTATACAGAAAGTGTTCTACATTCTACCTTGTTGAGTAGCGTCTGGGGTCTTAAAACCTGTGAGCAGCCATCTAAGATACACCACTGGTGTCACCACTTTGGGAGCAAGGGAAAATGAAGAAAACAATACACAAGGGAAAGATTAGTCCAAAGGACTAATGGACCACAGCTATCACGGCCTCCACCAGATTAATTCCAATACAACTAGATGGTGCCCGGCCACCATCACTGACTGCTCTGACAGGGATCACAACAGAAAGTCCCAGACGGAGCTGGGGAAAACTGTAGAACACAATTCTAACTTACAAAAAAAGACCAGACTTACTGGTCTGACAGACGCTGGAGAAACCCCGAGAGTATGACCCCCAGATACCTTTTTAGCTCAGTAATGAAGTCACTCCTGAGGTTCACCCTTCAGCCAAAGATTAGACAGGCCCATAAAACAAAATGAGACTAATGGGGCACAATAGTCCAGTGACAAGGACTAGAAAGCAGGAGAGGACAGCAAAGCTGGTAATAGGGAACCCAAGTTCAAGAAAGGAGAGTGTTGACATGCCATGGGGTTGTTAACCAATGTCATAAAATAATATATGTATTAACTGTTTAATGAGAAACTATTTGTTCTCTAAATCTCCATCTAAAGTACCAAAAAAAAAAAAAAAGAATTATCTATGTGAGATCATATTGACAACAGCAACTCAAAAGGTTTGATGGGAAGCCTAGGGGGAAGTAACTTGAAGACAATGGTGATGGAATAATTTGGAAAAGGATAGTGAGAATAACAGCACAACTGGAAGAATGTAATGAATGTCACTGAATTATACAGGTAGAGATTCTTGAAATGGTGTATCTTTGGCTGTGTATATTTTCACCAAAAAAAAAAAAAAGTCCTCCAAGGTCCAGAAGGGGGAGTGTTGACATGTCATGGAGTTGTTAACCAATGTCATAAAACAGTATGTGTACTGACTGTTTAATGAGAAACTATTTGTTCTGTAAACCTTCATCTAAAGTACAAAAAAAAATTAAAAAATACGTCAATTCAACAATCTCTACATGTACAATTCAATGATATTGATTACATTCTTCAAGTTGTGCAACCATTCTCACCTTCCTTTTCTGAATCTTTTTCTCCTCCGTTAACACCAACTCACTGCTCTCTAAGCTTCCTATCTAACCTTTCAAGTGCTGTCGTCAGTTTGATCCCATATAGATAGTTCTTTAAAAGTGCATAATGCCCAAGGCAGATACTCTTTACTAATAAAGCTAAGTAATTCTTCAGTTTAAAGAAGACTTCAGGCAACGCTTTTGCTTTAAGGTGTAAGGTTTCAAGTCTATCTCAGGGCAATAGTTCCGAGGGGTCATTCAGCCTCAATGGCTTCAGAACATCTGGATTCTCTAATAATTTGAAATTATGTTCTGTATTTTCTCCCTTTTGATCAGGATTCTTCTATAGAATCTTTGACCAAAATGTTCAGTAATGGTAATCAGGCACCATCCAGTTCTTCTGGTCTCATGTTGTTCATGTTGTTCATGGAGCCAATTAGCCACGCATTCCATTTCCTCTTCATGTTCCTTACTCTCCTTCCTCTGTTGCTCCAGGTGGATAGAGACCAATTGTTGTACCTTGGATAGCTGCTTACAAGTTTTTAAGAAGTCAAGCACTATGCAATGAACTCCAAAAAAACCAAAGCCCACTGCTGTCGAGTTGATTCTGACTCATATCGATCCTGGTAGCACAGTGGTTAAAGCCTTCATCTGCTAACTGAAAGGTCGGTAGTTCAAACTCACTAGCCACTCTGCAAGAGAAAGATGTGGCGGTCTGCTTCTGTAAAGATTTACAGCTTTGAGATCCTATAGGGAAGTTCTACTCTATCCTATAGGGTGGCTATGAGTGAGACATAATGAACTAAGGTATAGAAAAGAAGCACTAAACATGTTATTAGGCCAGTTAACTGGGATGTTTCATGACATCATGATCCTAAACTTTTAAACCAAGAAATCAAATTTCGTGAGGTGTTTGGTTGTACATAAGCAGCTGCTCTATTTTTTTTGTAAATATATATATATTTATATATGTAAATATAAAAATATATATGTAAATATATATACAAAAACATTTGCCAATTTAGCTTTTTAGAGGTGTACAGTTTATTTACATTAATTAAAATAATTGAGCAAACCTCACCCTTAATCAAAGTAAATCTTCTATCACCATAAACAGAAACACAACTCAGCAAAGATACAGAAGACCTAAAGGGCACAATCAGCCTACATGACCTCATAGACATATATAGAACACTCCAGCCAACCGCTGCAAAGTACACATTCTTTTCCAATGCACATGGAACGTTCTCCAGAATAGACAACATCTTAGGCCACAGAGCAATTCTCAACAAGATCCAAAACGTTGAGATAATTCAAAGTATCTTCTCTTACCACAATGCCATCAAGGTAGAAATTAACAATAGAAAGAGCAAGGAACAAAAATCAACTACATGGAAACTGAACAATACCCTGCTTACACATCACTGGGTAATAGAAGAAATCAGAGATGGAATCAAAAAATTCCTAGAATCAAATGAGAATGAAAACACATCATA
>NW_004443989.1:13662345-13671819 GCF_000243295.1 Trichechus manatus latirostris
CATGTGTACTACTATTTCATGAGAAACTATTTGTTCTGTAAGCCTTCACCTGAAGTACAATAAAATATAAAAAAAAGAAAAACAGAAACTCAGTGATCCATAGCAATAACCCCTTCTTCCTCCATCCCTTCTGCCCTTGGTAGCTACAAATAAACTTTAATCTCTATGCATTTCTGTTTTTGTCTTCTTATATAAGTGAGAGCATATAATATTTTTCCTTTTGTTATTGGCTTATTTCACTCAGCATAATGTCTTCAAGCTCCAACCTTACTGTAGCAATAATCAGGAATTTATTTCTCTTTCTGGCTGAGTAGTGTTCCATCATATGTGTCTATCACATTTTGCTTATCCGTTCATCTATTTATGGGCATTTAGATTTTTCCACTATTAGCTATCGTGAATAGTGCACAATTAACATTGGTGTACAAGTATCTGAGTCTACTTTAAAGCCTTTTGGGTATATACCCTGGAGTGGAATTGCTGGGTCATATGGTAGTTCTACTTTTAGTTTTTTGAGGAACCTCCACACTGTTTTCCACAATGACTGTGTCATTTTGCATTCCCACCAGCAATAGATAAGGTTCCAATTTCCCCACATCCTCGCCAACATTTGTTAATTTCTCTTTTAAAAATCTTAGCTATCCTAGTGGGAGTGAAATGGTGTCTTATTGTGGTTTTGCTTTGAATCTCTCTGATGGCTAATCGTATTCATCATCTTTTCATGTGTTTGGTGGCTATTTGAATATCCTTTATGGTGAAATGTTTATTCAATTCCTTTGGCCATTTTTGGATAAGCTTATTTGTCTTTTTGATCTTAAATTGTTGAAATTTTATTCATATTTTGGTTATTAGATTTTCATTGGATATATGGTTTCCAAAGATAATCCCCAAAATGGTAGCTTGTCTTTTCACTTTTTTGGTAAAGTCTTTTGGTGAACAAAGTATTTCATTTTTAAGAGGCTCTATTTATTTATTTTGTCTTTTGCTGTTCATGCTTTTGTTATTATATCAGATAATCCACAGTTAAAACCTAGGCCCGACAGCCTTGCTCCTATGTTTGTTTCTAAGAATTTCATAATTTTAGTTTTCACATTTCGGTAGGTCCTTAATCCATTTTGAATTTTCTTTTCTTTTTTTCTTTTTTTTGGCATGGTGTGAGGCATAGATCCTTTTTCATTTTTCTTCATGTGGAAATGCAATTTTTCCAACACCATTTATTGATGAGACTCTTCTTTCCCTATTGAATATACTTAGCACCCTTGTCAAAAATCAGTTGACCATAGAAGTGTGGGTTTATTTCTGGACCCTCCATTCTATTCCGTTGGTCTATGTGTCTATTATTATACCAGTACCAGGCCGTTTTTATTACTGTAGCTGTATAATATGTTTTAAAATCAGGAAATGTGAGTCCTCTTTGTTTTTCTCCTTTAAAATTTCTTTAGCTATTCAGGGCCTCTTGTCACTCTATATAGAGTAGAGATTTGTTTTTTCCACTTCTGCAAACAAGGTTGTTGGACTTTTGATTGGGATCACAAATGAATCTATAGATTTCTATGGGTAGTATTAATATCTTAACAATATTGAATTTTCCAATTCATGAACATTGAACATCTTCCCATTTAAGTATTATTTAATCTCTTTCATCAGTGTTTTATAATTTTTATTATAGTAAACATTTATGTCCCTGGTTAAATTTATTCCTAGGTATTTTCTTCTCTTAGATGTTATAGTAAATGGAATAATTTCCCTAATATATCCTTCAGATTTCTCATTACTGGTGTATAGAAACCTAACTGATATTTGTTGATCTTACACCCTGCTACTTTGCTAAATTCCTCTACTAGCTCTAGAAGATTTCTTGTGGATATTTTGGGATTTTCTATATATATGATAATGTCACCCACAAGTAGAGATAATTTTACTTCTTTTCTGATCTGGATACTTTTATTATTTTTTGTTTCAAGTCCGATAGCTCTGGCTGGGATTTCTAGTACAATATTGAATAAGGATGGCAAGAGCCGGTACACCTTGTTTTGTTCCCAATTTCAAGGGGGAAAGCTCCCACCTTTTTCACTTAATTATAATGTTGACTGTTGGTTTTTCATATTCCCTCAATCATATTGAGAAATTTCCCTTCTATTTCAATCTTATTGAGGGTTTTCATCAATGAAAGATGGTTGGATTTTATCAAATGACTTTTCTGCATCCATAGAGATATCATGTGGTTCTTTTGTTTTACTCATGTAATGTATTACATTGATTGGTTTTTTAATGTTGAACCATTCTTGCATTCCAGGAATAAATCCCACTTGGCCATGGTGTGTGACTTTTAATATGCTGTTGAATTCTGTTTGCTAGTATTTTTTTTGAAGATTTTTGCATCTATATTCACAAGGAATAGTGGCCTGTAGTTTTCTTTTCTTATGGTGTATTTGTCTTGCTTTGGTATAAGGGTTATATTTGCTTCATAGAATGAATCAGGGAGTATCACTTCCTTTCTATCTTTTAGAAGAGTTTAAACAGAATTGGTGTCAATTCTTCTCTAAATGTTTGGTAGAATTCCCCAGTGAAGACATCTGGTCGAGAACTTTTTCTGCTGGGAAGTTTTGGATCACTGATTCAATCTCTATACTTGTTCTGGGTCTGTTGTGATTTTTTACTTCCTCTTGAGTCAGTTTGGGTAGACTGTGTACTTCTAAGAATCTGCCCATTTCTTCTAGGTTATCAAATTTGTTGGTCCACAGATGTTCATAATATTTTGTAATATATCCTTTTATTTCTATTAGGTCAGTTGTAATGTCTCCACTTTCATTTCTTTTTTTAGTGATTTGCATCTTTTCTTTTTTTTTCTTTGTCCGTCTAGCTAAAGTTTTGTTAAATTTACTGATCTTTTCAAAGAATCAACTTCTGGTTTTGTTTATTCTCTTGACTATTTTTCTGTTTTTGATTTGTTTATGCTCTGATCTATGTTATTTCCTTTATTCTAGTAGGTTTAGGCTTAGTTTCCTCTTCTCTTTCTAGTTCCTCAAGTTGTAGAGATAGGCTGTTGATTTGAGATCATTCTTCATAATTCATGTAGGTGTTTATTGCTGTAAGTTTCCCTTTGAGTACTGCCTTTGCTATATCCCATAAGTTTAATATGTTGTGCTTTCATTTTCACTTGAGTCTAAGTAATTTGTTATTTCTCCTTAGTGTTCTTCCTTGACCCATTGATACTTTAACTGTGTGTTGTTTGATTTCCATGTGTGCATATTTTCCAGTTTTTTTTTTCTGTTATGGATTTCTATATTCACTCTATCATACTCAGAGAAAATACTTTGTGTGAATTCAATATTTTTAAATTTATCAAGACTTGCTTAGTGACCTAATATGTGGTCTATCCTGGAAAATGAACCATGTGCACTGAGTAGAATGTATATTGTGCTTTCATTGGGTGGAGTGTTCTATACATGTCTGTTAGTTTTAGTTGACTTATAGTGCCATTTACAGCCCCTGTTTCCTTGTTGATCTTTCTAGATGTTCTGTCCAATATTAAAATTGGTGTATTGAAAATTCCAACTATCTTTGTAGTGTGATCTGTTTCTCCCCTCAATTCTATCAGTGTTTGCTTTATATATTTAGGTGCTACAATGTTGAATGTTACATATTTATGGTTGTTAAATCGTCTTGATCAATTGACCATTTATCACTGTATCATATCCAACTTCACCTCTTCTAACAGTTTTTGTCTTAAAGTCTATTTTGTCTGATATTAAATTGTCACCGCAGCTCTCCTTGGGTTGTTATTTGCATGGAGTTTTTTTTCCATCTTTCACTTACAACTTATTTGTGTCCGTGCGTCTAAGCTGTGTCTTGTAAATAGCATACAGTTGGATCATTTTTTAAAATACGTTCTGCCATGCTCTGTGTTTTGATTGAAGTATTTAGTCCATTTACATTCACTGTAATTACTGATAAGAACAGACTTCTGTCATTTTGCTATATACTTTTTGTGTATTTAAGACTTGTTTTTGTCCTTTACTACTGCTTGCTTTTGTGTTTCGTTGGTTTATTGTAGAGAACAATTTTGATCTCCTTCTCCTTTCCTTCTGCGTATGTTTTTTAGATATTTTCTTAGTGGTTACCATGAATATTACACTTAACAGGTTGCATTTACATCAGAGGAGCCCTGGTGGCACAGTTGTTATGTGCTTAGGTGTTAACTGAAAGGTTGGTGGTTTGAACCTATCAGCTGCTCTACTAGAAAAAAATGTAGCAGTCTGCTTCCATAAAGATTTACAGCTTTGGAAACCCTATGTGGCAGTTATACTCTGTCCCACAATCTATGGGTTGGAATCAAATTGACAGCAATTTGTTTCTTTATAACATTTCTGGGTAAGTTGATACCAACTTAAACTTAGTAACACCAAGAAATTCTATACCTAAACTATTCCTTTCCCCTCTTTGGTTGTTGTTATCTCTAATTATATCTTTATATTTCCTATGCGCTATGACAAAAAAAAAAATATTCTTGCTTTTTATACATTTGTCATTAAAAAGTATAAGGGACAAAATAATTAGAATTATCGAGCACGAATGCCTTATACTTGCCCATGCAATTAATTACCTTTACTAGAAATCTTTCCTTTTATGCATGGCTTTGAATAGCTTTCTAGATGCTTTCCTCTTCCATCTGCAAGGCTCTCAGTATTTTTGGTAGTTCTTCCCTGATGGTTATGCAGTTTCAAAGCTTCTATTTGTCTGGGAATGTTTTCCTAAGTATAGTATTTGTCTTAGTCATATAGTGCTGCTATAATAAAAATACTACACGTGGATGGCTTTAACAAAGAGAAGTTTATTTCCTCACAGTAAAGTAGGTTAAAATTCAAACTCAGGGTTTCAGCTCCAAGGGAAGGCTTTCTGTCTCTGTCAGCTCTGGAGGAAGGTCCTTGTCATCAATCTTCCCTTGGTCTGGGAGCATCTCAGTGCAGGAACCTCATATCCAAAGGACATGCTCTGCTCCCAGGACTTCTTTCTTGGTGCTATGAGGTCCCCATGTCTCTCTGCCTGCTTCTGTCTTTTATATCTCAAAAGAGATTGTCTTAAGACACTAATCTTGTAGACCTCATCAATATAACTGCCACTAATCCATCTCATTACATCATAGTGATAGGATTTGCAACACATAGGGAAATCACAGCAGATGACAAAACGGTAGACAATCATACAACACTGGGAATCATGACTTAGCCAAGCTGACAGATATTTTGGGGGGACACAATTCAATCCATGACAGTATTCTTGGTTGACAGTGTTGCCCTCTGGTTTTGCTGGAGGCTTCCTTCCCTGCTCTGTGGGGGTGCTTGCCTTTGAGTTGACATTCAGAGGAAGCACAGATATGCTTTTCTTGGTATCAGGAGGAGGAGAAGCTGACATTCCTTAGACGGACCTGTGAGAGATCTGTCTTGTTGTTTTCAGAGACCCAACAGCCCCTAACTTCTCTTCTGGACCATTAGATAACTGTCCAATGTCTTGTCATGTGCCACGGCCCCACCCAAGTGCTGAAGCACCTAACCCTGTACCAGGACCTTGCCCCAAGCATCACAGAGCCTTGCAAAACATCAGGGCCCAACCCCAAGTGGCATAGTACCTCTCAGCATTCCAGGGCCTCACCCCAAGTGATGTGGCATCTTGCTGTGTGCCAGGGTCCAGCACTTCCCTCCCTCTGGACAGGTACCCCCCCAACACCATGCAAACCACAGTGGGAAAGGCCTCATGCCTATGCCACAGGCTCTTTATGAGAGCTTGACCCATCCCACTCGCTGATGACAGGAAGCCACACCCAGCCAACGGGTAGCTCTGAAATCATAGTCATATCGCCTGGGCATAATGTCAGGAGAATCTGCACGCTTGATCTTTTCAGTGTAGCACAAATAATCCTGGGAAACTCCAGGTAGACAAATGACCACTGTCCCAGGATGAAAAGCTGACCACAGTGCATGAACAGTCAGCCCTGATGCAGAGTGGAGTGACGCCACAGATGGGCATTCTTCTTTGGACTAAACAGGAAACCTGCCAAACCAACCAGGGACTCTGTTGTCTGAAACAAATGTTCTGGTCAAAACATAAGGAGAGAGAAAAGTCTAGAAAACACCTAACAGATGCCTGACAGCTGATCCAGGTCAAAACACAAGACAGAATACATGAAAAGTCAACCTGGACACAGAAAGATGAGGGTCACATAGAGCTGGCCAAGACACCTGAACATGCTAACTTGGAACAGTGTGACTAGACAAGTATTGCTAGGATGAGAGTTCCTGTGAACTCCAGGAAGAAGCAACTAGGAAGAAGTGTAATCTAAAGAGAAGGGAAAGAAGTCACTCTCCTGATCTATCAAAAAAATAAATAGATAGACTGATAGATAGATAAATCTTAATGTCCTGCAGACAAAAGACAATCACAAAGCATACAAAGAGGCAAGAAAATATAGCTCACACAAATGACTAAAACAAGAGAACAGAAATTGTCCCTGAGGAAGGACAAATAATGTAATCACTGAACAAAGATTTCAAAATATGAGTATTACATATGCTCAAATAGATAAGGGGAAGCACAGAAAAAGATCGAAAGGAAAACAATACAAGAGCAAAAAAAGAATTTCATTGAAGAGAAGGAAATCTAAAAAAATTAGAAATACTAGAGGTTAATAATAAAATATCAGAAATGAGCAACACCATGGAAAGACTCAGAAGTAGAATGGAAATGACATAAGAGACAACTGGCAAACTCAAACACAGGTTCTTTGAGGTTTCTCTATCTGGGGATCAAAAAAAAAATTAAGAAAAATGAATAAAACCTAAGAGAGACGTGGGACATCATCAATAGAAATAACTTATGCATTATGGGCCTGCTAGAAGAAGAAGAGAGAGAGAAAGAGTCGGAAAAATGTTTTTGAGAAAAACAATGACAGAAAACTTCCCAAACATCAAGAAAGACAGAAAATTTCACATCCAAGAAGCTCAGAAAACACCACATAGAATAAACTCTAAAAGAAATTCACCAAGGCAAATAATAATCAAGTTCTTGAGAACCAAGGACAAAGAGAAAATTTTGATAGCAGTATGAGAAAATAATTGTCACTTAAAAGAGGGTACCCAATAAGATTTAGTACTGACTTCTCTTCAAAAACCATGCGGGCAAGAAGGCATGGGACAACATACTTAAAGTGCTCAGAACAAAATGTCAGCCAAGAATAATACACTCAGCAAAACTGTCATTCAAAAACAAGGGAGAAATCAAGACATTTCCAGATAAAGAAATTAAGGGAATTTGTTACCACCAGAATGACCTTATAAGAAACACTAAAGTGAGTCCTCCAGAGAGAAAAGTAATGACACTAAACAGTACCTTGAAGTGATATGTACAGGAGGGGGGATTCCATGAAAGAGAAGGCTTTGACAGTATAAATATGAGAACTAAGAAACCTTTGGGTGGTAAATACAACCAGAATATCCCTTATGCTTGACAAAGACAAAATTAAAAGAAAACAATTGGGAAAATAAGAGCTAAATACATATAACAACAAAAAATTAAGTTTAGATTATAGGGAAGCAAAGATACTGAGATGACATTGATGATAACCTATAAATAAAAGGGGAGTGGGGAGGATAGGTATAGATATAAATGTTTTGTGAGCTAAGAAAGTTAAAGTGGTATCAAGATATATTGGGTTGTTATGAATGTAAGATGTTAAATGTAATCATCATGGTAACCACAAAGAAGGTAAATAAAAAACTATTCACCAAAACAAAGAAAAAGGGGAACAAAAAAGCTCAGCATTCACACACATACACATACACACACATACAATAAATAAGTAAAAGGGAGAAAAGCTTTAAATTTAGAAAAGAACTCATTAATGGAGGAAAAGAGGAACAAAGAAGTCATAAGTCTCACACACACAATAAAAACTTATAATAAAATGGCAGAAGCAAATCCTCTCCCATTGATAATTACCGTGAAGATAAATGGATTAAATGCTCCAGTCAAGAGGTAGAGAGTGGCAGAATGGATAAAAAAATAAGCAAAACATGACCCATCTATATGCTATATATAAGAGAAACATCTTAGTCACAAAGACATAAATAGGTTAAAAGTCAATGGATAGGAAAAAAATTTCACGCAAATAATAACCAAAAGAGAGCAGGCGTGGAAATATTAATACCCAACATATTAAACTTTATGCCAAAATCTATTATAAGAGACAAAGAAGGGCACTATATAATGATAAAAGGGTCAATTCATCAAGAAGATATAATAATTATAAATATTTGCACACTTAAAGTCAGACTTCCAAAATTTATAAAGCAAACTCTGATAGAATTAAAAGGAGAAATAGACAGGCCTACAATAATAGTAGGAGACTTTAATACACCACTTTCAATAATGGATAGAACAACTAAAAAGAAGATCAATACAGAAACAGAGGATTTGAATATCACTAATAACCTCTCTGTGGAAACACTATGAGGCAGTTCTACTCTGTCCCATAGGATCGCTATTAGTCAGAATCTACTTCAGGGCAATGGGTTTGGGTTTGATTTTATTAACCAACTGGACCTAACAGACATATATATAAAACACTCCACCTAACAGCAGCAAAATATACATTCTTCTCTAGTGCACGAGGAGCATTGTCCACAATAGATCATATTTTAAGACTCAAAGCAAACCTCAATAAATATATAGATTGAAATCACGTAAAGTATCTTTCATACCATAAAGGAATGAAGCTAGAAATTAACAACAGGAAGAAAAAAGGCAGAAGGACTAATACACAGAAATGAAATAATACACTACTAAACAGCCAATGGATCATATAAGAAATCAACAGAGAAATAAAAAAAAAATACTTAGAATCTAACAAGAATGAAAACAAAACATACCAAAACCTATGGGACTCAGAGGGAAATTCACAGCTCTGAATGCCTACATTAAGAAAGAAAGAAAGATCTCATATCAATAGCTTAACTCTACAACTTATAGGAAATACAAAAGGAAGAACAAAAGAAGCCCAAAGCTACCTAAAGAAAGGAAATAATAAAGATAAGAACAGAAATAAAATAGAGAATAGAAAAACAGAAAGAATCAAAGTGACCAGAAGTTGGTTTTTTGACCAAATTACTGGGCTGAGGGGTGTGGGGACCATGGTCTTGGGAAACATCTAGCTCAAGTGGCATAATATAGTTTTTTAAAAAAATGTTTAACAATCTACTTTGGTGAGCAGCATCTGGGATCTTAAAAGCTTGTGCATGGCCATCTAAGATACTCCACTCATCTCACCCCCTCTGGAGCAAAGGAGAATGAAGACACCAAAGACACAAGGGAAATATTTGTCCAAAGGACTAATGATCCACAGGTACCACAGTTCCACCAGACTGAGTCCAGCACAACTAGATGGTGAGTGGCTACCCTCACTGACTGCTCTGACAGGGA
>NW_004443989.1:13672819-13677776 GCF_000243295.1 Trichechus manatus latirostris
AGCTCTTTGCTAGGCACAGGCATAAGGGGTCTGAAGAGTGCCCTACACCCCGTATAGACTTGTGGGGACTGATCTCAACAGCGTCAGCCCTCACTACCACAGTACAACAGGGCAAACATCTGAAGTTTAACTTCAACTGTTTCAGCTGTGAAGTGGCAGATTTGTGACCCTCGAAACAGCCCTGCCCCTTAAGTAGGCGCTTTTACAGATCTGCAACAGGGGCTTGAGGACTGGGGACATCACCTAAACCACCTAGTCACCTGCTAAGGGAGTCCAAGAAAAAGTGGTGCCCTCTAGTCTTTACAACAAACAGAGTGGGGTGCTCATAGTCTGGCTGTAAAACTCACCTAACTACTCTCTCTAGGGTATAGGGACAAGGTTTCCTTTCAGATTCTCAGGGGCCGCCATCAGCCCCTTGCCTGGCTTAGCGTGTGATCCCCTACCACATCCAGAGTCCAGTGCCTGCACCAATCACCCATGCCTCTCTAGGACCGTAGGTGAGAGCCTGCACCACACACTTGGTGACTGACTGCCTGGACACCTAAGCTGAACCAGTATAGGAAAATTTAATGGACTTCTGTGTGCACATAATTAGTTATAAAAATAACTACCTGGTGACAGGAAGTTAGAGCTTCAAAGGTGCCAATAATCAAACTAGCACACACAAGCAGCCTATTGGGGCATATCAAAACAAAATAAAACCAGAAGCTGGGACTCACTAAACAAATACAAAATAAAATTATAATAACTTATTGATGGCTCAGAGACAGCAGTCAATATTAAATCACATAAAGAGGCAGTCCATGATGGCTTCTGCAAACTCCCAAAATAAAGAATCAATAAATTCTCTGGAGGAAGAGAATTTCTGGGAATTACCAGAGGCAGAATACAAAAGATTAATATCTCTTCTAGAAATTAGAAAGGAAATTTGACAAAATGCAGAAATCTCCGGGGAACACACAAACAAAGTAGTTGCAGAACTTAAAAAAGCTATTCAACAACATAATGACAAATTTAATAGGCTGAAAGAATCCATAGAGAGACAGCAATCAGAATCTCAGAAGATTAACAATAAAATTTCAGAATTAGACAACTCAATAGAAAGTCATAGGAGCAGAATTGAGGCAGTAGAAGTTAGAATTATTGATATGGAAGATAAAGCAATTGACGCCAAATTACTTGAGGAAAAATCAGACGAAAAAATTAAAAAGAATGAAGAAACTCTAAGAGTTATGTGGGACTTTATCAAGAGAAATAACTTACGAGTGATTGGCGTTCCGAAACGGGGAGGGGGATAACAGAAAATACAGAGAAAATTGTTGAAGATTTGTTGACAGAAAACTTCCCTGATATCATGAAAGATGAGAAGATATCTATCCAAGATGCTCATTGAACCCCACATAAGGTAGATCCAAAAAAGAAAGTCGCAAGACATATTATAATCAAACTTACCAAAACCAAAGATAAAGAGATAATTTTAAGAGCGGCAAGGGATTAAAAAAAAAAAAAAAAATCTACAATGAGAGTCAATTAGAATAAGCTTGGACTAATCAGCAGAAGCCATGCAGGCAAGAAGGCAGTGGGATGACATATATAAAGCCTTGAAGGAAAACAACTGCCAGCCAAGAATTATATATCAGCAAAACTGTCTCTCAAATATGATGGTGAAATTAGGGCATTTCCAGATAAACAGAAATTCAGGGAATTTGCAAAAACCAAGTCAAAATTACAAGAAATACTAAAGGCTCTCCTACGGTTAGATAATCAATAACGTCAGATAACAAGGCAAGACTAGAACACAGGACAGAGCAACCAGATATTGACACAGATAGGGAAGTCGAAAATACATCAAAGCTAAAACATTGAAACTAGGGAAATAGCGATATCCGTATGTAAAAAAGGACAACATTAACACAAAAAAGAGGGACTTAAAAATGCAGACATTGATTTTTCTTATGGAGGGGAAGTCAAGGCTATATAAAGTAATAAAAGACTGGTATATATTTAGAAAAATAGGGTAAATACTAAGGTAAACACAATGGAATCTAACAATCTTACAAATCAAAATAAAAAAGTAGAAAAACGTAAAGATCCAGCAAACACAAAATCTACAACAATGAAAAAGATGAAAAAAAATATATAAAGAAAAAGGACTCAGCACAGAAAATTAAGGGGAACAAAGAAACTGTGCACAACAAACAAAAAGAGATATCAGGATACAGCACTAAACTCATACCCATCAATAATTATTCTGAATGTAAATGGACTAAATGTACCAATAAAGAGACAATAAGTAGCAGATAGGATAAAAAAACATGATTCGTCTATATGCTGTGTATAAGACTTAAAGACAAAAACAAACTAAAACTCAAAGGATGGAAAAATATATCAAGCAAACAACACTTCAAAAACAGCAGGAGTGGCAATATTAATCTCTGACAAAATAGACTTTAAGTAAGATCAACCACAAAGGATAAGGCAGGGTACTATATAATGATTAAAGGATCAAAACAACAGGAGGACATAACTATAATTAATATTTATGCACCTAACAACAGGGCTCCAAAATACATAAAACAAACCCTAACAGCTCTGAAGAGAGAGAGAGACAGCTCCACAATAGTAGTAGGAGACTTCAACACACCACTTTCGGTGAAAGACAGAACATCCAGAAAGAAGCTCAACAAAGACATAGAAGAGCTAAATGCTACAGCCAACCAACTCGATCTCATAGACATACACCGAACACTGCACCCAACAGCAGCCAAGTATACTTTCTTTTCCAACGTCCATGGAACATTCTCCAGAATAGACCACATATTTGTCCATAAAGCAAGTCTTAACAAAATCCAAAACATCGAAATATTACAAAGCATCTTTTCTGACCATAAAGCCATAGAAGTGGAAATCAACAACACAAAAAGCAAGGAATAAAATCAAACATATGGAAACTGAACAACACCTTGCTCAAAAACTACTGAGTTATAGAAGAAATTAAGGATTAAATAAAGAAATTCATAGAATCAAATGGGAATGAAAACACATCCTACCAGAAATTTTGGGACACAGCAAAAGCAGTGCTCAGAGGTCAGTTTATAGCAATAAATGCACACATCCAAAAAGAAGAAAGGACCATAATCAAAACATTAACCATACAACTGGAAGAAGTAGAAAGAGAACAGCAAAAGAAGCCCACAGGTGCCAGAAGGAAGGAAATAATAAGAATTAGAGCAGAACTAAATGAAACAGAGAATAGAAAAGCAATTGAAACAGTTAACAAGTCCAAAGGCTAGTTCTTTGAAAAGATCAACAAAATTGATAAACACTGACCGAATTGACAAAAGAAAAACAGGAGAGGAAGCAGATAACCTGGATAAGAAATGAGATGGGTGATATCACAACAGACCCAACTGAAATTAAAAGAATCATAACAGATTACTATGAAAAACTGTACTCTTACAAATTTGAAAGCCTAGAGGAAATAGACAAATTTCTAGAAACTCACTACCTTCAGAAATTAACACAAACAGAGGTAGAACAACTAAATAAACCCATAACAAAAGAAGAGATTGAAAAAGTTTTTAAAAAATTCCCAATGACCAGATGGCTTCACTGGAGAATTTCACCAAACTTTCAGAGAAGAGATAACACCACTTCCACTAAAGGCATTTCAGAGCATAGAAAAGGACGGAATACTCCCAACCTCATTCTATAAAGCCAGCATAACCCTGATACCTAAACCAGGTAAAGACACTACAAAAAAAGAAAATTACAGACTGATATCCCTCATGAATATTGACGCAAAAATCCTCAACAAAATTCTAGCCAATAGAACTCAGCAACATATCAAAAAAATAATTCACCATGATCAAGTGGAATTTATACCAGGTATGCAGGGATAGTTCAACATTAGAAAAACAATCAATGTAATCATCACATAAATAAAACAAAAGACAAGAACCACATGATCTTATCAATCAAAGCAGAAAAGGCATTCAACAAAGTCCAACACCCATTCATGATAAAAACTCTCAGTAAAATAGGAATAGAAGGGAAATCCCTCAATATAATTAAAGGCATGTATACAAAACCAACAGCCAACGTCAACCTAAATGGAGAGACTTGAGAATAGGAACCAGAGAAGGATGCCCTCTATCACCACTATTATTCAACATTGTGCTGGAAGTCCTTGCCAGAGAAATTAGGCTAGAAAAAGAAATAAAGGGCATCCAAATTGTTGGGAAGAAGTAAAAGTATCTCTATTTGCAGATGATATGATCTTATACGCAGAAAATCCCAAAGAATCCACAAGAAAACTACTAGAACTAATAGAAGATTTCAGCAAAGCTTCAGGATATAAGATAAACACACAGAAATCAGTTGGATTCCTCTACACCAGTAAAGAGAACCTTGAAGAGGAAGTCAGCAAATCAATACCGTTTAACAATGGCCCCCAAGAAGATAAAATACTTAGGAATAAATCTAACACTACTGCAAGAAACTAAAAGAGACCTGCATAAGTGGAAAAATATACCTTACTCATTGATAGGTAGACTCAACATAGTGAAATTGTCTCTTCTACCCAAAATAATCTACAGATACAATGCATTCCCGATCCAAATTCCACCAGTATTTTTTAATGAGATGGAGAAAAAAATCACCAACTTCATATGGAAAGGGAAGAGTCCCCGAATAAATAAAGCATTACTCAAGAAGAAGAACAAAGTGGGAGGTCTTACACTACCTGATTTTAGGACCTATTATACTGCAACAGTAGTCAAAACAGCCTGTTACTGGTTCAACAACAGAAACATAGACCAATGGAACAAAGTTGAGAATCCAGATATAAGCTCATAAACCTATGAACAGCTAATATTTGACAAAGGCCCAAAGTCGATTAATTGGGGAAAAGACAGTGTCTTTAACAAATGGTGCTGACATAACTGGCTATCCATAT
>NW_004443989.1:13679810-13682083 GCF_000243295.1 Trichechus manatus latirostris
AAAAAAAGTTGGTTCTTTGAAAAGATCAATAAAATAAACCAACCACTGGCTATACTGATAAAGGAAAAAATGAGAAGATGCAAGTAACCAAAATAACAAAACTGGAGATATTACAAGAAATCCAACCCAAATAAAAAGAAGCATAACAGAATACTGTGAATAGTTATACTCCAACAAAGTAGAAAACTTAGACGAAATTAACAAATTCTTAGAAACACATAACCTACCTAAAATAACACAAAAAAAGGTAAAAATCTCAACAGACCCATAACAAGAGAAGAGATTGAATCAGTTGTCAAAAATCTCCCAAAACATCAACACAAAAAGCTTGTGACCAGACTGCTTCATTGGGGAATTCTACCAAACATTCAGAAAAAAATTGACACCAGCATGGATCCACCATCTTGGACTCTTATCAGAGACCAGCAAATAGGGGGTACGAGAAAGCAGCTTCACGGAGTTTCCAGCAGGAGACAAAACAACCAGTAACTGAAGATATACGCTTTCCCATCCGCACCCTTCTTCACCCCTACTCGAACTCCTCTGATTTCCGTGGCCACAGTCTCTTGGTCATGAAGCACCAGCTGCTTGGATTCCACCCGCCCACAATGGCTGACTCCTTGAGTGCCATTTGTTGGCTCCTGGTGTTGCTTTTTTCCACTTCGTTGATTTCTTCTTTACCTCTCACCACTTCCTCCTCCTTTCGCTCAAATACCTGGCTCGGTGCACCATCTTTGCTTCTTCCTAAGGGGCTGCGGAGCTCCGTTCAAGTGTGGAACTGCTTTCCAATCTGTGCTGCCACGCTGGTGGGATCCTGGGGCTTTTTGTTTGTTTGTTTGCTTTGAATAGTTTGTTTTCTTTTTCTCTTCTCGAGTTGGGAGCCTGTTCTGGCTAGGCAGTGCTACGTGACTTGGGAACTATCCCCTCATCTTGCACAGATGCATTGAGGGATCCCTAAGAGTATTTCTTTTTTCATGATTTTTTATTCTGTTTCTTTGGGGGCTTTTCTTGTTATTTTTTTAAATTTGTTTTGTTTTATTTTCCCTTTTTGTCTTTCTTCATTACTCAGTTTCTCATCCTTCTATACCTTCCTTCTCTTCCTGTCCCCTGAATACCTGGCGCTGAATACCTCTAGGCCTTCTAGCCAGGCTGTACTTCAACACCTGGGAAAAACTTCTCAAGACCTTGTAGCCACACCAGTGGGATCCCTGAGAGCTTTGCTGTTCTTTTTTCTTTCTAATTTTTATTTATTCATTCTTTTTTTTTAATCTTCTCCCGTTTTGGTGTTTCTCCATTTCATAGTCTCTCATCTCCACACTCCAATGGCAAGCTCCCCTAGCACTCTTTTTTCTTTGTTTGTATGTTTTTGGATCCTATTCCTCTCTCCTCTCTCCCATACACATCTTAGCTCCACACATCACAATCTATCCCCTTCATCCTGCCTACCTGCACCGTGCACTTAACATCACATCATCAAGCAGCACAGGCATGGCCTACAAGAACCTGCCCTGCACTGATTACCGACCTGCCCTGGTGGCTGTAGTAAGTGCCACAAACAACCTATCCCAGCAACTCCTCTTCAGCTAGAAACGTCCTGTTGTACTGTATCAGAGGGGCTGACCCTGACAATGGGAGAAGTAGGTGAAAAGTATTGTGCCCACAGATGAGCAAACAACAAAGAACACACAGCCAACCTGCTCAGACATAGCCAAACAAAAAAGGAAAAAAACAAACAAATCTACAATCAATAAACGAGAAAAATAAGTACTGAATGCCCTGAAGACAGCAGACAATATCAAAACATTTACAAAAACAGGACAGGATGTGTCCAAAATAAAATACCAGATGACTTTCCAGTGGAAGAAAAGGCACTAGAACTCACTGATAGGGAATTCAAATCTCTAATACTCAGAATTATCCAAGAGTTGAAGCAAAAAGCAGACATAAATGAGGAGAAAATAGACAAATTCATGAAAAATGCAGACAAATTCATGGAAAGTGAAGACAAAAAATGGAAGAATTCAGATAAATAATGCCGGAACAAAATCCCAAAATAAATTCACAACTGGAAATAATACAAAAGCAACAATTAGAAATCCGAAAGATAAACAACAAGATTTCAGAAATGGACAGTGTCATAGAAGGGCTGAAGAGCAGATCTGAAACAGTGGAAGATAGGATCAGCAGAATTGAACACAAACACTTGGATACAACTCTGTTTGAGGAAAACTCAGAAAAAAGAACAAAGAAAAATGAAGGGACCCTGAGAATTA
>NW_004443989.1:13683864-13685044 GCF_000243295.1 Trichechus manatus latirostris
TTCCTAGAATCAAATGAGAATGAAAACACATCATACCAAAACCTTTGGGACACAGCAAAGGCAGTCCTCAGAGGACAACTTATAGCAATAGATGCACACATCAAAAAGAAGAAGGGGACAAAATCAAAACATTAACTACAGAACTCAAACAAATAGAAAGAGAACAGCAAAAAAAAGCCCCCAGCCACCAGAAGAAAGGAAGTAATAAAGAACAGAGCAGAAATCAATGAAATAGAGAATAGAAAAACAATAGAAAGAATCAACAAAACCAAAAATTGTTTATTTGAAAGAATCAACAAAATGGACAAACCGCTGTCCAGACTGACAGAAGAAAAACAGGAGAAGACGCAAATAACCCAAATAAGAAAATAAATGGGGGACATTACAACAGATCCAAGTGAAATAAAAAGGATCATTTAGAATATTATGAAAAAATATACTCCAACAAATTTGAAAACCTAGAGGAAATGGGTAAATTTCTAGAAACACACTACCTACCCAAACTACAACAAAGTGATGTTGAAACTCTGAATAGACCCATAACAAGAAAAGAGATTGAAAAGGTAATAAAAAAAAACTCTCAACAAAAAAAAAGCCCTAACCCAGATGGCTTCACTGGAGAATTCTACAAAACATTCAGAGAAGAGATTGTACCAGTACTACTTAAGTTATTTCAGAGCACAGAAAAGGAAACAACACTTCTGAATTCATTCTACGAAGCCAGCATAACCATGATACCAAAACCAGGCAAAAACTTCACACAAAAAGAAAATTACAGACCAATATCTCTCATGAATACAGATGCAAAAATTCTCAGCAAAATTCTCTCTAATAGAATTCAGCATCTTATCAAAAAAAATAATACACCACGACCATGTAGGATTCATACGAGGTATGCAAGGATGGTTCAACATTAGAAAAATCAATCAACATAATCCACCACATAAATAAAATGAAAGAAAAGAATCACATGATCATCTCAATTGATGCAGAAAAGGCATTCGACTAAGTCCAACACCCATTCCTGATAAAAAGTCTCAATAAAATAGGTATAGAAGGGAACTTTCTCAACCTAATAAAAGGCATCTATGCAAAACCAACGGCCAACATCATTCTTAATGGAGAGAGGCTGAAAACATTCCCCTTGAGAACAGGAACAAGACAAGGATGCCCTTTATCA
>NW_004443989.1:13686930-13727911 GCF_000243295.1 Trichechus manatus latirostris
CACAGCTTGTACAAGGAAAGATCACGGAAGCTCCCTAGACACATCCAAACTCCCTGAGGGACTGAATTGCTGGGCGGAGGGCTGTGGGGACCATGGTCTCAGGGAACATCTAGCTCAACTGGCATAACACAGTTTATAAAGACAATGTTCTACATTCTACCTTGTTGAGTAGCATCTAGGCCTCAAAAGCCTGTGAGCCGCCATCTAAGATACTCTACTGGTCTCACCCCTTTGGAAGCAAGGGAAAATGAAGAGAACAGGATATAAGGAAAAGATTAATCCAAAGGACTAATGGACCGCAGCTACCAAGGCCTCCATCAGACTGAATCCAGTGCAAGTAGATGGTGCACGGCTACCTTCACTGACTGCTCTGACTGGGATCACTACAGAGAGTTCTGGACAGAGCTGGAGAAGGATGTAGAACAAAATTCTAACACACACACACGAAAGACCAGACTTACTGGCCTGAAAGAAACTGGAGAAACCCTGAGAGTATGGCCCAGAGACACCCTTTTAGCTCAGTGGTGAAGTCACTTCCGAGGTTTACCATTCAGCCAGGAATTGGACAGCCCCATAAAACAAAACGGGACTAATGAGGCACAGCAGTCCAGGGACAAGGACAAGAAGACATAAGAAGACAGGAAAACTGGTGTTAGGGAACCCAAGGTTCAGTAAGTACATTATTGACATGTAGTGGGGTTGTTAACAATTGTCATAGGGCAACATTTGTACTAGCTGCTTAATGAGAAACTATTTGTTCTGTACACCTTCATCTAAAGTGAGAATAGCAGCACAACTGGAAGAACACAATCAATGATACTGAACTGCGCATGTAGAAATTTTTGAAATGGTGTACATTTGGCTATGTATATTTTCACCAAAAAAAAAAAGGTCCAGAAGGGAGAGGGTTGACATGTCATGAGGTTGTTAACCAATGTGGTAAAACAATATGTGTACTGACTGTTTAATGAGAAATTATTTGCTCTGTAAATCTTCACCTGAAGTACAATTAAAAAAGGATACCAAATAAAAAGGTGAAGAAAAAAAGAAAAGGACCATACAGACAATTCTCACTAATTTTCTGACTAGAAATGCCATCGCTATTCCCAGAAATAATCCAGATGATCTGGAACCTTCCACAAATATAGTTATTACCACAACTGACAAAATGCCAACATAATCCAACTATCCTTCAAATTTTTATGATTTATGTATTTTTATGTATGTGTGTATTAAAATATATCTGTAAATTTATATGTAATGTTTCCAACCTCCAAGACAAATAAAAATCAGATTTATAAAGATAAAAAAAATTGCAAAAAGAATCCAACAATATATTAAGGGAATTATAAACCATGACCAAATGAGATTTATTTCAGGAATGCAATGATGGTTCAACATTAGAAAATCAACCAATGTAATACACCACACTTAAAAAAAACAAAAAAGGAAAATAACCACATGATCATCTTAATAGCTGTAGAAAAGGATTTTGATAAAATTGAACACCCTTTCATTCTAAAAAGTCTCAACAATATAGAAATAGAGGAGAAATTCCTTAACGTGATTACGGAAATCTGTGACAAACCAACTGCCAACATTATACTCAGTGGAGAAAGGGTAAGATCCTTTCCCTTGAGAATGAAACATGGATGCACACTATCATCACTTCAATTCAATATCATTCTGGAGGTCCTATCCAGAGCAATAAGGCAAGAAAAAGAAATAAAATATATCCAAACTGGAAAGGAAGAAGTAAAACTATCTCTTTTTGCGGATGACATAATCCTATATATAGAAAACCTCAAAAAATCCAAAAGAAAGTTTTTAGAATACGAGAACTCAGGAAGGTTGCAGGTTATAAGATCAACACACAAAAATCAGTGGGGTTCCTCTACACCAACGATGAGAAATCTGAAAAGGAAATCAAGAAAATACCATTTACAATAAAAACCTAAACCCAAAGCCTTTGCCGTTGAATCTATTCTGACTTACAGCAACCCTATAGGAGAGAGTAGAACTGCCCCATAGAGTTTCCAAGGGGTTGCTGGTGAATTTGAACTGCTGACCTTTTGATTAGCGGCCAAATGCTTAACCACTTAGCCACTATTTACAATAGCACCTAAAATTTAAAATACCTAGGCATAAACTACCTAGAGATATAAAGGACTTATGCAGTGAAAACTATAAAACATTGCTGCAAGAGGCTAAAATGAAGTAAATAAATGGAAGAACATTGGTGTTCATGGATTGAAAGACTTAATATTGTGAACACTATAATATTACCCAAAGTGATCTATAGATTCAACAGTCCTGATCAAAACCCCAACATTATTTATAGAAATGCAAAAGCTCATCTTTAATTTTATATGGAAAGTAAACAGATCCTGAATAAGCAAAGACTATTTGAAGAAGAAGAACAAAGTAGGAGGCCTCACCCTTCCCTATTTCACATCATACTATACAGTTACAGTAATCAAAACAGCCTGGGACTAGTTTAATGATAGACACATAAACCAATGGAATAGAATTAAGAGCCCTGAAATATATCCAAACATCTATGAACAACTGATTTTCAACCAGGTCATTAAATGCATTCAATGGGAATAGATCACTGTCTTCAACAAATAGTGCTGGCAAAATTGGCTTTCCACATGCAGAAAAATAAAGCAGGACTTATACCTCACACCATAGACAAAAACTAGTTCAAAATGGATTAAAGATCTAAATGTTAGAACTAAAACTATAAAGTTCTTGGAAAAAATATAGGGGCAAAACTATGGAATCTAGTTCTCTTTAATGATAGACTGTCAAATACAATAACAAATGCATGAGCAACAGAAGACCAAATAGATAACTGAGACCTCATTAAAATTAAATTCTTGTGTTTATCAAAAGAGTCAAAAGACAACCTACGGATTGGGAAAAAAATCTTTGGGAACCAGATATTCAATAAGTGTCCAATATCCAAAAAATAACTAAAACTTATACAATTTAACAAAAAATAAATGGGCAAAGAATATGAATGAACACTTCTCCAAAGAGGATATTCAAGTGACCAACAAACACAATAAAAGATACTCATTGTCTTTAGCCATTCCAAAACCCAAACTCATTTGCCATCGAGTCAGTTCTGACTCACAGCGACCCCATAGGGTTTCCAAGGCTGTAAATCTCTAAGGAATCAGACTGCCACATCTTTCTCTGACGGAGCAGCTGGTGGTTTCAAACTGCTAACCTTTCAGTTAGCGGTCGATTGCTTTAACAATTGCACCGCCAGGGCTCCTTCATTTGCCATTAGAGATATGCAAATCAAAACTACAATTAGATACCACCTCACTCCTAGGAGAATAGCAATGATCTAAATAAATAAATAAACAATAACCACAAAAATCAAACAAAAAATAACAATTGTTGGTGAGGGTGTAGGGAGATTGGAACCTTTATTCGCTGCTGGTGGAAATGCAAATTGGTACAGCCATTTTTCCAAAAATTAGAAATAGAGCTGATATATGATCCCGTAATCTCATTCCTATGTCCT
This sequence comes from Trichechus manatus latirostris, assembly GCF_000243295.1. Lineage (NCBI taxonomy): Eukaryota > Metazoa > Chordata > Mammalia > Sirenia > Trichechidae > Trichechus > Trichechus manatus. Next base: position 13,690,472 of record NW_004443989.1, read on the forward strand.
AGGGATCTAAAAGTAGGGACACAAACAGACATAGGTACACTGATGTTCATTGCAACATTATGTACAATAGTAAAAAGATGGAAACAACTAAAGTACCCTTCAGGAGATGAATGGATTAACAAAATGTGGTACATACATACTATGGAATACTACTCAGCTTTAAGGAAAAGTGAAGTCCTGAAACATGCTACAAAGTGAATGAATCTTAAAGACATTATGTTGAGTGAAATAAGTCAATTACAAAAGGATAAGTATTTATGGTCTAACTTATTTAAAATGACAAGAATAGGTAAATCTATAATAAGGGTCAGGAGGGGGAAGAAGAGGGGAACTGCCAGAAATTCAAGCTAGATTCAGAAGAGGACATGGAACAAGAGAGATCATTGCTGATGTCAGATGGACCCTGACTAAAAGCAGAGAATACTAGAAAGATGTTTACCTGTGTTTTATTGACAGTACAAAGGTATTCGACTGTGTGGATCATAACAAATTACAGATAACATTGAGAAGAATGGGAATTTCAGAACACTTAATTGTGCTCGTGAAGGACCTGTACATAGATCAAGAGACAGTCGTTCAAATACATCAAGAGGGTACTGTGTGGTTTAAAATCAGGAAAGGTGTGTGTCAGGGTTGATTCTTTCACTATACTTATTCAATATGTATGCTGAGCAAATAATCTGAGAAACTGGACTATATTAAGAGAATAGGGCATCAGGATTGAAGGAAGACTCATTAACAACCTGTGTTATGCAGGTAACACAACCTTGCTTGCTGATAGGGAAGAGGACTTGAAGCACTTACTGATGAAAATCAAAGATCACAGCCTTCAGTATGGATTACACCTCAACATAAAGAAAACAAAAATTCTCACAACTGGACCAATAAACAACATTATGATAAATGGAGAAAGGATTGAAGTTGTCAAGGATTTCATTTTACTTGGATTCGTAATCAGCACCAACGGAAGCAGCAGTCAAGAAATTAAAAGATGCTTTACGTAGGCAAATGTGCTGCAAAAGACCTCTTTAAAGTATTAAAATGTCACCTTGAAGACTAAGGTGCACCTGACCCACGCCAGGGTGTTTTCAGTTGCCTTATATGCATGCAAAAGCTGGACGATAGAAAACGGAAGACCGAAGAAGAATTGAAGCCTTTGAACTGTGGTGTTGGGGAAGAATATTGAATATACCATGGACAGCCAAAAAAATGAACAAATCTGTCTTGGAAAAAATACAACCAGAATGCTCCTTAGGATGAAGGATGGCAAGACTACGTCTCACATACTTTGGACATGTTATCAGGAGGGATCAGTCTCTGGAGAAGGACATCATGTTTGGCAAGTAGAGGGTCAGCAAAAAAGAGGAAGACCTTCAGTGAGATGGATTAACACAGTGGCAGCAACAATGGGCTCAAGCATAACAATGACTGTGAGGATGGTACAGGACTGGGCTGTGTTTCATTCTGTTGTACATGGGGTCGCTGTGAGTCAACTGACTTGATGGCACCTAACAACAACAGTGTGTTTTAGATTGTATTCATGTTAGTTGTATCATGTTAGGCACAATTATGACTTTGTAATAGTCTTTATTTAGAGATTGTGTATGGTTTAAGGTGATGTGTACAGGTGCCAAGTTTACAAGAGGTGGACTGTGATGGTTAAGGTTGTGTGTCAACATGACTGGGCCATTATTCTCAGTGGTTTGGCAGTTATGATGTAGTTTGGCAGTTATGTAATGATGTAATTTGGCAGTTATATAATAATGTAATCAACCCCATGATGAGATCTGCCATAAGTAGCCAATCAGTTTAAAGAGAGTTTCCTTGTGGGTGTGGCCTGCCTCCAGTATATAAACAGATGTTTCAGCAAGGCTCTTCCTCTGGATCCTGCATCCTGCACGTCTTTGTCTGAACTCTGGTTCTTGGAACTTCAGCTAGCAGCTTACCTGCTGATCTTGGATTTGTCAGCCTCTAAAGCCTGTGCGCCAGCAGCCTGATGTCTGTCCTGCTTATCCTCAGCTTCTGCAGCTATGTGAGTCAAGAGATGCCTCCACCCTGATGCCTGACCCATGGACTTGGGACATGCAAGCCTCTATAACCACATGAGCCATTTCCTTGAGATAAATCTTTCTCTCTCTTTATATATATACACGCTTCACTCACTGGTTTTTGTTCTCTAGAGAATGCAGCCTATGACTCTTTCTTGCTCTCTCTCTCTATATATATATACCTACATATGTATATATATAAATATAATATTTTTTCTTGATCATTCTTTTCAGAGGTTTGTCCTGTCAAAGAAACAGCTTTGACTTTTCTGAGTCTCTTTTAATGCTTCTTTTCTTATGTTTCACTTTTTTTTGCTTGTATGATTATTATTTAATTCTTTTATGTTTATTCTGTTCTTAATTTTCTAACTTTTTAATTTGGATTTTTCATTAGTTTTCAGTGTCTTCTTCCCAAACATTTAAGGCCATACATTTCTCTCTTTATTTGGCTCATGAGAAGTGTATAAGAGTTTTGTTTATCTTTTTGTTGTAGACTTATTTCTATGCTGTCAGAGAATTTTATGTGTTATTTAAATACTTTGAAATTTGCTGAGTCTTGATCTATGGCTCAGGAATGGTTAACTCTCTCTCTTTTTTTAATAAAATTTAAAAAAAATATGTGTGCTTTGTTAGAATATATGTCCCTTGATTTTGGAGTACAGAATTTTATATATGCCTGATAGACATCTCTTAACTTTTCCTTATTCTTTCTTGAGCCCACTCTAGGCAGGTTTTTGACCTACTGAGCCATTAAGACTACTGTTGGAGGGACATCATTGACTTCCATTTTGCCAGATCCAGTGGTCAATTTTCAGCTCCATATGACAAAATCAGAAACATTGGGCACAGTTGAAATGCTTTCCTTTTTTTAATCTCTGACCCAGGAAAATCTCTGACTTTGTCTCTCCCCTCTCTAGGTTCTCTTTTCTAGTTTTTGCTGAGTCTTCTCCTTCTCCTGATCTTTAATTGTTGGTATTCCCTGCCTTGAACCTTGGAGTTCTTTTTCTTACCTTCACTCCTTGACAGTGTCAGCTGGTTCCCTGCTGATGGATCCAGATTTGAAACTCCATCTCTGATTTTTTTCCTGAACACCATACACGTACATCTACGTGTACTCAGCATCATATATTGATATTTAATTGGAAGCTCCAACAAGCCATGCTGGCAGCAGAATTACTAAATCCCACTGGCTCCTCCTACTGCACCCCCCATCTAGGTAAATAGGGGCTCCCTCTGTGGTGTGGTCATGAGCCATGGGTGCCTTTCTGTAACTCCACATATCAATTCATGAGCAAACCCATCGGCTCCATCTTCAATGGACACACAGCATTATCTGAGCATTCCTCTCCACTGCCTTTTCTCCACCCTATCCATATCAGTCTCCTGTCTCATATGGACTTCTTTAGTGGACCCAGAAGCCTCTCTGCTTCCATCTATGCTCCAGCACAATTCACTTCCCAGCAGTACCCAGAGCCAGAGTTTAAAGTCACATGACCTGCCCAAATCCCTCCAAGGCTTCCCATCACCTCAAAATAAAACCCGATGCTGCAATCAGGGCTGGTAAGACCCAGCGTGGTCTGGCCTCTGGCTTATCTTCTGGACTCCTTGTTCTATATCCATGCTTCCTCTCTCTCATAGAAAATTAACTTGTGTTGGCAAGCATATGGAGGAATTGTAACCCTAGTGCATTACTGGTGGGAATGTAAAATGGTGCAGTTGCCATGGAAAACAGTTTGTCAGTTCCTCAAAAAGTCAAACAGAATGACCACATGACCCAGCAATTCTACCCTAGGTATATACCCAAGAGACTTAAAAGCAAGTACTCAGACGGATAATTGTACACCAATATTCATTGCAGCATTACTCAGAATAGCCAAAAGTTGAAAACAACCCAGCAATAAAGAGAAGTTATGTTCTCATGCATGCTACATCATGGGTGAACCTTGAAACCCTTATGCTAAGTGAAATAAGTCAGACACAAAAGAATAAATATTGTATGATCCCACTTACATGAAATAGCTAGAATGAGCAACTACATAGAGACAGAAGGCAAATTAGTGGTTACCAGGATATGGAGAAGGGAGGAGATAGGGAGTTATTGTTTAAGGGGTACTGAATTTCTGTTTGGGATGATGAAAATTTCGGAAATAGATAATGGTGACAGTTGCACAACATTGTGAATGTAATTAACAGCACTGAATTGTACACTTAAAATGGTTAAAATGATAAATTTTATCTTATATGTATTTACCACAATAAAAAAGAAAACCACATAACCTGTGCAAAATGCATCCAGGGGCTTTCCATCACCTTGGAATAAAACCTGACACTGGAATCAGGGCTGGTAAGATGGCTCTCAGTTTGGCCTCTGGCCTGTCTTTCTGGACTCCTCCTCACACGGTCCCCATGCTCTCTCTCTCTCCTACAGCCCCATTGACCCTCTTGCCACTCCTTGAAGCACATTTCTGCCCCAGGAATTTAGCATGTTCTACCCCTTCTGCCTGAAATATACCTCCCCTCACTCCATCTATATGTCAAATATCCCCTCAAGGAACATCCCTGAGCATTTTCTAAAATAACCCCTGAAACCAGTGCCAGTGCCCTCATCTGGCTTCATTGCCTTCTATAGAGCAACCTCATCAGAATGAGAACTCCACGTTAACAGGAACACTGCGCGTGAGAACTTTCATGGAGCACCTGCCCTGCACACAGTGGGGTTCAATGTATGTCCGCCACGTGAATGCATAGTTTGAAGTTTTTCTTTGATCATTTGTGACTTTTAACAATTTCCAAGTGTTTTGTTGGTAATTTGTCTTTTCAGGTCACTGGAGATGAATGTGCTCCACATTTCCACTGGAAACTTTTCTTTGAAGTCAAGTCTGTTGCACTCATTGTGTTTGTCCAGTGATCATTCATGTGGGCTCCTTAATAACAGATGTTCAGACCAGTCTCTTTTCTTTAGTGTTATACTTTGTTTATTATTATTTTTTAATTCTTATAGATAATTATTTATTTTCTGTAGGCAAAACTGGCAATCTTATTTCTTAAATTTTCTGACCTTGGTATCATTCTAAGAAAGCACTCGTTCACCCCAAGAGAATATACTTATTTTTCCAGGATTTCTTCTGGTTTTATTCTTGATTTATATTAATGTTGTTATTGTTGTTAGCTACCATCAGGTTGGCCTCCAACTCGTGGTGACCCCAATCACAATGGAATGAATCTTATGCCATACCCATGATAAGTTTTGTATTGAACTTTGTGATCCATAGGGTTTTCACTGACTGATTTTCAAAAGTAGATAGATCACCAGGCCTTCTTAGTCCATCTTAGTCTGAAAGTTCCACTGAAACCTGCTTAGCCTAATAGCAACATGCAAACTCCCACTGACAGATGGGTGGTGGCAGTGCTTGAGTTGTATTGGCCAGAATTTGAACCTGGGTCTCCTGCATGGAAGGCAAGAGTTCCACAACTGAACTACCAATGCCCACCCCACCCCCACCCCCTGGTTAATCTTTCATAGCTCTCTAATTTACTTTTGGTTCTTATTTCCCCAATTCTCTTTTGAGGTCTTATCCTGACCAATATATCTTCCAGAATAAACATGGCAAACGCAGACCCAGCCAACTCCCTTCTGGTTTCTGCCAGGTCCTGGGAGCCCTCTGTCCACAATCTTTGGGGATGCACTGAGACCCCTTCTTCAAACACTGAGAGTGTGGGGCATCAGTGTGGCACCCCCAAATGGCTTGTCGGTGGATTCCACAGGGTCAGACCAGCCTTGTCAAGCCCTTGATTTAGGGAAGCCAAGGGCATATGTGTCCTATTAGTTACCACAGCTGGAAGCAGATGTTTCTGTTCTCAAGGGTTGCCTGACAGAATTTGTCCAATCTGGTGAGGCTGGATGACATGGTTGGGCTGCAGTGCATGCAAGGGAAATGGCCAGCAGCATGTCAATGGGCTAAGTTACAGCCTGTGGCTTTGAGGTTAAGAAAGGTGATAAACACATGGTCTTGTGAGGGGAAGTGGTAGGCTCAGCATAGGGCTGGAGCCTGTGGCCACATCTGGGGCTGTCACATGCTTCCAGCAAGTAGATTTCTGTAGTAGGCAACAATCAACAGACATTCATTTAAGATAAAAAGAGAATTAATGTTAGAAGACAACTCTTTGAATTTTTCTATTGATGAAATATGTGAAATAACATTGAAAAGCTAGGAAGTGTTAGGTTTGTAGATGTTTTAAGCAGATATACTGGCTATACTTGATGAAAGTATATTCCTTTTTTAGTACCAAAGGAACTAAAAGAATGTGGTGTAAGAAGTTTGTGGATTACATTGTACACTATATCGTGTGTTTTAGGGTATTTTATAAATACGTTATCTGTAGAGAAAAAAGCACAAATAGTGGACCCTTTGTACCAAACCAGACACCCACTATCCTCAGGTTACAGATTTTGATGCTTAGTATTCCCTCCTGGCCTCCCAGGAACGCGTGGATGGGGCTTGAGGGTGGATATCCATGGCCACATGGAACGGTCTGGACTTACTTCCTTAGGAACAGTTGGGCAATAGCTGTGAGTGCACAACCAGGGCTTACCTGGTTGAAGCAGGTCTGGAAAATGTGGCTTAGGTCAGAAGGCTCAAGCATGTTTCTTCCTTTGACAGGCAGGCTCTGAGACCACTCACATGACCAGCCAGATCATCCATCCATCTCTATATCTATCTATACATCCATGTCCACTCATCCATCCACATCCATATACCCATCAATCCATGTCCATCTATCTACCTATTACTTCGTCCATACATCTATCCATGCATCCTCCCACCCACCCATCCACCCACCTACCCACCCGCCCATCCATCCATCCATCAACCCATCCATTCACCGACCCACTCATTCACACCCATCCTACCATTCATCTCTCAATCCATCCATCTATCCATCCAAGGATTCATTTCACTGTTGTGGATGCTGGTGTGTGCTGTCTTTTGTCTCCTGAGGCTTAGAGTCCAGAGTGGGAAGCAAGGTGTACCAATTAGAACAGACAGATTACAACAGATTGTGGTAATTGAGGAGGTGCTTTGACAGAGGGGGCAGGTGGTCAGAGACTGGGATCCAAAGAAGTTGAAGAAGCCAGATAGAGGTGAGGGGGCCCCATAAGGGGAGGTGAATTGGCACTTCTGAGGAACTTGATTGGAGCATGATGAATCAGGTGAGACATGTTGATGTTGGAGAGATTGAGTCTAGTGAGCTAGGTCAGGTTGAAACCAGTTTTGTTTCACTCTAGGTGTGATGGGAACCAATCAAGGATTTAGACTGGTGGTGCCATGACAGATTTGCGTTTTAAAAAGGATTCACTGGCTATAGGTTCTAGGAGGACAGATGTGGAGGCTGAGAAAGCAGTAGACCAGAAGTCTAAAATTTGCTTTTAGAGAGAAGTCCTTCTTTATTTCAGCTTTTAGTAGTTGCTGGCAATTTTGGTGTTCTTGCGCTTGTAGATGCATATGTCATGCATGTCTGTCTTCATATGACATCTTCCTGCGTGTGTGTCTATGTGTCTACTCTGCTCTTTTTATAACTCAAAAGGGTTGAAGTTTGGACCCTCCCTACTCTGGCATGATCCCATTACATAAAAAAGAAAAAACCTTATTTACAAACAAGATCTCATATACAGGTACAAGGGCCAGGACTACAATACATATTTTTGTATTGCAATGTATTTGTATTTGAATTTGTAGTTGTATTTGAATACAATTCAATCCATGACAGCGAGAAAAGCAAGAACCCACAAATATAAGAAATGACCATAGAGTATGCCAGAAGGTGGCAAAGAAGAAAAGCTAAGCAGGGTGAGGAGTAGAAGGGACAAGAGTAGGGCTGTAATTTTAACAGTGTCCTTGGGAAGGGCTTCAAACAGAACGTGAAGGAGATGAGGAAAGGCCTTGTGAGTATGTTGGGCAAGAGAGCGCCTGTGAGGGAATCACTAGGCAAGCAAGACTCTGCCCCAAGGGTGCCCATGTGCTCAAGGAAGACCAGTGGCTAAGGTAGAAGGAGCTGGGTGAGTGTGGAAGGACAGAAGGTCAGAGAGGGGACCAGGACTGAGTCATGGACATTTATGGGGGCCACTGTGAGGATCTGACTTTAAATGGAATGTTAAGCCCTTGAGGGGTTGTGAGAAGACTGAAGACCTGATCTGAGATGCTGTAATTGAACTATAGTTGTTGCTCTGATGACATACACTGCAAAGGACACAGTGGGAGCAAAGAGACCGTTAGAATGAACAGTGGGACATCCAGGTAGACAGGGTGGAAGGGTAGAGGAATGATGGCTTTCTGGGTATATTTTGAGGGTAGAGCTAACAGGGTTTGATGATAGGTGGGTGTGGGCTGTAGAGAAAGAAAGGAATCAAGCGTTACTCAAAGTTTTTAATCTGAGCCACTGGAAAGACAGGGGCATCACTGGCTGAGACAGGGAAGGTGGAAGGAGTTAGTTTTGGAGGGATAGTCAGTGTATGAGCTTCCTATTGCTGCTGTAACAAATTACCACAAACCTGGAGCTTAAAACAACACAAATGTGTGCTTTTACAGTTCTGGAGACCAGAAGTTTAAACTCAATTTCAGTTGGACAAGATGAAGGCATCAGCAGCGCTTCACTCCCTCTGAAGGCTCTAGGGGAGCATCCATTTCCTTGTCTTTTCCAGAATCTAGATCTGCACTGTTTGGCTCCTGGCCACATCCTCCATCTTCAAAGCCAGCAGTGTAGCATATTCTCTCTGTGACTGTGCCTCCCTCTGCTTCTATCATTACATGACCTTCCTTTCTTTTCTAATTAAATCTCTCCTGTCTCCCTCCTATGAAGACACTTGTGATGGAATTTAGGGGCCACCCAGATGATCCATGATAATCTCCTCATCTCAAGAGCCTTAACAATCACATTTACAAAGTCTCTTTTGCCTTGTAAGGTCACATATTCACAGGTTCTGGGGAATAGGGTGTGGACGTTTTTGAGGACCATTATTCAGCCTACTACAGTTAGACATTCAGTTTTGAGTGCATTGAATATGTTAAAAAAAATGACTTAGACAATTAAACAGGTCAACTATTTATTGAGAGGAGATTTGCAAATGGATAGTCAGCTCTAGAGAAAATGCAGTTGTTATTACAAAGGTTTTTTTTTTTTTTTTTTTGCTTATATGCCATTTACAATCTCGTGATAAAAGAAAGAAGATATAGGTGGTTCTTTGAAGTTATACAGTAGTGCAAAAAAATAAGTCACATGGAATACACAAAATCTTAGAGGTACACGTCTTGGGAAAAAGAAAATTTTAGACTAAATATCTACCATTGGTTATTTCAAAGTGAGCAAGGTCTTTAGGAAAACAAGATAGAGCATTCTTGGGAGTTTAATGAGGTTGGTTTGCAGGGGCATATTTAATGTTAAAATGCCCAGAAGTCTTTGAGCATTTTCCAGGCTTCTGGGAAGTTATTTAATTTTAACAAATATGAGATGTCTAGTTGACCTCCAATGTCAACACATTGCATAAAAGTTCACATTTAGGGACAGAAATGTGATTCAAAATGATGAAGATGCTCTTGGAAGCTATGAGGTTGGATGAGCTCACCAAGAGGATGAATATAGACAGAGAAGAGACTGAGGGACAACTAGTGAGAGTAAGGAAACCAGTAGGTTTTCTGGGAGCCAACAGGGAAGTAAAGAGAACATGGTGCTGTTGTCAACCACTGTGGATGGATCAATGAGGTGATCTTTGTCTGACCCAGTGACTCACCCTACCCTGACTTGCCCTCGGCTGAGGGGTGGTGGTGGTGCATAGCTAAAAAAACCTGCCTGCTGTAGGCATAATGGTAGGTGTCCCCTAACTTTGCCACCCCCCTTACTGTTTTCTCACCTGATGGAGTGAGAACAGACTGCATCCAACTGATCAGGGGTCAAAGTCAAATCCAGGCTCTCATCTGCTGCCAGGAAACCCTGGACAATATGTATGAGGAATGATAATTATCAGGTTCTGACCAATGCCAGTGTCTTCTTGAGCCCTACTCATGTATTATTACATTTAATCCTCACCCCATTCTATGAAAGGTACTTTTATCACCCCTGTTTTGATGGACGAAACAGAGACTCAGGAAGGTTTAGTGTATTGCCCAAGGTCACAAAGACAGTGAGGAGTAGAATCAGATGCACACAGAAGGTGCCCCATATGTATTCTCCTCATATCCATCTATTAATGCTGTCTTTAATAGTGTGTGTGTGAGTGTGCATGAGCACCTGGGCATTTGTGTCTGTATGTGTGCATGTGTACAGGTGAGTGGCATATGTGCAGGTGCATGTGTGAGTTCACATGTGTTTGCGTGCACATGTCTGTGCACACATGCATCTAGATGTAAGTTTGTGGAAATGAATAGTTGTGCATTTGTGCACCTGTGTGTAGTGTGTGTGTTTGTGTACATATGTGTGTGCATGTATGTGTTTATGTGTGTGCATGTGCATATGCAGTTATGTGTGACTGTGTGCATGTGTATGTATGGATGTGAGCACATGGATATGTATGTATGTGTGTTTATGGTATGTGCACATGCGTGTAAGTGTGCATGTGTGCATGTACTTGTGTGCATGTATGTGTGGATATGCATGTGTGTGTTTCGTGTAAGAAGAAGAGTCTCTTAGTCCATTAACTTCAGTGCCAAAAGGCTCCTTTCCATTTTCCCTGGTCAGACCACTTCCTGGTATGCTCTGTGGCACCACCAGTACCTCAAATCCTGTGTGTGAACTCTTCTCCAGGTGTGTGACTCAGGCACCTGTGTCCTCTGACCTGAGGTGAATGCAGATACTGGGACAAATAAAAAGAGGCAGAGGAGACAGGGTTGTGCCCTTAGAACAGGGACTGTGGACAGTGGGTCCTGGAGCAGGTGGGCAGTCTAAGACTAGGCTCTAGGGGAGGAATGTCAGAGGGAGACCCCTCTGAGAAGAGGTACAAGAAAAGGCAGGTTGGTCAGGGGACTAGGGAGCAGCTGCTGCTCTGGAGGTCCCCTGCAGGCCAGGGCAGGGCCAGACTGTCCCCATCCTGGCCTCTGGCTTCCACTGACCACGAGGATGCCCGCTACTGCTGGGTCCAAGTCTGTTTGAGGCATGGTGGGGTCAAGTGATATTCTCCAGAGGTCTCCAGTTCAGGGCCTCAGCTGTAAGGCCAACCCCCCACTGTGCAGGGAGTGTTGCCCTCTCTGCCTCATCTCTTCCATGGTGACTCCTTTCTTCCACTTCCTCCTCCTCCATCCCTGTGCCTGCCCAGCTCTCCTGGTCCACTCACTGCCAGAGTTCAGGCTCTGGCTGGATTTGAGCCACTTCCAGGAGGCGTTGTGCCCCACCCACATGCGTAGGTGGCTGCCTGAGGCCTCAGGGTGGCTGGGACATGCAGCATGCTCCAGGTCTGGAACATGGAGTTCCCGGCTTGCAGCACAGGCTGTGAGGTGACAAACCTTGCAGAGTGTATCTGCTGCTTGTCCTCCAACCATGTGATGATGATCTCTGGGGTTGAGAAGCTGGTCACATCACACAGGAGCCACCAGGCAAGCCTCAGGAAATGCATGCAGGGTAGCATGGTCAGGAGGCAGATGGAGAGGCTACTGGGTGCCTTGGGCACTGAGGAACAAGAAGGGTGGTGGAGGGAGAAGCCTGGTCATGCACAAGCCACCCAAGGCATCCCGAGATGCCAGGCCTGCAGGAAGGCTCCCCCTTTTCAGTTCCACTTGGAAGAAGAGGACCAGAGGTGCCTCCAGGGTCCAAGTCCCAGGCAGGGCCAGGTGGTGGGTGCTGCTCCAAGGCCACTGCTCTGCTGCACCACCCCTCCCACATACCTCCCCGGACTCCTCTCAAGTCCAGCTCATCACCTGCCACATGGTGGGGGTGGGGTGAAGGCAAACTTGTTCCTGGACCTTAGGCCCTGCATGGGAGGATGCAGGAGGTATAGGGGGATGTTGCTGGGGCACTGGACAAGACGATACCCCAAGAGGAGTGACAGTGTCACCCAGAGCTGCCTAGGGCCCCCACCTCCATTCCACCCTCCCTCTAGTTGGCATCACAGCCCTCCGCTGGAGAGCACCTAGCTTCTGTCCCTAACGGAGATCAAGCCTAGTGCTGCTTGGTCTCCCTCTTCTGCCCACTGGGGGTGGCCTAGCCCAGGGGGTTGTGGGCTTGATTAGCATATACCATCATGGTCACATGCTTGCAGAGGTGCAGCTGGGGTGCACCTCCTCCCTTATTACTGGGCAGCCCTGCTGCTGCCACTCCCCCAGTCCACTGAGGGGCTTTGTCTCTCACTTTGCTGAAATCCAGGAGTGCTGTGCTCCCCAGGGCCTCCTGCCCTCTGGGATCGGGGCTCACTTGCAGCCAGATGTTCTCAGGTGCCTCCAATTCACTCTCCGTCCTTCTCCCCATCTCTGTGCCTTGAAGAACTGACCTTTGATTTCAGCATCCACTGATGACCAGCTTCTTGGCTTCTGGCTAGGTGTGGCCAGTGGGAGGCACTGTAGAAAGAGGAGTGTGGGGGAGTTAGCTATTAATTTCTGTCCCCCCAAAACATGTTGAAGTCCTAATCCCCTTACATGTGAATATGACCTTTTTTGGAAATAGAGTCTTTGCAGATATTATCAGTTAACCTGGAATGGGCCCTAATCTAATATGACTGGTGTTCTTATAAGAGAAGAGGCACAGAGACACAAAGGGAAGATGGCCATGTGAAAACCAAGGCAGGGAGTGGAGTAATGCCAGGACAAGCTGAGAAACACGAGAAGCTAGGAGAGAGGCAAGGAGCAGATTCTTCCTCAGAGCCCTCAGAACTCAACAGCCGAGTCTGGGTGCCTTGTGTTTGGAGACTGGGAAAAGTGAGTTTCTGGACATGCCCAGTGGGAGCAGGCTTTGGCCTGGCATGAAGTGAGGATGCTGCAATCCATCATCTCAGCAGGGGTTACCATGGAATGCCTACTACTTTCAGTGACCTACCTCATGGTGTCTTGCCCCAGTAACTCAAACACCCCAGAAGGTAGGTGAGTGTATGTATTTTCTGTGGCTGGGTAACAGTGTGCCACAAAGTGAGTGGCTTAAAACAACAGAAATTCAGTCTCTCACAGTTATGGTGGTCAGAAGTCAGAACTCAGGGTATCAGCAGGGCTACGCTCCTTCTGAAGTCTCTAGAGAAAGACTCTTTTTTGTCTTTCTGGCTTCTGGGAGCTCCAATCATTCCTTGGCTTGCAGATGCATCTTCACATGGCCGTCCTTCCTGTGTATCTACTTGTGTCTCTTCTCCTCTTTTATTAGACATGACTCAGATGGATTAGGATCCACCCTACTCCTGTATGAGGTCCCCAGTTGGCACAAATGGTTTGTACTCAACTATGAACCGGAAGGTCGGAGATCTGAAACCACCCAGAAGCTGTGGAACAAATGCCTGGTGATCTGCTTCTGTAAAGATCACAGCCAAGAAAACCTAACAGAGCAATTCTACTCTGTAACATATGGGATCTCCACGAGTAGAATCAAGTCAACAGCAACAGATTTGTTTCGTTGGTTTTACTCCTATATGACCTCATTAACTTAATGACAACATCTTCAAAGACCCTATTTCCAAACAAGGTCATATTTACAGGTGGAGGGTTAGGACTTCAGCATACATTTTTGGGAACACAATTCAACCCATGGCAGCAAGGCTGCTACCTCTTTTTCTGTCTGCCGAGAGCACTTTCATCACCTTTTGCTCACACAATTCTCTACCCTGGCCACAAGCTCTATCCAACATTAGATGCACCCCAGGCAGGCCAATCTGGGTCGAGAACCTTCTACTTCTCCAAACACAGCTCTTGGTGAGGCCCCTCTGTCCAAGGACACAGAGCCCTGGAGGAGGTGACCCTAGAACTGACCCTACCGGGTCTCACCCCTTGGAGAGGCCGGCTGATGGAGGAGAGAAGGCAATCAGGCACAGGGAAGGCGGCTGCAGAAATGTCTGTGTTCTCATGGTTATTGTTACTTCCTTGCCAGTGCCGAGGGCTCCTGTCCCCTTTAATAACACCCTGTGTCTCTGTAAGGGCCACAGAGCTTTTCTCCTACATTCCCAGCCACTTTGCAAGATGATCAGTGTCCAGCACTAGTCTCTCAGTCCAGAGGCAGATCCATCAGCTGACATTCCTGAGAACCTGTTGGGCAAGTCCTACAGCTGGCTGTGCACTCTGTTACTCCATTCCTTGCAGCGGGGCCTGGGCAGGGTCCTCAGGCACAGCAGATGGCTTCAGCAGGGCATGAGGTAACGTCTGTGGTGCTTGGTAGATGTTAGTTCAGCTTCTCCTCCTTAGCCGGGATGTGACTTGCAGAATCACCTGTGAAGTCATGGAGGACTACTGGGAGGAGACAGCCTGAGGAACCAGCTAGCAGGTGGGTGAGGAATGATGAGACCAAGGCTCTTCACCTGGGTTCTTGGTGGTGATGAGGGTTTTGGTGGGGGGGGGGCTTCAGTAGTTGTGGTCTTGGTGGTGGGGGTCTTGGTGGAGGCTGAGGTCTTGGTGGTGGTGGATGCCCTAGAGTTCTTCAATTAGGGTGGCACAGGGTACTCTGGTGAGTCCTGAGTTTCTCTGAAATCAGAGGAGCAGCATGTCAGGCATGACAAGCAGGGGTACATGGCTAGTGTTTTGGTAGACCACAGAAGACACAGATAGGGTCTGAGGCTAGAAGCTCTGGGGATGAAAACCCAGGGAAGTGGGGAACCTAAAGTGGGGAATCTCTCTCCCTACCACACCCTTCTCTGCTCCAGACCAACCTCTGGACCCTGGGCCCCTAGAGGGGAGGGTGGACACCCCTGGTCAGGGAGCCTTCTTGGTGCTGGGCACCATTCCCAGAGACAGACTCAGGGGCTGGCCCTGGAGTCATCTGGTCTGACCCCTGCAAGCTTGCCTGTACGGGTGGAGGCCCCAGAATGGCCTTGTCCTCCTCCCTAGGAGAGCTGCTGTGGCCAAGCTTACGCTCCACCCTGGATCCTGGGAGGATCTGTCCATCTTAGTCCTCCCTCATCCCATATGTCCCCACCATACAATCCACCCACCACCCTGACGTTGCCCTGAGTGATAAGCCCAGAGCCCCATGATCAGCCTGGAGGGGACCTGACCCCCCTCTACCAGTACTCTTAGGCAGAATCCACCCCTGCTCGCCCTGAAGCCTGGGACTCGGTCCCACCTTCACACCATTTTTGGAGTTTCCACAGCATGACCACCAACCCCTGATGTCCTAGGCCTACTCAGGGGCCACCACCAAACAAAAGGCCTGATCCTCTCCCCTAGTCACTGCTGGGTACTGCCTGTAGCACCTGTCTCAGACATTTTTACTCCTCCCCAAGGTCTTGGGAACCTCACTTCTGGGCTGCCCCCACAGCACCCAGTATGCAGTAGCACCTGAGAGACATGGGACTGGTGGGGGTTGTCCAGGCTGCATATGTGTCCCAGGGGTTGGTGCCCTTGTCCTTCGCTGCCTGGGTGAGCCCTGTGTAGTGTGGGAATTGGCAGTGACAAACTTATCTGGTCCTCGTGGAGTACCCAGGCCTCCCTGAGATATCTGACCCTTGGAGCACTGGCTGCCCTCCTCTGACATTGGCTGTTCCAGACTCAGCCTGGATCCCAACATCTTTCCTCACTGAGGTGCCACCCCAGACACCCCCTCTTGCACCTCTGGAGTCCTTGGGCTCTGCCCTATCTCAGTCCTTCTTCTCCTCTCACAGTGGCCATGGATGGCCTGACCATCCCCATGGCCTGTGGGCTTCTTGGCTGCCCCACTGTCCACACTATGGCCAGAGGAGGGTCCCAAGTTCACCATGCCTGACTGCCTGTGAGCCTCATTTCCCCCATTCCTCCTTGGTTGTGACAAACTTCCATTTTTTCAGTGTGAAGAAGCCTTTCCTCACCATGCGCTTACCTAACCTGTTCACCCTAAAACTTCCACTCCTATTTCCATACTCATGTCAATGTCCACTGCTGTGTTAACCTCATCCCAAGCAAAGCGGGACAGAATCTGCATCAAGTAGAGTGCCCTGCCTGGGCAACAGTGCCCCCCATTGCCCTGGGTGAGCACACACCTCTTGTTATGTAGGATGGCTGAGAATAGGGACAGTAAGGACATACGGGGAGTACCATGTAGTGAGTGATCACATGGTGAGTGACCAAGCAGCGAGTGACTGAGTAACGACAACACAGTGAGTGACACATGGCAAGGACCACACAGTAGGAACCACATGACAAGTGAAACATGGTAAGTTACCACACAGTGAGGACCATGTAGCAAGTGACCACACAGTGAGGATAATGCAGCAAGTGACGCATGGTGAGGACCACACAATGAGGACCATGTGGTGAGCGACTACACAATGAGGCCATGTGGTGAGTGACACTCAGTGAGGACCAGGCAGAGGGTGTCCATACAGTGAGGCCTACACAGTGAGGTCCACAAAGTGAGTGACTGCACAGTGAAGACCAAGCTGTGAGGACCACACAGTGAAACCCTGTGATGAGTGACCTTTTGATAAGTGACATAGTGAAGACCAGGTAGTGAGTGAACACACAGTGAGGACCACACAGTGAGTGACATGTAGTGGGGGTCACGCAGTGAGTGATATGTGGTGAGGGACACACGGTGAGGACCACATGATTAGTGATCACACAGCGAGGATCACACAGTGAAGACAGTGTGGTGAGTGATCACATGGTAAGTGACCATGCACTGGGGACCATGTAGGGAGTAATAACTCAGTGAGCAGAAAGTTATGAAGAGAGTCCCAAATAAAAGTCCTACCAAGGCCCAAGCTCAGCCCCCTAGTTCTGACTTAGTTCTTGTTTTGGACACTGGCCCTGGAATTCCCTCCAGCCCAGCCATTTTTCTTCCATCAACCTCAAGAAGACTGAAACCCGCAGATTATGATGTATGTGACCCCTGCCCCATGCACCCTGCCACCAAGGGCTGTGCTGAGACATGGCCCCTCCCCAAGCTGCCTTTGCAACAAGAAAGGCAAGTGGTTAAACATAAATACCTCACAAGAACGCAGTATAAGGAGAATATATACACATTTATTTCATGGCCACAAGTGCCTACACCACAAAGCAGCACTTGGGATAGAGTCTGAAGCCCCGGGGTTCTGCACACATGTCTAGAAAGAAACCTGTTTCTTAGAGCTCAAAGCCAAGGAAGACATAAAGGGTGCAGCATAAATGATCAGGGAACGCAGGCCGGGGGGGCCCAAGGCTCGTAGGTGGCACTCCCTCTGGTCCCATCTCGGATCTCAGACATTTTTCCCACAATGGGTCACTTCACCTGTAGATGACAAGAATAGCATGAGTTACTCTACCATTGCTGGAACAACAGTGGGCTGCAGTGAACCTGGCAGGTTGTGGGAGGCAGGCCCCAGGACCAATGATCTTCTTGATGCTCGCATGGTCCTGGGTGATCCTAGTCCCCTTGGAGCCCCCTGTGGGTCCTTTTTCCAGCCCAGCAGTGAGCAGATAGACATTGTGCTCTATTGCTCATAGAGCTACACTTCCCCCACACACCCTTGGTGATCAATGACCATCAGAGGTCTTGTGGATGCAGTGGCCCCTGCTCTCAAAGCCTCTAATAGGGTCGTACACCCAGAGGGGTTTCTCCCGCCCTCTCTCCCACAGCCCCTCTTGGGGACCAGGCTGCACAGCCCCACAGGGACCCCTGCCCCACTAGCCCCTGACTGGGCTACCTTGAACAGAGTGACTGTGGTGCTGTAGAAGAGGCTCAGGAGGAAAAGGACAATGAAGGTGGAGGCCATGGCCCATAGGTTCTCGAAGCCTTCCTCCTCAGCATTCACTTCCCCCTCTGCAACGGTGACAGGACACAGAGGAGGGTCAGCTTAGCGTGGACCCAGGGCTGGGTCAGTGACAGAGCAACAGCACAGCCAGCGCCTGACACCACACCTGCCCCAGGGTTGCATCCATGGTGGGGAGCAAGCCCAGCAGAAGTCAGAGGACAGTAGCGAGGTGATGCAGACAAAGCACTGGCCATAGAAGGGTTAGTGTCAACACAGCAGGCTGCATGCGGCTGGGGCACCGTCTCCCACAGGCTCCCACACCATCTGCCCTGCTTTCCTTTTGAGGCTAGAACCTCCTGATCTTTCTGGAAGAGTCTCCGGCCAGGCATGACCTGGGGACACCTTGACACCTGGTGAGCATGTGTGGGCTCAGAGTGCAGGGGAGGGGAAGAACGAGCAAGTTGAATGGGCTGGTGATACCCACACCCTGCCCTAGGAGTCTGTGGGGCCAGAGGCCAGTGCACATGGCATTTGGGGGCTATGGCTGGCAAACCATGGGCTGGATCCCAGTGGAGGGGGCCTCCTTCAGGGGCTTGGGGATCGCTGTACTCGTTCACTGTGAGTGGGTGAATGGGGGCAGTGTACCCAGGCAGCTGGATGACAAGGCTTGAGAGGTAGCCTCTGGGACCCCTCCTGTGTCCTCTATGTCCTCATGTCTGCAAAGATCTCACTCTCTGCATCACAATTTCAGTTGGGGACATGCTGGTTAGTTATGCCCTGCCTAGGACCAAGGGAGCAGACAGACAGATGGACAACCTGAGGCCCAGAAGAGTGATGGGGATGAACAGGCTGAGGATGGTGCTGAATGGCCCTGGTGGGCATCGTACCTCAGGCCTCCAAGGGGCCGGGTGTTGGGAGCATCTAGGGTGGTCTCAAGGACTGGCACTGTCTTTGAGGGGTGCCAAAACTTCACTAGAGCTCTGTGCCTGCCCCGCCCGCTGGCTCCCACTTGCCTGCTGGGCATCTGCAGGGAGCTGATCTCATACCCACCAGTCCCCCTGAAGGGCGCCTCCAGGGTCCATGTCCTTAGGCCCAACGTCCTGGCTATCTGCTCTCAGGGTGTGGGCATGGACTCTTAGTTTTATGCACAGATAGAACCTGGGGTGGGCAGACTTATTAAGACCTCGGGCTGGCAGGAACAGCTCTGTCCAGGGCTACCCTTTCTCCCCTCTCAGCACAAGCCAGAGCTTCCCTAAGGAGCTGAACCTGGCTGTGCCTGGATGGGGTCATGCTCACCGTGGGCCTCTGAGAACTTTGTTCTGGCCTGGGGTCTGCAGCCCTAGTCAGAGTCTGGGCTAGGTCAGCCCTTTGCTCCTCCAAGCTGAGGCGGAAGGACAAGCTAGCTGTGGGCAAGGTGCAAGGTGGTTGGTGTCCATGTGTGTGCATGTGTGTCTGTGTTCATGTGTATGTCTGTGTGTATGTGTCTCTGTGTGTACATATGTGTATCCATGTGTCCACGTGTCCATATACCCATGTCTGTGCCTGTCCATGTGTGTAACTGTGTGTGTGGCCATGTCTGTGTGGCTATATGTCCATGTGTCTGTGTGTCTGTGTGTTCATGTGTGTCCGTATGTGTGTGACCATGTCTGTGTGTGTGCATATGTGTCTTTAGGTGCCCATGTGTGTGCCTGTGTGTCTGTGTGGCCATATCTCCATGTGTCTGTGTGTGTCTATGTGTGTCCATGTGGGTGTGTCCATGTCCATGCACGTTTGTGTATTGGTGTCCATGTGTATGTGTCTGTGTGCATATGTGTGTTTGTGTCCATGTGTCCATATGCCCATGTCTGGCATATGGCAAGTCCATGTGTCTGTGTCCATGTGTCTGTGTGTGCCCATATGTGTTTGTATCCCTGTGTGTCTCTGTGTCCATGTGCATGCCTATGTATGTGTGTATGTGTCCTTGTGTACATGTGTCTGTGTGTGTCTGTGCCCATGTGTCTGTGTGCATCTGTGTGTCTGTAAGTATGCATGTTGCCTGTGTGACCAAGCTCCAACCATCTTTCTGGAAAGCACGAGAGGAGCAGGGAGTTGGAACTCTCTGGGGGTGAGCATTCAGCAAGGAGGCGAGGGTGTCCAAAGGGCAGTCGGACAGTGGGTGGGAGGAAAATGAGTGGTCTGCAGGCAAAGGCAGGGTGAGCGCAGCACAGGCAGGTGAGCAGCGCTCACTTAGGACCAGCATCTTGTGAACTGATATTTTTATTTCTAATTTTTATAAACATACAACTTCTCACCCACAGACATGGTTAGTTTGAATGCACACATGGACACACACATAGCGGCTGGTCACCACATGGGGCCGAGTAGGGCCTTGGGGCCCAGTGGTCAGTAGCAGGTGTTGGCCGTGTCAGACATCACCAGGGACACGTTGTACAGGGAGGGTTTACCAGTGGACTTGTCCACGGTCCTCTCGGTCACCTGGTGGGACAGGGCCTCGTGGACCACGATGCAGGTGAATGTGTCCCCGGCGCTCCAGTCTTCCTCAGACACGTTCAGGATGCTGTAGGTGAAGTAGAAGCCCTGGGCCTGAGGCTCGGGCATCGGGGTGCTGGTGACATAATTGTTGGAGGCCACAGGCTGTCCCTTGTGCAGCCACTGCACAAACACATCAGGGGGTGAGAAACCCTTTACGAGGCAGGTGATAGAGGCTGACTCACGCAGACTCAGCTGCTCCCGGGTGGGTGGCATCAGGTAGACGGCTGGTGCATGCTTGGCCACCTCTGTGGGCAGAGAGATGGCAGTGAGCATAGTGGGGGAACCGAGACCCAAAGAGGGTGAATGAGCTACCCCACCTCAGTCATCCCTAGCCCACCAGGAAAGGGGCCTCACCCTTTGGCTTAGACATGGTCTGTTTCAGCGGCGAAGGGAGGTCAGCGTGGGTGACGGTGCATGTGAACGTTTCCCCTGACTCCCAGTCTTCCATGCAGACGGTGGTTTCTCCCGTGGCACTGAAGGTTTCATTGGGGTGGCTCTCAGAGATGTTTATGTGGGTATTCAGAACCTCGCCATTCTGGCGGGCCCAAGAGATGTGCAGACTGTCGTAGGTGGTCAGGTCTGTGACCAGGCAGGATAGCTTGGCCGATTTTGTGAGGAAGATGTCAGCAAAGGATGGGGGGATGGCGAAGATACTGATGGTTATTAGCGGGGCTGCTTTCAAAAGAGAGTTGAGATCAATGTCCAGTAGGAGAGAAAGTTTGGGGAGGTGTGGTTTCCCCAGAGCACAGTGGTGGACTTTGCTGCAGGAGTCCTGTGGGAGGGGGACACGGGGCACCCCTGCTGGTAAGAATTCCCTCCCCACTGAGAAGGAGGGGCTGCCCTTGGCTGGCTCAGGGAGCCGATGATCATGTCTGTGTATGTGTGTGTGTGTGTATGCATGTACATGTGGTGTGTATGTCTGTGTGGCGTGTGTGTATATCTGTGTGTGGCACATGTGTATATGTGGGTATGTTTGTGTAATGTATGTGTGCATGTGGTGTGTGTGTATATGTCTGTGTGTTGTGTGTGTGTGTGGTGTGTCTGTGTGTGTTTCGGGATTCCTGCTTGGCCAAGGAGGGGCAAGGACTATGTTTGGGACAAGAACCCTCCCCCTGGGAACCTGTGCACTTACGCAATCTACACACAGAGGACACGTTCTTCATGAAGTCTAGCCCGTTGTGCCTCACAAGGCAGGTAAACACTTTCTGGTTGATCCAGTCGATCTCGCTGATGGTCAACATGCTGTTGATCTGGAAGGTTTGTGGCCCAGACCCTTTGAGCTCAGGCTCAACTTCTCCTGTGATGATGCCAGACTCCACCGACTTCCCATCACGCAGCCAAAACAGTGAGATCTCCTTGGGACGGAAGCCTGTGGCCTGGCAGATGAGCTTGGAGGTGCGCTGACCAGTGCCGGAGAAGGCATCTTGGTATGGGATGTACACACTCACATTGGGGGGCAGCTCTGTCGGGTTATCTACAGCGGGGGGTGGAATTCAGGAGTCAGGGGACATCAGGACAGGGCAGACTTGCCCCCATCCCCATGGCCAGTCCTACCCACAGATAGATAGGGGCCCACCCGGTCTCACCTGGAAAGGGCACTCTCAGGTCCTTGTTTTGGTTGGGGTGTTGGACTTTGCACACCAGGTACTCATCGGTGCTCTGGTGGACCTCGACGGAAGGTAAGAGTACCTGAGAGCTGGCCATATACTTGCCCTCCAATAGGACAGATGGGAAGGTCTCGAATTTCTCGGTGTTGATAGCGCTGTTGTTCTGATAGTCCCAGGAAAATGTGATGGAGCCAGGCAGAAAGTCACGAGCGAGGCAGCCAAAGGCCACCTGGCTCTGGTCGGAGCTCTCACAGGAGATGAGGGGGAAGAGACTTGGAGAAGATTGGCTCTCTGAGGACCCAAGAGTGGACACAAAAGAGAGGGAAGTGGTGATGAGCTATTTTTTCATGCAAGTGGTCAGTGTGTCAGGGCAGAGCTGAGCAGTTTTCCCTAGGGCCTTGCCAACCTCCTCCTCTATCCCCCGAGCCCACTTCTGGGTCTCCAAGTCCTGGCCAGACAGAGCCAAAAGTGTGGCCCATGTCCCTGTCCAGCTCTGGGGAAGTTCTCCCTCCCTCACTACAGAAACCCTGCACAGAAAACTTGGGAACGTGGAGGAGGGGCTTCTTGTTGGAGCAGGCAGACCTGGGCGCTCCTGCCAGCACCATCTTGCTTTCACCATTATTACTGCTGACCCCTGGCTGGGAAATTCTCCCCAGAGCCCAGCCTGAGGAGAAGGCGTCCCCCTTGGGATGGCTCAGGACTCGGGCTCCAGCCAGACCTCTCGGCCTCCCCTCTGAGACATCCAGCAGCAGTGCTGGGTGCCCAGCCCTGACACAGGCTGCTCAGCCAGCGTAGAGCGGAGCCCCCACCAGCTCAGTCAAGCTTGGGCCAATCTGAAGTCTCCTTATGCAGGCATTTCAGCCTGGTGTGTATGGAGTCCAGATGGAGGGTGTGTGTGAGGGCTGTAGACTAGGCTCAATGCTGCACAGCCTATCCCCTGAGCCACACCAGGTCACCCGAGGTCAGCATAGCACACTGTCCTCCAGGACAGTCCAACACAGCCAACTCAGATCACACTGGACCTACTTGGCCCAGCCTAGTTCAATGCAATCCCAAAGCAGCTCAATTGACTCAGCCTGGCTTAGACCAGCCCAGCCAAGCTCAGCTCAGCTCACCCGAGTTATCCCAGCTCAACCTGTCAAGCGCAGCCCAACTCAACCCAGCTCAGCTCAGACCAGCCCAGCTTAGCCCAGCCCAGCTCAGCCAAGCTCAGTCTAACTAGCCCAGCTCAGACCCATTTGGTTTAGCCCAGCTCAGCCCAGCTTCATCCATTCCTGCTCAGCTCAGCCCAGCTCAGCCCAGCTCAGTCCAGCTAGCTCAGCTCAGCCCAGCTTGGTCCAGACAAGCCCAGATCAACCCAGCTCTGTTCAGCCAATCTCAATCCATTTTAGTCCAGCTAGCGCACTTTCATCCAGCCTAGCTCAGGTCAGCCCAACTCAGCCTAGCTCAGTTCAACCCAGTCCAACCCAGTCCAGCTAGCCCAGATTGGTTCAGCCAGTCTCAGCTCAAGTCATCTCAGCTTGCCCAGCTTTGTCCAGCTCAGATTAGCTCAGCCCAGTTCAGCCCAGCACAGCAAAACTGTTTAGTCCAGACCAACTCAGCTAGCCCAGCCTACCCTAATCCAGCTCAGTCTAGCTCAGCCCAGCTAAACTCAGTCCAGCTAAACTCACTGCAGCTTAGTTCAGCCCAGCTCAGACCAACTGAGGCCAGCTCAGTGCAACCTGCCTGGCTCAGCATAGTCCAGCTCAGCCCAGCTTGGTTCAGCACAGGCTGGTTCAGCCTAATTCAGCCCAGGTCAGTCTAGCTCAGATCAGCCTAACACAGCCCCGCTCAGCCCAGCTCAGCTCAGTCCAGTTCAGCAGGACTAGCCTGGCTCAGGCTAGATTGGTTCAGCCAACTCAGAATAGCTCAGTTTAGCCCAGCACTGCTCAGCTCAGCCTAGTCCAGCCCATCCCAACCAAGCTCAGCCCAGCTCAGCCCAGCTCAGTCCAGCTAAGTCTAGTCCATCCCGGCCAAGCTCAGTTCAGCTTAGTTCATCCCAGCCCAGCTAGCCCAGCTCAGCCCAGCTCAGTCCAGCTAAGTCTAGTCCATCTCGGCCAAGCTCAGTTCAGCTTAGTTCATCCCAGCCCAGCTAGCCCAGCTCAGCCCAGCTCTGTCCAGCCCATCCCAGCTGAGCTCATCCCAGCTCAGCCCAGTTAGCTGAGCTTGGATCAGCCCAGCTCAGTCCAGCCCATCCCAGCTGAGCTCAACCCAGCTCAGCCCAGTTAGCTGAGCTTGGATCAGCCCAGCTCAGTCCAGCCCATCCCAGCTGAGCTCAACCCAGCTCAGCCCAGTTAGCTGAGCTTGGATCAGCCCAGCTTAGCCCAGCTCCGCTTAGACCAGCTTAGCCAACCTTGGTCCAGCCCAGCCTAGTTCAACCCAATTAGCCCAGCTTCATCCAGACTAGCTCAGCTCAGCTCAGTCCAGCTAAGCTCAGCCCAACTTGGCCTGCCCAACTCAGCCCAGCTCAGCACAGCTAGCCCAGCTTCATCCAGCCCAGTTCAGCTTGTCCAGCTCAGCACTGCTAACCCATCTCAGCCTAGCCTGGTACAGCCTAACACTCTAGCTTGGCCCAGCTCAGCCCAGCTCAGCCTAGCTAGCCCAGCTTCATCCAGCCTAGCTCAGCTTAGCCCAGGTCAGCCCATCTCCATTCAGCCCAGCCCAGTTAGCCCAGCATAGTTCAACTCGACTCAGCTCAGCCCAGCTCAGCTCAGTCTAGCTCAGTTCAGCCCATCCGCAGCCAGGCTCAGCCCAGCTCACCCACCTAGCCCAGTTTCATCCAACCTAGCTTAGCTCAGCCCAGCTCAGCCCAACCCAGCTCAGCCCAGCTCCGTTCAGACCAGCCCAGCCCAGCTCAGCCCAGCTAGCCCAGGTTGGTTCAGCTCAACCCAGCTCAGCCTAGCTCACTTCAGCCCAGCTCAGTTCAGCCATCTGCAGCCAGGTTCAGCTCAGATCAGCCCTGCTAGCCCAGCTAGGATCAGCCCAATTTCAGCCCAACTAGCCCACCTTCATCCAGCCTAGCTCAGCCCAGCTAGCCCAGCTTGATTCAGCTCAACCCAGCTCAGTCCAGCATAGCTCAGCCCAGCTAGCCCAGCTTCATCCAGCCTAGCTCAGCCCAGCCCAGCATAGCCCAGCTCCATTCAGCCCAGCTGAGCTAACCCAGCTTGGTTCAGCTCAACCCAGCTCAGCCCAGCTCAGCTCAGCTCAGCTCAGCCCAACTCAGTTTAGCTGATCCACTGCCTGGCTCAGCCCAGCTCAGCCCAGCTAACGCAGCTTCATCCAGCCTAGCTCAGCCCAGCTAGCCCAGCTTCATCCAGCCTAGCTCAGCCCAGCTAGCCCAGCTAGCCCAGCTCCATCCAGCCTAGCTCAGCTCAGCCCAGCTCAACTCAGCTCCGTTCAGTCCAGCCGAGCTCAGTCCAGCTAGCCCAGCTTGGTTCAGCTCAACCCAGCTCAGCCTAGCTCAGCTCAACCCAGCTCCATTCAGCCCATCTGCAGCCAGGCTCAGCCCAGCTAGCCCAGCTAAAATCAGCCCAATTACAGCCCAGCTAGCCCACCTTCATCCAGCCTAGCTCAGCTTAGCCAGGTCATCCCAGCCTAGCTAGCCCAGCTTGGTTCAGCTCAACCCAGATCAGCCCAGCTAAGCTCAGCCCAGCTCAGCACAGCTCATCTCAACTCAGCCTAGCCCAGCCCAGCTTAGCTCCAAAAGCCCAATAGAAGTGTCCTGGATGGAGGCACCAACCCCAATAAGGCTCACTACTTTAGCTAAAGCCATCTCATTCCTGGAGTCCTGGGTACCCAGGCTCAGCCCAGGGTCAGTTGTTCCCTGGTGCTCCTGCCTCTCTCCCCCTTCTGCATCCTCTCCTGGTCATCTCCACTTGAGACCCAGAATCCTGGTCCTCTGGCCCCAGCCAAACCAGCTTTGGCTCCAAATGACTATCACCCTTCAGCCACAATGATTATTTCCTGGAAACTTTAAATTAATTTAAAAAATCTTGCAAGAATTGAGGAACAGCATTTCCTACCGTAAAAACAAAAAGCCCCTCTTTGGCTATAGGATCGGCAAAAGAAAAGGCTAAGGAAATTTTCCCCTCAGCCCCCTTTACTTTCTGGGCATCCTTTTAGCCTGGATTCCTTTCTTCTGAGTCTACAAAAAGTCCTTGAGTATTACTAAATTTTTTATAGTTAAAAACCATCATTAAAAACTACCAGGATACAAATTTTATCTGAATTTGCCATTTAAGCATATGCTCTTCACCTTAAAGCTCTTTAGAAGGTGTACAGTACTTTAAAGTGCACAATAATGATCTAAAACCCAAAGGTATCTTTATAGCTTAAATAAAGACAATTTATGTGGTACTGTGCATATTTTAAAGCATCATGAAAAATATAATTATTAACCAGTAAGCACTAGATCAGCTTCTGCCAATTTTTCCTCCAATTATCCTCTAGGGAAAGTGTGGACCAGGCCGTGGACACTCAGAGAATCACAAAAACAACTCTCCCCCTCACCCCTGAGAAATAACATAAAGGCTGATTCTCCTTTACATAGAATAAAACATCAATACTAACATTGAGGAGCAGCAAATGTGGCAGCACCAGCTGCTTTTCTCCTACCTTCTCTGTCGTCTGGTCACTCGCAAGTCCCTTGAAGCTCTTTGGCATTGAAAAATCCCTCCAAATCCATTAAAAAAACTGCTAGTTCATGAATAGCCAGCTTGGCCATTGGTGGCAAAAGCCAGGATTGCATGTTCCCAGCCCCAGATGGTCCTAGGAGACTACACAGCCAAGGCCAGGCCGTGGTGGACCCACACAGAGCCCCTCTCCGAGGACTGTTCTTCAACTCAGGAACCAGGCCAGTGATCAAAAACAGAACCTGCACTTCAGAAGTCTTTTGTTCCAAAGTTCCTTTCTGATGTGCTATCTGACTCATTTCTCTCTAATTCACCAGCCAACACACTTAACTGAAATAATTCAGCACAAATATATATACTTCACCTATAACTTACCCTAAAGTTAAAAAATATATATATCTTGAATTTAAAATTTTAATCCTGAAATTAATACTTAAAGAGTGGTCTTCAAAAATATTGAAATGTATTGGTGATGGATGCACAACATGAATGATGTAATTGGTCTTCCTGAATTGTACATGTGAAAAATGTTGAACTGGCAAATGTTGTGTCATCTATCTTTTTACAACAATAAAATAATTTTAAAATACTGAAATGAAGGTAACTTTATCAGAATATCAAACTATTTCTTATTTACAAAGAGAATATCGGCCAACTTAAAAAAAGTAATCGTGAGCACAATCATTGTAAAACCAGTACTTTGAGGCGCTGGAAAATGGTCTGAGATTAATTATATGAAAGAACAACAGAGTAATAAAAAGTTACATTAATGCATTCATAAACCATATCTGACTGTTTCATTTCTTAAACACTTTGCTTTGAAAAATGAATACAAATTAGAAGTTGGTAAGCTAAGACTGAAAAATTAAATTCAGCTAGTTAAAAAAGGAACTCTCCAGTTTCATCTCTCCAGTCAGCATCTGAGCCTTATTTTAGAAATGCAAATTTCCCAGGTGTTGTTTTTCACAGTGGGACACTTCCAGATATGTGGGTCTGGGCAAAACCATCTGAAAACCACTTGTTCATAACCATGAACTATAAATTTACCAACCATGTTTTCTTGTTTCCTAAAATAGATTCCCTGTGTGACCTACTTCCTGCCACCTGCTGCAGGTGTCCGAGACCCCTCTGCAGCCATCTTGACTCCAACTCAAGTCACGTTGTTCAATTAATTTTTAAAAACAAGTTTGATTTATTAGTGTCAAAACTCCGTTTTGAATTGGGGGAAACAACTGTACCACATTTTGCTATTTCTTGTCTAAATTAGCAGCCCCCATCAATTCCAGAAAGACATGGCTCTTGGCTGTTAATTGAGTGATAAGATTTTTAAATACTTTGCCATTTTTTAATCTAACATACTTGATAATCTCTCAAAATTTTAAGTAACTCTTTTCTTGACTGTTTTCCTCGGGAACCACTTCAAGTGTACCCTCTCTTTTAATATTTAGTAAATATACCTCTTACAATGAATAAATCATTTTCTCATAGAAACTGTCCTCACAAACAAAGATCCCTAAGAAAGTCATATTCAGGAGGACTGGGCGTATGGTCCCTAGAAGACTTTGGAAGGCCATCAAGACAACAACTGCACCACTCCTTCATGGATTCACTCACCAGAGCAATAGTTTTTCCAGCCAATACAGAATTTGAAGTCCAGATCTAGCACAGAACATACCTCATAATTCTAAAGACAGTATTCTATTTGGCACTCCATGTGTAGCATCCCTGTGGTTCTATAGACACAGTGCTAGCCTCAAACTATTCCACAAACACTATGATTCCAACAACTAAAGATCTACTTTAGCTCAAATTGTCCTCTAGGCAAAAGGAGTCCCCAGTCCCTTCTAGCCAAACTCTTCAAACCCCCAGCCCAGGGTCTCCCTTTCAGGAGCTCAGACTGTCCATCAGACACCCTGGCATTGAATGAAGTTCAGAAAGTTATCAGAAAAACCATTGGGGCTCCCCAATCCCTGAGGTTCCCCAGCCCCTGTCCCCTCTTCGCCAACCCCTATTGGGACACATCCACTGACCAGCCTGCAATGCTCAGAAATCCCCACAGACAGCAACAGAAAGCAAAGGGCCCGAATGGTTGTTCTTACCTGAGGAGACAGTGACCGTGATTCCTTGGCCCCAGTAGTCCATACCGTAGTAATCACAATGGTAGAATCTTCTTCCCCACCCCACAAAAACCCAGGAGCTGACTCAGAGAACCAGGCACCAGACACCCTCATCTTCACAACTCTTCCTATCACAGCCGATAGCCCATTCACACTTCCTTCCCTACCCTGGGACCCTCTGCAGGCACCCTAGGGAGACCTCACATTCCGACCTGGCCCCTTCCAGATCACTACCACCTGCACAATCGGACTGAGGGGACAGCACACTCCCACCTCAGACTCAGAGGTCAAACATGACCCTGGGCAAGAAACCGCCCAGAAAGTGGGTGCTTCAGAGCCAGGTAAAAGCTCCCGTTCCCACACAGACCATCCCTGAGACACTCAACAAGTAGAGAGCGATTACCCTCAGACAGCACTCAGACTGACCATAGAAGCCACCCTGTCCCAGCACCCACAGATGCCCAACCAGTCATCCTGGGAGAAAAGGGAGATTGGATCTCCCTCTCCTGACCCCCAAAATGTCATGACTTCTCTCAGAGATGGAGACGTTGCCCTCTAAATTTTCCAGAAGTGCAGTTAGAATGCTGAGTAGGGGAGGGGGTGAGGACCCACCTGAGGAGACAGTCACCACAGTCCCCTGGTCCCAGTAGTTGAACAAATTGTCACATTGTGACAAAGTGTCAGGACCCTGGGCAAGAACTTGTGCCCAACTACAGCCTTCGGAGACCTTGGGACCATCTCAACTTGAGCCCAGTGAGGGCCAAAAGGGCAGAGAGGACTCCTGAGGCCAAGAGTGGCTGAGTCCCCCAAAGAAATCCCCAAATGCAGATCCTGGGAGAAGAGGGCAGTGGGAACCTCTACTCTTTGCCCCTGTAAGTTGTGGTCCCCACCTCAGCCCTGCCTGAGTCCCCAGACTGTGCCCAGATCTTCTTGTTCTGAGCTACAGAAACCCTCATTTCCCTCCAAAATACAGCAAAAAGAGTCAAGTGGGAGAGATAGGCTTCAAGGACTCACCTGAGGAGACAGTCACCAGGATCCCCTGGCCCCAGTAGCTGAGGTAGTCACATTGCCATGTGACCCGTTAAAGGGTGTACAAAAACCCTGACACAGCCCGGCCACCCCATGCCTAATGTCCAAGCCAGAAAGCACTAGGGCTTCATGTCTCAAAACATGAAAAATGACTCTGTCCATCTTGTGTCCCAGGATCAGGGAACCCAAGACCCCACAGAAGTGTCCTTTGCAGAGCATAGAACCAAACCATGCACAGACAGCCTCAGATACACCCTTGAGGGCCCCTGAAGGATCCACACAAGCCAAGGATCTCCAGAAATTTCTTTTCCAGCACCAGGACAGAGAAGGCTGGGCCAGGCCAAAGAGACAGAGAGAAAGCCTACTTACCTGAAGAGACAGAGATCTGGGTCCCCTGGCCCCAGTAGGCAAAAACGCAGGGACACAGCCACAGTTCCTGCCCTGAGATAAACCCACCAGGGGCCCATGGTCCACAGCCCATGATCCCAGAGCACCCAACATAGACCCTGGCAATGTCACACAGACCCAAGGGTGGAAAGAGGAGCCAGGCTGAGGTGCAATTACCTGAGAAGACCTTGACTGGAGTCCCCTGGCCCCAGTACTTGAAGTAGCCATAGCCACACTAATGAGATTGCCTGATCCATTGACATAAAACCCCACTCAGCCCTGAACACCCCACAGCCCTGAGAGATGTCCATCTGGCTGGGAATCTTGAAGCCTCACTCACTACTGGCCAGCAGGCTGCAGGAGACACTCACCTGGGGAGATGGTGACCAGTTTGCCCTGGCCCCAGCTGTTGAAGTAGTAGTAGTAGTAGCAGCCACAGTGATGTGTGTGACTGGCCCTCCCACACACAAACTGTCCTGCTCTGCCCCAGCTTTTCCTTCCCTTCAAGCTCTGTGGCTTCTCTCACCCAGCCCTCAGCTTTGGCCCCTCTTCTGCTGCTCAGGGGTCTGCCAGCTCTGAGGGACAGTTCCTAGTGGGGCCAGAACCCTGTGGAGCTCCCAGCCTGTCCTCCCAGTCCCAGCTGACCAATGACAGTGGAGATGGCTGCCTGACTGCTGTGCACCATTTGTCCCAGAGCTCCCACCAGGCTGACAGAAGGCTCCAGGGACCAAGGCAGAGGAGATGCAGGAGGACTCACCTAAAGAGATGGTGACTTGGGTGCCTGGGCCCCAGTAACCAAAGTAAGCATAGCCACAGTGAGCCAGCCCTGAGTGAGGGCCCACAGAAACTCTGCAACCTAAATCTGTTCTGTGCTTGGAGAAATGGCCCACTGTTGGCCCAGCAGTTGGAGGCAGGTGTTCTATTGGGGTGGGGGGTGGGGGTCCTTCCTGACACCTGAGCTCATAGGTCCCATCACAGGGGTCATATCTTGGGGTCTCACTGCTTTTCCTGCTTAATGCTCTGACAGATGCCTGGGCTGAAAGGACACATTCAGGTCTCTGCAGCTGCAGTCCCCTCACTCCCCATCCCTGTCCTCCCTAGCCTGCTCCCCAGGACACAGGCCCCTGTATGGTCCTTATTCTAGGTGGACTCTGTCTTCTGTGAGGGACCCCTACAGGGTGAAGGAGTGGACAGAGGGGTGTCTACAGGGTACAGGAGGGATGGTGAGGGGACCCTACAGGGTGGAGCAGGGGATGTGGGGGGTCCTACAGAGTACAGGAGGGGATGGAGGGTTCCCCACAGAGTGGAGGAGGGAAGAGAAGGGAGACCTACAGGGTAAAGGAGGGAGGTGAGGAGCCCCTACAGGGCAGAGGAGAGACAGTGAGGGGTCCCTACAAAGTGGAGGAGAGATACTGAGGGGATCCTACAGGATAGGGAGGGGATCATCAGGGATCCTATAGGGTGGAGGAGGCATGGTGAGTGGTCCCTACAGGGTGGGGAGGGGATGGTGAGGGGTTCTTACAGGCTGGGAATGGGAATGGTAAGGGGCCCTACAGGGTGGAGGAGGGGTTGGTGAGGGCCCTATAGGGTGGAGGAGGGATGGTGAGTGGCCTCTACAGGATGGGGGAAGGGATGATGAGGACACCTACCAAGTAGGGAAGGAGGTGGTGAATGGTCTCTACAGGGTGGGTGAGGGACAGTGAGGGGTGCCTACAGTGGAAGAGGGATGGTGTGGAGTCTCTGCAAGGTAGAGGAGGGGATAGTGGGAAAGTGTACGTGGAACATGAGCAAAGTTGTGATGTGCACAACAGGGCTGCGGATTTCTGAAGTCACATTTATAGGGCTTGAGATCAGGGTCCAGGTATCTGGCTTGGTCTGCTGGAGATATTTTGAGATGCTGCTGGGGGACAGACTGTAGGCAGGCAGGAGCGGTCGCTGGTGGTGTTAGCCTCAGGCAGCTAGTGTGCAGTCCTAGAGAAACCTTGCAGCCATGCCTGGGCAGTGGTGCTTCTTTGGATGTGGTTGGTGAGTCCCAGGCATGTGAATAGGGCTCAAGGAGGAGAAATCAGTTTAGGCTCTGAGGGGCTGTCAAGGCAGGTGGGAATTAGGAGACCCTGGCAGGAGAGAGTCACTGGAGGTGAGATAGGGAGAGGGTGAAAGTGAAGACGTGACAATGTGTCCTGAAAGCCACTGATATCGCTGGGGGGGTCTGGTCAAGGAGTGGGGTCTCCAAGCTCACCCAGGTTGGGTGATGGGGGAGGGTCCTGCCCCTGCCCTCTTATCTGAAGCTAGGGTCCTGCTGTCTGGGAACTTGGGGGAGCCTCATATCTTAGGGGGCAGGGCTTTTCTTGGCACCCCCCAGACCTTAGCCCTGTTCTGGAGGCTCTTCCTCCTGTGGTCTCAGCCCTGGCTCTGGGGCCTCCCATCTCCCTTCCTAGGGAGTGGGGGCTGCTGCCCCAGGCACTCAGGAAGCACCTGCTACCATTTCTCTGGGGGAAGGGAAAGAACCCACTGTGCTCAGCCCCCAGCACAGCCCTGCCTGCCAGGCTGACCCCAGCATTCAACTTTTGGAGGGCCCTGCAGACTGATGCTCAGGAATGGCTGCACCCTATTCCCTCCTCTTCCATGATGGAACGATACCTTTACAGAGTTTTTTGAGCCTTTTGGACAAAGTCTAGTCTTTCCCAGGCAATGCTGTAATGCAGCAAGCATCCCATAGTCCATCACGTCACTGTCCTCCTGCCCAGGCCAGGATCCTCTTGCAGTATCCCATGGCCCAGTCCTGACAGCTTGCCCCACCCCCCACCATAAGTGCACACCAAGGAAAGGGCAGGGGTGTGAATAGTGCAAGCGGCATGTCCTATGGGTCATGCACGGCATCTGGATCATTGTGAAGGGGTGGCCAGAACAGGCCCACCTGCCTCTGCCCACAGCTAGAGTCTCCCGGTGGGTCCTCATCCCCACCCCCACCTGACGAGTCTACCTGGAAGGGGACTCCTGGCTTGGTTGCTCTAAGCAGGACTTGGAACTAGGCTGAGGGCAATTGAGAGGGTCCTTCGACCACTAGGGACTCCCAGCTACTCATTGATTAGAGCATGGTCATTCAATTCCTTCCAAAACCAGGGAGTAGGAGTGGAGACTTAAACAACTCACTTTCAATAATGGATAAAACATCTAAACAGGAGATTAACAAGGAAATAGAAGGCCTGAATGACACAATAAACCAAATAGACCTAACAGACTTTTAAAGAACACTTCACCCAACTATAGCAGGATATACATTCTCCTCCAATGCACATGGATCATTCTCCAGGATAGATCTTATGTTAGGCCACAAACCAAGCCTCAATAAATTGAATAAAAGAGTGAAATCATACAAAGTATCTTCTTCATTCAGAATAGAATGAAATTAGAAATTAATAACAGAAGAAAAATGGAAAATTTCACAAAAATGTGGAAATTAAATACTATACTATTAAACAACCAATGAGCCAAAGAAGAAATCATAATGAAAATTAGAAAATACTTAGAGACAAATGAAATGAGAATTAAAGGAAAATATACCAAAACCCATGTTATATGGTACTCAGAAGAAAATTTATAGCTGTACACGACTACACTAAAAATGAAGAAAGATTCTGTTATGGCTTGAACTGTGTTCCCCAAAATATGTGTTGTAAATCCTAATTATTAATTTTTTGAGGCTTGATTTGTGACCTAGCATATGATCTATCTTGGAGAATGATCTGTGTGCATTGGAGAAGAATGTATATCCTGCTGTTATGTTAATGAGATAGTATTAGTGTAGGGAGTGTCTTAAGTCAATCTCTTTGAGATATAAAAGAGATTAAACAAGCAAGTGAACAAGCAGAGATGGAGGAAGAGAGATTCTAAACAGCATGAAGATTGCACAGGAGCAGAAGCTCAAAAGAGACAAGGACCTTCCTCCAAAGCCAATAAAGAGAGAAAGTCTCCCCTAGAGTTGGCACCCTAAATTTGGACTTATTGCCTCCTAACTGTGAGAAAATAAATTTCTGTTTGTTAAAGCCACCCACTTGTGGTATTTCTGTCATAGCAGCACTAGATAACTAAGACAGAGTTGAAACCAATAATGTAAATTTACACATTGAGAAACTAGAAAAGAAAGAGAAAGTCAAAAGCAACCTGAAAATAACGAATTAATAAAGATTAGAGCATAAATAAATGAAGTAGGTAATAGAAAAGCAATAGAGAGAATCAATGACACCAAAAGTTGGTTCTTTGAAAGATTAACAAAATTGACAAATCCTTAGCTAGACTGAAAGAACAAAAGAGAAGACACTCGTAAGTAAAATCAGAAATGAAAGTGGAGACATTACTAGTGATCTTACAGGAATTAAAATGATTATAAGAGAATACTATGAACAATAAATCTCAACAGACCTATTACAAGGGAAGAGATTGAAAACATCCCAACACAGAAAAGTTCAGAATTAGATGGCTTCACTAGTGAAGTCTACCAAACTTTTAAAGAAGAATTAGCACCGATTCTTCTCAAACTCTTCCAAAAATAGACGTGAGAACATTTTCTAACTCATTCTATGAAGCCAAAATTACCCTGATACCAAAGCTAGATACCACAAGAAAACTGCAGACCAGTATCCCTTATGAACATAGATATAAAAATCCTGAACAATATACTAACAAAGAAGTAGATAAGGGTGAATTGTGGAATTTTAACGTTAAAAACCAAAGGAAACCAATGAAGATGTCATACTGGTTGAAGACTAGGAATTTCCTTATCATTCCATAAACAAAAACAAACAAACAAAAAAACCAAACCCACTGCCATCGAGTCGATTCCATCTCATAGTGACCATATAGGACAGAGTAGAACTGCTCCACAGGGTTTCCAAGGCTGTAATCTTTACCGAAGCAGACTGCCACATCTTTCTCCCATGGAGCAGCTGGGTGGATTTGAATCATCGACCTTTGGTTAGCAGCTCGTGCTCAACCATTGTGCCACCAGGGCTGTTTTACCATTCCATAGACATCTGAAAATAATGTTTATTATCTATATTCAGGGCTCAGAGGTCTATTTATGTCAATCAAATCTTACTATTTGATATTTATTGCTGTTCTTAGTTGCTGTCAAGTTGATTTCGACTCATGGCAACCCCATGTGTGCAGAGTAGAGCTGCTTCATGGGGTTTTCAAGGCTATGACCTTTCAGGAGCAGATCGCCAGATCTGTCTAATGAAGCATCCTTGGGTAGGTTAGAACTCCCAAACTTTTGTCTAGTAGTCAAGGGCTTAACTGTTAGTACTGCCCAGGGACTCTTTATTTGATATTTAGAACTTCTATAACTTTACTTATCAAATATCCTTGTCTTTTGTCAGTCTGCTTTGTACTGAGAGAGTTGAACTCTTCTACTGCCAAAGTAGCTCTGCTCATTTCTTCTCTTGTTAATTTCTGCTTTATGAATGTGGTTGCTATGTTATTTGGTGCTTGAGTATTCATAGCTATCATATTTTCATTGTAAATTTACATTATAAAGTATATTATTTACCACATTTAATGCTTTTTGGCCCAAATTCTTCTTTGCCTGATACGAAATCGTAACCCCCATTTTCTTTTTATTTGAATTTGCCTGGCATAAATTTGTGAATAATTCCCCTAACTTTTCTAAATAGTCGTTTTTATGTGTAATACTCACGGGCTATATAGAGTTGTGTTTTATTGGGTGATTCGATTTGAAAGTCTCTTCCTTTTAACAGGTACGTTAAGACAGTTTATATTTATTTCTTTTTTTTTACTGTGCTTTAAGTGAAAGTTTACAATTCAAGTTAGTCTGTCATACAAAAATTTATACACACGTTGCTTTGTGACCCTAGTTGCTCTCCCTATACTCTGACAGCATGTTCCTCCTTTCCACCCTGGATTTCCCATGTCCATTCAGCCAGCTTCTGACCTTCTCTGCCTTCTCATCTCGCCTCTGGACAGGAGCTGCCCATTTAGTCTCATGTATCTCCTTGAGCTAAGAAGCACACTCCTTGTGAGTATCATTGTACATCCCATAGTGCAGTCTAACCTTTGTCTGAAGAGTTGACCTCAGGAATTTGTTTTTAGTTTTGGGCTATCTGAGAGTCCGGGGGCCATGTAGTCCGGGATCCCTCCAGTCTCAGTCAAACCATTAAGTCTGGTCTTTTCATTCGAATTGGAGTTCTGCACTTTTCTCCTGCTCTGTCAGGCACTCTCGGTTGTGTTCCCTGTCAGGACAAAGACCACTTATATTTATTAATATGATAGATATGTTTGGTTTCAATCCTCTGCTATTTTATGTTATGTTCTTCATTTTATGTTGTTTTTCCTTTAATTTTTTAAATATTTACTGCTTTTCTGTTTACTATTTTGTGCATACAATAGTAACTTTATAATTATAACTTTCTAAAATATTCTCACAACTAGACCAATAAACCACATCATGATTAATGGTGCAGAAATTGAAGTGGTTCAGGACTTCATCCTACTTGAACCAACAAACAATGCACATGGAAGCAGTAGTCAATAAATCACAGTATTACATTGAGGAAGCCTGTTGCAAAAGACACCTTTTTTTTGTTTGTTTCAACATAATTTATTATTATTTTTTTATTGTACTTCAGGTGAAAGTTTACAGAACAAATAGTTTCTCGTTAAACAGTACACATGTTGCCCTATGACAATGGTTAACAACCCCACTAAATGTCAACATTGGCTTTACTCAATCTTGGGTTCCCTGTCACCAGCTTTCCTGTCTCCTTCTGCCTTCTAGTCCTTGTTCCTGGACTGCTGTGCCTCATTAGTCCTGTTTTGTTTTATGGGGCTGTCCAATCCCCAGCTAAAGGATAAACCTCGAAGTGACTTCACCACTGAGCTAAAAGGGTGTCTGGGGGCCATACTTTCGGGGTTTCTCCATTCTCTTTCAGGCCAGTAAGTCTGGTCTTTTTTTGTGAGTTAGAATTCTGTTCTACATCCTTCTCCAGCTCTGTCCAGCACCCTCTATTGTGATCCCGGTCAGAGCAGTCAGTGGTGGTAGCAGGGCACCATCTTGCTGTACTGGACTCAGTCCGGTGGAGACCTTGGTAGCTGTGGTCCATTCGTCCTCTGGACTAATCTTTTCCTTCTATCCTGTTCTCTTCATCTTCCCTTGCTCCGGAAGTTTGAGACCAGTGAAGTATCTTAGATGGCTGCTCACAGGCTTTTAAGACCCCAGAC
>NW_004443989.1:13728011-13728995 GCF_000243295.1 Trichechus manatus latirostris
ATCGGGATTGCATTGTATTTGTAAATTGCTTTGGGTAGAATTGTCATTTTCACAATGTTGAGTCTACCTGTCCATGAGCATGGTATGTTTTTCCATTTATGTAGATCCCTTAGAGTTTCTTGCAGTAGTGTGTTGTAGTTTTCTTTGCATAAGTCTTTTATATCCCTAGTTAGATTTACTCCTAAGTATTTTATTTTTTTAGGGGCTTTATACATGGTATTGTTTTCCTGATTTCCTTTCCTTTGTTCTCTTTATTGGTGTACAGGAATCCAACTGATTTTTGTACGTTTATCGTATATCCTGCTACTCTGAAGAATATTTCTGTTAGTTCCAGTAGATTTCTTGTGGAGTCTTTAGGGTTTTCTATGTATAGTATCATATCATCCACAAATAGGGGCAGTTTAACTTCTTCATTACCAATTTGGATGCCCTTTATTTCTTTTTCTTGCTTTATTGATCTAGCTAGAACTTCTAGAACAATGTTAAATAGGAGTGGTGATACAGGGCATCCTTCTCCTGTTCCTGTTCTTAAGGGGAATGTTCTCAGCCTCTCTTCATTAAGAATGATGTTGGCTGTTGGTTTTGCATAGATGTCCTTTATTATGTTGAGAAGTTTCCCTTCTATACCAATTTTATTGAGAGTTTTTATCAGGAATGGGTGTTGGACTTTGTTGAATGCCTCTTCTGTGTCAATTGAGATGATCACGTGATTCTTTTCTTTCCTTTTATTTATGTGGATTATGTTGATTGATTTTCTAATGTTGAACCATCCTTGCATACCTGGTATGAATCCTACTTGGTCGTAGTGTATTATTTTTTTTTGATATGATGCTGAATTCTATTAGCTACAATTTTGTTGAGAATTTTTGCATCTATATTCATGAGAGATTGGTCTGCAATTTTCTTTTTTTGTGGAATCTTTGCCTGGTTTTGGTAACAGCATTATGCTGGCTTCATAGAATGAATTTGGAAGTGTTGCTTCCT
>NW_004443989.1:13729251-13928205 GCF_000243295.1 Trichechus manatus latirostris
GTTTGATTCTAGGAATTTTTTGATTCAATCTCTGATTTCTTCTGTTACCCAGTGGTTTGTAAGCAGGGTGTTATTCACTTTCCTCATAACTGATTTTTTTCCTTGCTCTTTCTGTTGTTAATTTATTCCTTGATGGCTTTGTGGTCAGGAAAATACTTTGTATTATCTCAACGTTTGGGATCTTTTTGAGGATTATTCTGTGGCCTAAGATGTGGTCTCTTCTGGAGAACTTTCCATGTGCATTGGAAAAGAATGTGTACTTTGCAGCTGTTGGATGGAGTGTTCTATATATGTCTGTGAGGTCAAGTTGGCCAATTGTGCCCTTTGGGTATTCTGTATCTTTGCTGAGTTTCTTTTTAGTTGTTCTGTCCTTTACTGAGAGTGGTGTGTTGAAGTCTTGTACTATTACTATGCAACTGTGAATCTCTCTTTTCAGTGCTGTTAGAGTTTATTTTATGTATTTTGGGGCCCTCTCATTGGGTCCGTAGATGTTTACTATGGTTTTGTCTTCATGATGGATTATCCCCTTAATCATTTTATAGTGTCCTTCTTTATAGTTTACGGTGGATTTTGTTTTAATGTCTATTTTATCTGAGATTAGTATTGCCACTCTTGCTATTTTTCATCATTGTTAGCTTGATGTCTTTTTTCCAACCTTTGATTTTTTAATAAATTCACGTCTTTCTTTCTAAGGTGTGACTCTTGTAGACAGCATATTTTCGATCCTGTTTTTTAATCTATTCTGTCACTCTCTTTCTCTTTATGGGTGCTTTAAGTCCATTTACATTCAGTGTAATTATTGATAGATGTGAGTTTATTGCTGTCTTTTTGTAGTGCTGACGTTTTCTTTGTCATTCTTACTCTCCTGTGCTGAATTCCTTTTGTTTGTGGATTTTTTTTCCTTTCTTTTGTTTTTTCTAGACTTTATGTTTTTTCTTTTTATTTTTATGAGTATGTTTGTTAACTTTCTTTGTGGTTACCGCAATATTTACCTTTATCTTTCTAAGTTCGAAGCAGTCTGTTATTACTTGGTATCACCTTGCCTTCCTCTCCATTAGAAGATTCTTTACCTACACCGTTTATTCCCTCTTTTACTGTTCTGATGTTGTTGTCATTTACAGATTAACTGCTCTGATTCCCTGTTGTATTTCTTTTGATTTTGGATGTCCTTGAGAGTTCATTTCCTAGATTGTTATCTAGCTGGTATGATCCTTTATCCTAGATTCAGCCTGTGAGCTGAAGTTGTTTGTTCTCAGTTCGAAGGATTCCCTTTAATAATTCTTGTAAGTTTGGTTTGGTTTTTACATATTCCCTTAACTTCTGTTTATCTGGAAATATCCTAATTTCACTGTCATATTTGAATGAGAGTTTTGCAGGCTATATTATTCTTGGCTGGCAATTTTTTTTTTTTTTCAAGGTTTTATATATGTCATCCCATTGTTTTCTTGTCTGCATGGTTTCTGCCAAATAATCTGAGCTTAGTCTTATTGTTTCTTCTCTGTATGTGACTTCTTGTTTTTCACGAGCTGCTCTCAGGATTCTTTGTCTTTGGTTTTGGTGACTGTGATTATGATATGCCTTGGTGATTTTCTTTTCTGGTCTATCCTATATGGGGTTCGTTGAGCTTCTTGGATGGCCAGGTTTCATGTTTCATGGAAGTTTTCTGTCGGCAGTTCTTCAAGGATCCTCTCTGTGTTTTCTGTTTTCTCCCCCTGTTCTGGAACTCCAATCACTCGAAAATTTTTGCTTTTCATAGTATCCCACATAATTCTCAGGGTCCCTTCATTTTTCTTTGTTCTTTTTTCTGAGTTTTCCTCAAACAGTGTTGTATCCAAGTGTTGGTCTTCAGTTCAGGTTATCCTGTATTCCACCATTTCAAATCTCCTCCTCAGCCCTTCAATGACACTATCCATTTCTGAATTCTTGTTTATCTTTTGGATTTCTAATTACTGTTTTTGTATAATTTCTAGTTGTAAATTTATTTTGGCATTTTGTTCCTGCATTATTTTCCTGAATTCTTCCCTTTTTTTGTATTTTCCATGAATTTTTCTGCCTTTTCCATGAATTTGTATATTTTTTCCTCATTTTTGTCTGCTTTTTGCTTCAACTCTTGGATAATTCTGAGTATTAGAGAGTTAAATTCCCTATCAGGTAGTTCTAGTGTCTTTTCTTCCACTGGAAAGTCATCTGATGTTTTATTTTGGACACCTATTGGAACTATCTTGTCCTGTTTTTTAAATGTTTTGATATTGTCTGCTGTCTTTGGAGCATTCATTAGTTATTTTTCTCATTTATTGATTATTGATTGTTTGTTTCATCCTTTTTTTATTTGGCTATATCTGAGCAGGTGGGCTGTGTGTTCTTTGTTGTTTGCTCGTCTGTAGGCATGATACTTTTCGCCTCCTTCTGCAGTTGTCAGGGTCAGTCGCACAAATATGGTACAGCAGGGCAGGTCTAGCTGAAGAGGAGTTGCTAGGATGGGTTGTTTGTGGCACTTACTACAGCCATCAGGGCCATTGGGTAATCAGTGCAAGGCAGGTTCTTGTAGGCCGTGCCTGTGCTTTTTTGTGGTGTGGTGTTAAGCACATGGAGCAGGTAGACAGGATGGATGGGGGAGATTGTGTTGTGTGGTGCTAAGATTGGTATGGGAGAGAGGAGAGAGTAACAGGAGCCAAAAACATACAAACAAACAAAGAGTGCTAGCGGAGCTTGCCACTCAAGTGTGAAGATGAGAGACTATGAAATGGAGAAAAACAAAAAGGCAAAGAAGAAGAAGAAAGAAAAGAAAGGAATATATAAATAAAAATTAGAAAGAAAAAAGAACAGCAAAGCTCCCAGGGATCTCACTGGTGCAGCTACGTGGTCTGGGGAAGTCGTTCCCAGGTGTTGAAATACAGCCTGTCTAGAAGGCATAGAGGTATTCCGTGCCAGGTATTCAGGGGACAGGGAGAGAAGGAAGGAATAGAGAGATGAGAAACTGAGTAATGAAGAAAGAGAAAAAGGGAAAAAGAGAGAAAACAAAACAAAACAAATTGAAAAAAAAAGAACATGAAAATCTCCCCAAAAAACAGGAGGAAAAAAAACACACAAAAAAAGAAATGCCCTCAGGGATCCCTCTGCACATCTGTGCAAGCTGAGGGGGTAAGTCCAAGCCGAGTAACACTGCCCGGCCAGAACAGGCTCCCAACTGGAGAACAGAAAAAGAAAACAAACAAACAATTCAAAGCAAACAAACAAAAAACAAAGCCCGAGATGCCTTTCTGCTTACCTGTCTCTCCTTTTATCTCTTGTAAGATAAAAGTTGATGCAGGCCACATCCTGGAGAAACTCTCCTTACATCAAATCAGGGCAGTGATCTGAGTGAGGTTGTTGCATCCCACCCTAATCCCTTTTCATTAACATAACAAATATAACCTAATCCTCTTTAACATAA
This sequence comes from Trichechus manatus latirostris, assembly GCF_000243295.1. Classification (NCBI taxonomy): domain Eukaryota; kingdom Metazoa; phylum Chordata; class Mammalia; order Sirenia; family Trichechidae; genus Trichechus; species Trichechus manatus. The sequence continues at coordinate 13,732,685 of NW_004443989.1, forward strand.
CCTAATCCTACCTCGTTAATCGCAGGCAGAGATTGGGATATAGAACACATAAGACCATTATGTCAGATCACCAGATGGAGGACAACCACACAATACTGGGAATCATCGTATAGCCAAGTTGACATATATTTTTGGGAGGTGCAATTCATTCCACGAAAGCAACCAAATCTACTGCCTGCTGATTTTGACCGAAGCAGGAAACAAACAGTGATGCCTCCTCAAAGATGATGGGTGACCATGCTGCTTTGTCTGTGTGTCACTCTCCATAGTACTGCCAATAATCCAGTCTCCTGCATAGATCCCAAAAGTTTCAGGAGCCAGACACTGGAGATTGTGTAACCTGATCCTACAAATGTCAGTAAATTTCCATTAGTCTTTAAAGTAGCCAAAGCTGGATTTACCCACCCCCTGCACGTACAGAAGGGCCAACTGTGACTGCTAATTGCCCTCAACAGAGGACACAGCAACAGGTGAAATGAATCAGAAGGAGAATAATCACCCTGATCCTATTCCTAAGGGAGAGGTCCGACAAGAATCAAGTCACCTCCTGTTTCCTGGCTGTCTTCTAGAATTTTCCCACCCCAGTACATCTGCGCTACTGCCATCTTGCTGCTCAAATCAAATATAAGCCCTGCCTCCCCATAGCTCAGGGAGTTGGGTCTGAGGAACTTCCTCCTGCCTCCTTCTCTGCACATTGCAATAAAGTTACATTCTCTTTCTCAATGACAGGTGTCCAGATCATTGGCAAGTCTGAGCATCCTGGACAAGGACCAAGGTTCAGATTATTGGTAGGACTGTGGAGAGTGACACACATTGAAAGCATCGTGGTCAGCATGCCATCTTTAAGTGGTGTATGGCTATTTGTTTCCTACTCAAGTCAAAATGGATGTGCAATAGATTTGGTTGCTATGTAATGTGTTGGCTGCCATCATTTACGATGGCAATTACTGGACCTTTTCTGAACAGTTCCAGACCAGTTTGAAGCCCTGCTTGGGTCACATCGTCAGAAAAGACTAATTGCTAGAAAAGGATATCATGTTTGGTAAAGCAGAGGGTCAGTACAAATGAGGAAAACTCTTCGTAAGATGGATTGACATGGTGGCTGCAACAATGGTCTAAAATGTAAGAAAGATGTAAGGATGATGCAGGACTGGGCAATTTTTTAATTTTTTTATACATAATGTAGCCATGAGTCAGATCCTATTGGATGACAACTAACAACAACAAAAATATCCTTTGTACTGTACTTCTTTAGACAACGTATATAAGTTCTCAACTATATAGTTATAAAATTAACAGATTTCTTCTTCCTTCCTTTTTTCCATTCCTACCATCACTTTATTATTTATTCTCTTAGTATTTGTTTGTACCGTATAATATGCTTATGCTCTTTTTACTTGATTCAGCTTTAATGACATCTCTTGATTTCCAGCTACAATGAAAGAGGCAATAATTCTTAAGGACTTTAGCTCCCATGCATTTTCCATTCTCTTCTCGTTTTTTACCAAACAAAAAAAAAAAAAAAAAAAAAAACTATTTTTTAGAGCAGTTTTAGGTTGAAAGAAAAAATTTTCAGAAAGTACAGAGTTCTCATGTAAACTTTCTCCTTTTGCATACAGTTTCCCCTGTTATTAACATTGTGCTTTAATGGCACACATTTGTTACAATTGATAAACCAATATTGCTATACTATTATTAACTAAGATCTATAGTTTACTTTCACTCTGTGTTGTGCAATTCTATCAGTTTGGAAAAATTCATTATGTCACGTATCTACAGTTATAGTATCATACAGAATCGTTTCACCACCCTAAAGAGGCCCTGTGCTTTATCTATCAATCTCTTTCTCCTCCTTCCCCTGAACCCCAGGCAACCACTGATTTTTTACTGTGTCATTAGTTTTGTCTTTTCCAGAATGTCATATAGTTGGAATCATACAGTGACTAGTCTTTTCAGACTGTTTTCTTTTACTTCGCAATATGCATTTAAGTTTTCTTCATATTTTTCTGTGACTTGATCATTAAAAAAAAAAAAGAAAATTGAATGATATTCCATTGTATGGACGTACCGCTGTTTGTTTATCTATTCACCTATTGAAATCCATCTTAGTTGCTTCTCATTTTGGCTATAATGAATAAATTTTCTATACATATTTGTGTGCAGAATTTAATGTGACCATACACTTCAAACTCATTTGAGTAAACACTTAAGAGCATGTTTGCTGGGTCTTATTGTAAGCCTCACTATTAATCAATTTTAAGCACCAACCACTAATGTTAACAATGAAGAAATTGAAGATTTTTAACATGTTTTGCAGTTTGAAATTGATAAAATATGCAATCAAAATGCATTGAGAATTACTGATGATTGAAATGCAAAAGTCAGAAGCAAAGAAGAAAGATCGATAGTTGGAAAATAAGGACTTGGTGACAGAAACAATGCCAGAAATCACATGATAGAATTTTGCAAGACTAATGACCTAGTCATTGGAAATACCTTTTTTTTTAAAAAAAAAAATGGCAACTATGCATATGAACCTCACCAGATGGAATACACTTGAATCAAATGGACTACATCTATGGAAAGAGATGATGGAGAAGATCAATATCATCAGTCAGAACAAGGCCAGAGGCTGATTGTGGATCAGATAATCATTTCTCATAAGCAAGTTAAAGTGAAGCTGAAGAAAATTAAAGCAAGTCCACAAGATCCTAAGTAAGACCTTGAGTATATCACACCTGAATTTAGAGACTGTCTCAAGATTAGATTTGACACACTGAACATTAATGACCCAGATCAGACAAGTTGTGGGATAACACCAATAATATCATATACGAAGAAAGCAAAGGTCATTAAAAAGACAGCAAAGAAAGAAAAGATCCAAATAGATGTCAGAAGAGACTCTGTAACTTGCTCTTGAATGCAGAGGATGTAAAGCAAATGGAAGGAATGATAAAGTAAAAGAGCTGAACAGAAGATTTCAAAGGGCACACAAGAAGACAAAGTGAAGTATTAGAATGAATGTAGCAAGACCTGGAGTTAGAAATCCAAAAGGGAAGAACATGTTCAGCATTTCTCAAGCTGAGAGAACTGAAGAAAAACTTAAGCCTTGAGTTGCAGTATTGAAGGATTCTATGAGCAAAAAACTGAATGATGCAGGAAACATCAAAAGAAGATGGAATGAATATAGAGTCACTGTACCAAAAAGAATTGCTTGTTGTTCAACCATATTAGGAGGAAGTATATGATCAAGAACTGATGGTACTGAGGGAAGAAGTCCAAGGTGTATCGAAGACATTAGTGGAAAACAAGACTGCAGGACTTGGTAGAATATCAGTTGAGATATTTCAACAAATGGATGCAACTCTAGAAGTACTCACTTATCTATGCCAAGAAATTTGGAAGCCATCTACCTGGCAACCGATTGGAAGAGACGTATTTGTGCCCACTCCAAAGAAAGGTGATCCAACAGAATGCGGAAATTATAAAACAATATAATTAATATCACATGCAAGTAAAATTTTGCTGAAGATAATTCAAAAATGGTTGCATCAGTACATCAACAGGGAACTGCCAGAAATTCAAGCCAGATCCACAAGAGGATGTGGAACCCGGCATATCATTGCTGATGTCAGTTGGATCATGGCTGAAAGAAGAGACTACCAGAAATATGTTTACCTCTGTTTTATTGACTATGCAGAGGCATTCAACTGTGTGGATCATAACAAATTATGGATAACATTGTGAAGAATGGAAATTCCAGAACACTTAGTTGTGCTCATAAGGAACCTGTACATAGACCAAGAGGCAGTCATTGGAACAGAACAAGGGGATATTGCGTGGTTTATAATCTGGAAAGGCTTATGTCAGGGTTGTATCCTTCCACCATACTTATTTAATCTGTATGCTAAGCAGATAATCCAAGAAGCTGGACTATATGAAGAAGAGCACAGCGTCAGGATTAGAGGGAGACTCATTAACAACCTGCAATATGCCGATGTCACAACCTTGCTTGCAGAAAGCAAAAAGGACTTGAAGAATTTACTGATGAAGATCAGACTACAGCCTTCAGTATGGATTGTACCTCAACATAAGGAAAACAACAATCCTCACAATTGGACCAATAAGCAACGTCATGATAAATGGATAAAATATTGAAGTTGTCAAGGATTTCATTTTACTTGGATCTACAATGAGTGCCCATGTAAGCAGCAGTCAAGAAATCAAACAACGTATTGCAGTGGGCCAATCGGCTGCAAAAGACCTCTTTAAAGTGTTCAGAAACAAAGAAGTCACTTTGAGGACTAAGGTGCGCTTGACCCAAGCCATGATATTTTCAGTCGCCTCATACACATGCGAAAGTGGGACAATGCATAAGGTAGACCGAAGAAGAATAGATTCTTTTGAAATACAGTATTGGCGAAGAATATTGAGTATACCATGGACTGCCAAAAAAATGAACAAATCTGTCTTGGAAGAAGTACAGCCAGAATGCTTCTTAGACAAAGACAGTGAGACTTCGTCTCACATACTTTGGACATGTTATCAGGAGGGACCAGTCCCTGAAGAAGGACATCATGGTTAATAAAATAGAAGATCATCATAAAAGAGGAAAACCCTCAGTGAGATGAATTGACACAGTGGCTGCAACAATGGGTTCAAACATAGCAATGATTGTGAGGAGGCACAGGACTGGGCAGTGTTTTTTCTTCTATACAGAGGGTCACTGTGAATAATAATTGGCTTGATGGCACCTAGGAACAACAACAACACAGTAAGCCTATGTTTAGCTTTGTAAGAAACTGTCAGACCTTCTCCAAAGTAGCCGCACCATTTTGCATCACTACCAGCAATGAATGGGAGTTCCTTCTGATCCACGTGCTCACTAGAATTTTGGTGTTTTCAGTGTTTTGGATTTTAGGTTTCCTAATACGTGTGTAGTGGTACCTCATTGTTTCACTTTGACATTCTTAATTACACATGGTGTTGATTATCTTTTGTAATGCTCATTTCCATACATAAGTAAGGTGTCTGTTTATTTGTCAATTTTAAAATTGGGTTATTGCTTTTCTCATCTTGGAGTTTTAAGAGTTCTTTGCAAGTTTTGGCTACAAGTTCTTTATCAGATATGTGTTTTGCTAATAGTTTCTCCTAAAGTGGCTTGTCTTTTCATTCTCTTCACAGTGTCTTTCACAGAGCAGAAGATTTTAATTCTAATAAAGTCAACTTATCATTTTTTTCTTTCATGCTTTTGGTGTTAGCGATGACCACTCCCAAAGCTAAGCTTACTTACATTTTCTCATATGTTATCTTCTAGAAGTTTTATAGCTTTGAATTTAACATTTGGTCTATGATCCATTCTGAAATAATTTTTGTGAAAGGTATAAATTCTATGTCTATATTCTGCTCTATTTTTATTATCTTTCTTTTTTTGCTTACACCAGATTTAATTTGTTCTTCCTTTTCAGGTTTTCTAAAATGGAAGCTTAGAATATTGATTTTATATCTTTCTTCTTTTCTAATATATGCATTCAGTGTCATAATTTCCCTCTGAGCCCTCCTTTTCCTTGTGTTTCATCCTACAAATTTTGATAAGTTGTCTTTTCATTTCCATTTAGTTCAAAGCATTCTTAAATTTCTCTTCAGATGTCTCTTTTGACACTTGTATTATTGAGAAGTGAGTTGTTTAATTTCCAAATATTTTGATATTTTCCAGGTATCTTTCTGTTCTTGATTTCTAGATTAATTCCATTGTGGTCTAGGACATATTTTAATAATTTTATTCTTTTAAATATGTTAAGGTGTGTTTTAAGTCCTGACAATCTACTCTCAAGACACTCTGAGCTTCCTTCCTGGTCTCACATGGCATGCATGCAGATATTTGCACTTCTGTGATTGTCATCTGTATCTGGATGTAAATCGCAGGAGTCAGAATGCATTTGTCCTGGCCTCTCAGGGCCTGACATGCACTAGGGGTGCTAGAATATTTACTGAATGAATGAAGTATTGTGGCTTTGGGAGTGAATGAAGAAATATAATGTTGACTGAGGAGAGGAACAAGCTGCAGAGAAATATGCAGGATGATCCTATCCTTATGTTGAAATCAGTATTTGAAAATCTCCATGAACTGTACATAAGTGGAGGGGGAAGGGCGGAAGCTACAGGAAGTTGATGTTTCTGGCTGAGGCAGGGCAGAGGGGCTGGAGGTTGGGGAGCAACAGGGGTGGAAGGGGGGGCAGGAAGGTAAAATTGATGCCTTAAAGTTGATTTCTGAGGTCTTACTGGCTTAGAGATTATCTGCTTCCTGTGGGGGGTGGGGAGGGCAGGGCATGGGGCCTAGACGTAGGACTGCCTCAGTGTCCAAGGGGCACCACAGATCTGGCTGAGCCCTAGGCCTCCCAAGGAGGGCTAGGTGGCTGAAGGAATACAGAATCATGCAGTGGCCAAGACCAGGGCTGAGACGGAGCCCAGGCTGTCAAGTCCACAGGCCCCCATCCCCTTTGACTGGAGCTGGTCCATCAGGACCCAGGAAAGGAGGTTGGTGAGTTATACCCTGAGCACCCTGACTGTGTGGGGCACTGGATCCTGCTGAGGAAGACAGGCTCTGGGCCAGAGTGATGATATGGGAGAAACAGGTTGGTGAGCACACATGATGGTTGGCATGAAGAATGGGCTGAACACTGTCTCACCCTGCCAGATAAACCTCCTGATGCTCCACTCTGGGCTTGCTGTATCAAGGGGAGCCTGGGCCCTGACTGACTGGTGCGGTATCCCAAAAGGCAAGACAGGTACCTACTCAGGGTTGTGGAGGGGTAGAGGCTGGGGTGGGGGCTCCATAGCAACTTGGCTACTAGGATGGTCTCCCCACTGGTGCTGAGGTCAGTGGGCTTGGCTGTGCTACAGGTGGGTTGAAGGAAAACTAGACAGAAGGGACATGAGTCTCTTTCCCAGGGTGGGAGGATCTACTACCTACCCAGGCTCCCCAGGGAGGCCTCCAGCCAAGTCTTCCTGGCACACTTCCACCTCCCTGGCTCTGACTGGGTTTGGGTTATGTTCTGTTGGAAGTTCACCTATCAACTGAACTTCACCTTCACTGTGCTGGCCCTGTCTGGATTCCTAAAAGGGATCTATAACCCTGGTTGAGCTCCGGCCCCTCAGTGGGCATGCCCTAATCCACTCCCCAGGACCTCCTTCCCAGCTCACACTTTTTGCAGGGTCCAGGCTGTTAGGGTGGGATTAGTATCAGACCCTGGCAGGGCTCAGTGTTCCAGCACTGGCTTCTCTGCCTCCCACCCCTGCTGACAGCTGTCCCTTTACTGGTTGCTGGGATCCAGTTTTTGGAGCAGTCTTTCCCAGAGTTGTGGCTGCCATCATACCTACCTTAACACAGGACAACACAGAATCCCTCTGTACCTTCTGCTGCCTGCAGCGAGGGATGCCAGGTAATGCTGCATAGACGTGGGCTTGACCAGCTCCATGGTCTTGGCTCTGAGCCTTTCTAGTCCTGGAAGCCACTGGGCAAGTTTTATGTGAGACTTGTGGCACTGTGGTTCCAGCTATAACTACTGTGTCATGGACCTGCACAAATTCTTCTGGGTCAGGCCAGGGCTGCCCTCCTGGGTAAACGTTGGACTTTTCTGGCCTTGACAGGGTGGGTTGGGTGTCCTCAGCCCTGGGCTGTTCTCCAGGATTCCAAATCTCCAACATCAATGCACAGGTCAGGGTCCACCTCTGGCTGCAGGGTGGGGGCGAAGCAGGGAGCTGCAATGGAGTAGCCATCTGGTTGACAGCCTCGTGATTGGAACCCAGGTCAGGGTGGTCTGGTGTTCCTTTCACTGTCACTGGGCACTCCAGGCCTCCTCAGTGCTGTCCCAAAGAGATCTGCTACAACAGGTCCTGGTTATGTTGGCTACCACATGATGGGGCCCCCCAAAGGACTATTATCTCTTGCCTGAGCCACTATGTGGGTAACCCCACTATGAAAGGGTTCTGTACAGAATGTCCCCTTGCCCAGATGTGAGGACCCAGGGCTCTCAGGGGCCCCAGGAGCCCCAGGGAGAGAGAAAAGGGGAGGGGTCAGGAATGGGGTAGAGGTGGCAAAGAAGCATCCTCAGCTGAGCCCCCTACCCCTCAGCTGCCAGGGTCCCTCCCCTCCACCAGCATCACTGTCTACTTCTGCCCTGGCCAGGTGCTCGGTGGAGGAGATGGGACCTGGACATAAGCCCCACCCCTAGGTGTAGGAAAGGAGATAAGGATGGGTTCTTCCCCTCTCTGCTGCTGCAGGTGTCTTGGCTGGTATTTTCTGGGATATCAGCCACAGTAGTAGATACTACTGTAGTATCACAGCATTAGACCCTCATACCACATCTTGGGCATCCAGCCTGTGCACCCCCATCTGGCATGGTTTCCTGGTGCTTCCCACTTGAGGGAAGGAGAAGACAACAGAGGGAAGGAAAGAGAGGTGAGGGCTAGGGTGCCCTTAGGCCATAAAAGGGGTGCCTTGGGGCACTCTGGTAAGAGGCACTGGGGCTTAAAAGGAGGCAACCCAGAGCCCTGGGGTCTCCAGCACCCCTATCTGCCCAGACAATGCCCTCTGCTGCTTCTGGCGTGGTGGCCCTGGTGTGGAGCAGGCTTGCATAAGCCTCTATCTTACCCTTCTGTGGCCTCTGGAGTGGGCTGTGGGTGGTGGGCTATGGGGGGTGGGCGTCTAAGGCAAAGCAGAGTCTGAGGTCACTGATAGCTCGGAGCTATCAATGTGAAGTCTCAGAACCCTCAGGGGTCTGGTTTTAGGGTGGGAGGTTGTGAGGGGGGTTGGCGGTGTCTGAGGTTCAGTTAGCAAGGCCTCACCTTTCATTGCACAGGAGCTCACACTGGCCACCACCAGTAAGTGGGCAGCCTAACAACCTCAGAGACCCTGAGTCTTCTCTTGCCCTTGCTCCGGGGCAGGAGAGTCTGTGAGGACAGACTAGGAGCCAGTGCAGGCCAGGGGAAGGGTGGCCTGAGACTGCCCAGCTAAAGGAAGCAGTGTTTGGTTTCTCTGAACTGTTAGGGGTGGTGCTGGGGAAGCTGGGGACTGGGAGCCTGGGGGTCTGGGCGCTGCTCAGTTCAGTTGGAGGTGGGCAGCCAGAGTCCTCTCCTGCAAGAATGCCTCCTAAATGGGAAGTTGATGAGGGTCTTTGCTGTTGACAGGCATGTGGCTGTGTCTTCTGAGCCTTCTTATGGAGAAGGGATCACACTTGCAACCTCCAGGACCTTTGGGAGGACAGTATGAGGTTACCAGGCCTAGTTACCAATAGGGCCGGCAGGAGCCAGGCCATTTTGAATAGAGGCCATGCAACTGTGGTAATTACTACTACACCACCACCCACAGTGACAGGGACCCAGACAATATTGCCTCCCCCTGCAGGGGCGGGGGGGCCACAGTGGGCCTCAGAGAGCTGGGCCAGGTGCCCCTGGGGGGCTGAGCTGCCAGTGGTGTGGGGGAAGAATATCCCCAGGGAAAGAAAGTGGGGTCTTAATGGAGGGCCTCTGGGAAACTGTGGGGGCACACTCTATAGGCTCATGGCTCAGAGTCCTTGGTCTCCAGGAATTGTTCCAGTGGTCTGGGCTAGCAGCTGGGGCCCTCAGCTCTCTCCATAGCAGTCCAGGTGAGCCTGCAGCAGGTCCTTCACTGCTCATGCCTCAGTTTCCCGTGGTGAGAGAGTGAAGACGGGGCCCCTGTGGATTGGGCTAGCAGAGGATGAGGGGTTAATTGTGTACATGCCTGACTCCAGCCTGGGGCCTCCCTCAGCCTTTGCCTAGTCCCAGGCCAGGACTTGCACTCCCCCTTCAATCATCCTTGGGCCACCACTAGGGTCCCCATCTCAAGCACAACTATACCCTCCCTACAGGTGGTCAGACTCTCAAAGGGCCACCTTCCAACTGCCAACCCCCGCCCCAGGGTCTGGAATGCACTTGGGTCTGTGTGGAGCAGATAACTGCTGCTATGGCTGGTGGCACCATGGTCACCAAGGTTATAGTAGTCTACCATACCCTGACACTCTGTGACAAGAACTGGGGCTGGGCCAGGGCACACTGGCTGCATCCACAGAAGCAAAGAGGGTCCAGGTAGTCAGCCTCACTCCGTGACCACAGCTGAAGGGCTAGCTGGTAGGCTAGGGGAGGAGGAGGAAGTTCTCAGGCTGTCAGGACTGCTGGATATCCAAGAGTGAGCCAGACAACAAGGGGGCATGGGGGAACAGGAGACTGGGGAAACCATTGATGGCATTCTGTCTGCTCTGGCTGACTTCAGGATGATTGTGGGCCTCCTACGGGACCACAGACCAGGTGACAGGAACTACATCTGTCCCGTGCTGCCTGTGGGAGTTTGGGGCCAGCCGGGATGGATGCCAGGGAGAAGAAAAGAGGAGTGGATGCCAGGCCACAGGGCTCTGTTCCTGGGCTGGGAGGAGGAGGCAAGGCCTGCAGAGTGTAGACTAGGCATGTGTTAGAGGAACTGCATCAGGATCCACCCGAACTCAAGTCTTACCTTACTCCACCTGGTTCCTGGCCTAGAAGTTCCAGGAGGGATTCCTATAGGGCCAGTTTCTGGAGGGGATGCTCTGCAACTACCTTCCTTAGAGTTTGGCAGACTTCCAGCACAGTGTCCCTGACAATAACATTCTTGAGATGTCACTGTGTGAAGAGTGCTGCACTACCCCTGTTCTGGGGAGAGAAGCCCCTGGAGACCTTGAGGTGGGTGTGTTCAGTTCTTGCCCAAAGGAGCCCTGCCCAACATGCTACCTCAGTGAACTTCTGTGCAGTGAATACGAGTCCAGTTGCAGCATCCTCCTCTCCTCGGTCAGCCTCCAGAGGCTCCCAGGCAGAGCTGGCACTGGCTTCCTACCTTACCTCCCTAGAACCTCTCTCCAAGGCTGGGGTCCTGAACATTGGAGTGGGGACTCAGCTGCAGTCATGCCCATTGGGGTTCAGTGGGAACAGTGCTTACTCAGGGGTGCTGGGTAGGATCACTAGCAAGGCAGTAGCCTCTCTGTGTCTGTGCTTGACTCTGTGGGCCACAGAGGTCTCTGGCTGAGGAGTTTTCTGCCCATGGGGAGCTTGACCAGAGTTGAGGTGCCTTCCAAGGCACATGCTGGAATCCAAGACAGCTGGTGTCAAGTGCAGGCTGGGGTACATCTGTGGGGTGGCTTGCAAGCCTCCAGCTAAGAGTTGGATGGATGCTGTCCTTAGGTCTGGTACTGACCCTGGCCATTGTGGGTTGGGAGCTGAGGGGTGAATTTTTGCTGCTGGGTCTGTCAACCTGGTAGTTATAGTTACACAATGGGAGGGTCCTTGACAAAAAGTCCTGTGTTCATGAGCCCCTGACCTGCTCTAGGCTGCTTGGAGGACTCACTTGGCCCAGACAACCAGTGCCCCGGATCCCAGATCTCTGCTCCGTGTTCTTCCCTGCACACAGGGCAGGGAGGCATCCTGGCTGAGTCCCTGCTCTCCTTGCTCCTGAGAAGTTGTTTGAGGTGACTATGTACTCTGCAAGGTAGAGAGTATCCCAGCCCCAGAGCCTATGGTCATGGGGTGTAGGTGCATAAGGAGGTGCCCATACTTCCTTCCCTGGGGAGGGCCTGAGCAGGAGGGCTGCCCGAGGGGGTTTGTCTTCTGTGGGCCATTCTCATGCAGGATGGAAGAGCTGACCAGTGGCCAGGGAAAGACTCAGGAGGAGAAATGGCCACTACTGAAAGGTTATTTTTTTCTGAAGTGTGAGCATGGTCCTTGTGGCTCCTAGAGGAGGTCGAGTGAGGGACATTGTTCATAGAAGGCTGGTCTGGTCCAAGGGCTCTACATGACTTGTCTCCAGAAAAGGGACCACACAATCCTTGGCTGTTTGAACCTGGTTGTCCAGCATCCTACCGGTAATATCACCTCTTCTGGGCATCCATCCCCCTGGTAAGGACCCTAGAGGTACCACCTTGTGGGCCAGGTCCAATAAGCAAGGGCTGCTTAGTGCCCATATGCCCGCTGGACACCTGAGCCATCAATGGTGCTTACCTGGGCCCTTTTCTATCGTTGCCCAACCAGCTTTTCCACTGGGAGAAAGGATTCTATAACCAAACCAATCAGCCCCATCCACCCTCCACATAGGCTACAAGAGTGAAGGCTCGCCTGAGCCTACTGTCCGGCTAGGCATGGGGTGCAGGATGTTGTGTGATGCAGGATGTTGGGACTACAGGGTCTTGCAGAGGGCAGAGAAGTAGGACCAAGAGGCCCAGTGACTGCAGGGCTGGGACAGTGCCATGGCACCAGGGGTAACCCAGCCTTCCTGCTGTCTCTGTCCAAAATTGGGGGGGAAATCACAGAGTGCTATGTCTGAGATGCCCAGCTGTGGCCCCTATATGTTGATCAACCCCAAGGGAAAAGTGATGACTTTTGTGGGCTGTACACTGGAAGCCAGCAGACAATGTGGGGAATCAGGAGGCCTGTACCCACTATAAACGAGATTAGGCTGAGTTGGGGATTGACTTTGGCCCATCTGTTTCAAGACCCATATGGACTTCCCTGAAGGGTTCTCTGTGGTGACCCTCCAGAAGCTTGGAGGTTTGGGGCAACATGGCACCACTGTAGCACTGTACCTGCTGGTTTGAGTCATAGGCTGCATGGCTGTGGTACCCCTCTGAATCCATGGTGGCGTGTCCCCATTTGTCTTAGTCATCTAGTGATGCTATAACAGAAATACCACAAGTGGGTGGGTTTAACAAACAGAAATTTATTTTCTTACAGTTTAGGGGGCTAGAAGTCTGAATTCAGAGTGCTGGCTCTAGGGGAAGGCTTTCTCTTTCTCTGTCTGCTCTGGGGAAAGTTCCGTGTCTGTTTACAGCTTCTATTCCTAGGTTTCTTGGAAGATCATGTGTCTTGCATTACGTACTTGTTTACTTGTTTAATCTGCTCTTTTATATCTCAAAAGACATTGACCCAAGACACATCCCACACTAAATACCACCTCATCAACATAACAAATAAAACTCATTCCCAAATGGGATTATAGCCACAGGTATAGTGATTAAGATTTACAACATATTTTTGAGGGACATAATTCAATCCATAACACGTTTCAAAATCCTGGGTGGGCTTGCAGTGCCTGATGGGAGGGGCTTGGGTGTTGGGACGGGTTTTTGCAAGGCATTGTGAGGTTGTGGCCATAGCAACCAGAACTGGCAAGGTAATACCACAATGATGCATGCTTGACCCCAATCCTCCTCTGGCAGGATGGAGGGCAGGTAGACCCAGAGGTAGAGACCTGAGCTAGGGTCTGGGTTCTGCACCTGAGGGGTTGCTTGCTGAAGTACCTGGGGGCCTCTCACATTGGCACCGTTATGCCAGCCTGTCCTGGAAATCCCCCTGAGATGGCGGCTGTCTGTCCGTCTTGGAAATGAGCCCCAGTCTGCTGCTACAGCAGCACCCAGGGTGGGTGAGTGCCCATCCCTACTGTGCATGGGTTACTTAGGTGCCTTTTATATCCTAGGGGTCAGCAGTACCTGCCTCAGGAAAGCCAGAGGGAGCAGAAGCCAAGGTGGGAAGTCAGGGGTTCTCCAGTCCAGGGTGGAGGGACACCTAAGACTGTGAATCAGAAGTTTGTTCCTTATTCTGTGACAGTGCAGGGTGTGACTTAGGGGCACAGACCTAGGTCCTAGGAGCTCCCTGCTGCTAAGGCTGTGGGTCAGCAGAGGCCCGAGACCCTGCTCTCTATATCTTCCCAGGGTGGCCTTGACATCATTGCCCCAAGAGGGGTGTCTGTCTCCACCACTGACTAGTGCCTTGCTGTCCCTGCTCAGAAGACTCTGCTCTTTTGCTGGCTTCTCTCTCAGGGAGTCAGATGTGGATAGTGTCTGAAGACCCTGAGCTCCACAGAGGGGCAAGTGGGAGGGACAGAAATCACAGCTCAGGACCTAGAATGGTTCCAGCACTACCAATGGGTAAGTTTAAATAAATAAATAAAAAACTTACATTCACTCACTATAAATCTCATTATAAATGCAGTTTCTGCACATGGTGAAAATTTAAAATATAACGAGGAGTGGAAATGAATTGGGCATGTACCCTCTCCCTCTCCCTCTATGACCACCAGGCTGGGTTCCCTTGTGACACTCTTGGTGTTCTCTGTGCACACAGGAGGAAAGGTCAAAATACCCTGGCAAATACTTGCCTCAGTTCCACCTCCCTTGTGCTGAGCTGGTGTTATGGATTGACTTAGGTCCCCCAAAAATGTGTGCCAACTTGACTAGGCCATGGTTCCCAGTATTGTGTGATTGTTCACCATTTTGTCATTTGATGTGATTTTCCTATGTGTTGTAAATCCTGTGTCTATGATGTTAATGAGACACAGGAGACAGTTATGTAAATAAGGCAGGACTCAATCTACAAGACTAGGTTGTATCTTAAGTTAATCTCTTTTGAGATATGAAAGAGAGAAGCAAGCAGAGAGACAGGGGGATCTCATGCCACCAAGAAAGCAGTGCCAGGAGCAAAGCAATTCCTTCAGACCCTGGGCCCTTGTGCAGAGAAGCTCCTAGACAGAGGAAAATTGATGACACGGACTTTCCTCCAGAGTCCACAGAGAGAGAAAGTGTTCCCCTGGAGCTGGCATCCTGAAATCAGACTTCTAGCCTACTAGACTGTGAGAGAAAAAACATTTTTTTTTTGTGAAAGCCATCCACAAGTGGATATTACAACAGCACTAAGTGATTAAGACAGCTGGTCAGCAGGCCTCCAACTGTCTCTGCTGCCCCAGGAACTGGGCCTCCTTTTCTGTTGTCATCAGTAGGACATCCTTATCCCACTGTCTCCAATCTCCAGAGTCCACAGATGGTTGGCAGGTTGGATGCCAAGTATCCCCTGGGATCTGATGAACACTGCCAGGCTGCAGCCCATGGTGCTGCACCACGAGCTTTGGGTGGGGCTTTTGGGCAGGTGCTGTGTCACTGTGGTAGTTCCAATAACTACCACTATAATATTGTCACGGTGACACATGCCCTCACACAATCCTCCTGCTTGGGATAGTGCCATCCACTGTCTGGAATAGGGATTCTGAGAAATCCAGAAGTTTTGGTATGGAGCTCCAGTGAGGCATGATGACTCTGAACAGCTCTATGGGGGTCAAGAGACAGCTGTTCTCCAGGCATGCTGCATATGGCTCGGGTGAGTGCTGGGGCTCCACTGTGGCCGAGGAGGAGCCCCATGGTGGACAAATCACTGCGTAGGGTCCTGAGTGTGTGTGGTGGTTTTCCTGCCACTGCCTGTGCAGCCTTTGTTCCTGCCTGCTCCAGGAGGGCTTTGGGGTCTCTGTGTCCATCTTGGCTGAGTGAACTGTAAGCCATTAGGGTATTGCATCCATCTTGAGTTTGGGTCTGCTTCAAGCTGCAGCTTTGGTATCAAACCTGTGATGTTTCTCATGCCCTGAGTGCCCAGGGCCTGGGGATGGGGCAGTGGTCCCTGTGGAAACCTCTATATGCTGGACACAGGGCTGGTGCCAGATGTTGTGGTTTCTCGGGGACCAGGCTGGCCTCAGATGGGGGAGGGTTGGGGAAGAACTTCTTGTTGGGGGAGGGAGATGTCAGAAGCATGGAATAGACCCCAACTGTGCCCAGTCTCCTAGGGTGCAGGGGAAGACTTCTGTGCATGTATGGGACACATGGCAGGAGAGGGGACTCCAGAGGCTGGCATGGAGCCAGGGCTTCAGAGTTGTTCTCTATGATTGTTGCACACATGCGCCAGGTATGGAGATGGGGGTGGTCCCTGGTGCTGCTGATCAGCAGAGTGTGGAGGTGGGGAGGCTATTTCAAGGATCCTCTTTGGAGGGTGGCTAGGGAGCAATGCCTTGCATCCACACTGAAGATGAGCTGGAATTAGGGGCTCCCTCAGCAGGAAGGTGTCTGTGGGGACTAGGGAGAGAGTTGAGACCCATGGCACAGCTGCGATTTCTCTTGGAAAACTTTCTAATTTGTTGTAGCAGAGGCACAGGTATACTGTAAAATATTCTGAAGATTAAACCAAAAAGGGAAAGTAAAAATCAATTAGCTCTCGAAATTACCTTTCCCAGTTTGGTCTGTTCTATTTACACTCCTAGCGTGTGATCCTTTTGAACCGTTTTCCCAGACAGGGTTCTCCTGGGAGCTCTGCTCCTTGCCACACATGCTTTGTAAACTGGGAATATTTGCAGGACATTCTCGCTAATGGCTGCATCATAACTTCTTTAGGCAATAGCTTGTTTCCAACTTTTGTATAGTCATATTTTTCTGAAGAATGTCTGTTCACAAAATGTTGTCTGTCTTTTCCTAATATTTCCTAGCTATTTGTGTTTCTTTTGCTAATTTTCTGTTGTATCTTCATTTCTTGGAAGAGCTTTGCTATTTTTCTTATTAGCTTCTGAGTTCTTTGCATACTAGTGGTATAAAACCTTTACATATTCACTGAATTTTTTTTTGAGTTTATTATTTGCTTTTAAATATTGATGATTTTTAAGTGTAAAGAAACTCCTAGTGTGTTATCTAGTTTCCTGATTGAAATTTTAGAGTAAAGCTTTGTCTGACTTTGGGTTGCTGTTTTGTTCTGTCTCTTTGGAGCCTCCGTCTCCAGTCTGGAGGGCTGGTTCTGTGCCAATGTTCTTCCTCATGGCACTGGTGCTCCTGCTCGGAGTTCAGTTTGTTAGAGTGCATCTTCCTATTTCTATTGAGCTATTCATGAGATTATTATTTCCCTAAATGTTAGAATGAACTATAAATAGTTCCTGATTCCTGGTTGAATTTTTGTTCAATGAACTGGACAGAATTTGACTATTAGAATTTCACTTATGACTTTTGGTTCTTTATACATATGTAAATTAGCCCACATTTCTCTTTTTAGGGGCTTTGTCAGATTTTGGTATCAGGGACATGGTTCATTAAAGGAAACTTCACATGTTTTCTCTGTCCCGAAACAGTTTCATAAACAGGATACCAGTTTTGTGAAAGTCTGAAAATAACCCATCTGAGCCTGAAGGAGTCTATGCCATCTGAATTGTCACTATTTTATACTAATGATTGCATCCCATGTCTGCTATATCCTCCCCTGTACAGGAGCTGTGCTGCCAGTGAAGTGAGCTAAGGCAACCACAGTGCTTGAAGTGGAGCTGGCACATGGTCCAGGCAGCTTGGACACATAACAAAAAGGCAAGGTGAAGACAGTAGGGCCACTCTGCGGGGACAAAGCCAAGGGAGGTGGACGCACTGTTAGTGATGACTGTGACATCTTTCCCTATGAAGCCTCACAGGGATGGGCAGTGAAAAGGGGAGGAGAGAAAGAGAGAGATAGAGGCAGACAGAGAGAGGTGAGACAGAGAGAGACAGAGACAGATAGAGAGAGGGTGACAGAGAGAGATGGAGAGACAGACACAGACAGAGAAAAAGAGATAGAGAGATACAGAGAGAAACAGAGACAGAGACAAAGAGAGAGAGTGCAACAGACAGAGAGAGAGAGTGAGTGAAAAAGATTCAGACAGATGTAGAGAGACAGAGACATAGAGAAAGAGACAGAGGTAGACATCTGAGATCAGGCCTGGGTTCCCAGCCCGAGAGGTTGTTTGCTGAAGCCCCGGGGTGGGGGTGGGGGTCTTTCAGGGTAGCAGGGCTATGCCAGCCTGTGCTGGGACTCCTCCTGAGCTGGTAGGTGTCTGTCCATCTTGGAAATCAGGACCTCCCACCACTGTAGTAACACCTAGGGTAAGTATGCATCCCCACTGTGCATGGGTTACTTAGAGGACTTTTATATCCTTGGGGCCAGCAGGACCTGCCCCAGAAAGGCTGGAGGAGAGAGTAGAGGCCAAGGGGGGAGGTAAGGGGTTCTCCAGCCCAGTGGAGGGGGACACCTAGGACTGTGAATTGGAAATTTGCTCCTTACTCTGTGAGAGCACAGAGTGTGCCTTAGTGACAGAGATCTGGGTCCTAGGAACTCCTCCCAGCTGTGGCTGTGGGTCAGCAGCAGCCCCAGGCCCTGCTCCCTAGGTTGTCCCAGGCTGGAATTGTCCTTGATGCCTCCGCCTCTGACTTGTGCCTTGCTGTAATTGCTCAGGAGACTCTTTGCTCTTTTGCTGGATTCTCCGTCAGGGAGTCAGGGGTGGATGGTGCCTGGAGACACTGAGCTCCACAGAGTAGCAGATGGTATGGACAGAAGTCACAGCTCAGGACCTCTAACAGTTCCAGCATAACCAAGTGGTAAATTTTCAAAAAATACACTTACATCCGTTCACTACAAATCTCATTATAAATGCAGTATCTGTGCCTGGTGAAAATTTTAAAATATAAAGAAGAGTGTAAATGGACGGGACATTACTTTCCCTCTCCCTCCATGCCTACCAGGTTGGGTTCGCCATGTGATCACAGGCATGAGCCCGCTGTATGACCCTCTTGGTGTTCTCTGTGCAAACACTTGGAACACCTGCCTGGGTTCCAACTCCCTTGTGTAGAGCTGGTGTTATGGATTGAATTGTGTTCCCCAAAAATGTGTGTTAACTTGGCTAGGCCATGGTTCCCAGTATTGTGTTATTGTCCTCCATTTTGCCATTTGGTATGATTTTCCAATGTGTTGTAAATCCTACCTCTATGATGTTAATGCCACGGAATTAGAAGCATTACATTAATGGCACAGGGCTCAATCTACAAGATTAGGTTGTATCTTGATTCAGTCTCTTTTGAGATAACAAAAAGAGAAGCAAACAGAGAGACAGAGGGACCTCATGCCACCAAGAAGGTACTACCTGGAAGAGAGCACGTCCTTTGGACCTGGGGTCCCTGTGCTGAGAAGCATTTAGACCACAGGAAAATTGATGACAAGGACCTTACTACAAAGCCAACAGAGTGAGAAAGCCTTCTCCTGGAGCTAGTGCCCTAAATTCAGACTAATAGCCTACTAGACTGTAAGAGAATAAGCTGTTTGTTAAAACCACTCACTTGTGGTATTTCTGTTATAGTAGCACTAGATAAGTAAGACAGCTGGTCAATAGGCCTCTAACTGCCCCTGCTTCCCCAGGACCTGGTCCTCTTTTTCTGTTGTCATCAGTAGGACACCGTTGTCCAATTGTCTCTAAACTCCAGGGTCCATGAGTGGGTGGCAGATCAAATGCCTTGTACCCTGTGGAAGCTGACAGGCACTGCCAGGCTGCACCCAAGGGTGCTGCACCACAAGCTTTGGGCTAGGCTTTTGGACGTGCATTATGTCACTGTGGTATCTGCATTAACCACCACTGCAGTATTGTTATAGTGATACATGCCCCCACACAATCCTCCTGAAGAGGGCATTCTGAGAGCTACAGAGGTTTTGGTTTGGAGCTCAAGTGAGGAGGGAAGACTCTGACCAGCCCTCTGGGGGCCAAGAGATAGCTGTTCTCCAGGGCTGCTACATGTGGCCTGGGTGAGTGCTGGGCTCCACTGTCGCCGAGGAGGAGCCCCATGTGGACAAACCCTACATGGGGTTCTGAGCATGTGCAGTGGTTTTCCTGCCAGTGCCTGTGCAGCCTTTGGTCCCTCCTGCTCTAGGAGGACTTTGGGGTCTCAATCTGTTTCCATCTTGTGCTCTGTGTCCCTCTTGGCTGAGTGAACTGTAAACCACTAGAGTATTGTAGCCCTCTTTGGTTGGGTCTGCTGAAAACTGTAACTTTGGGATCAAACCTGGAATATCCCTCATGCCCTGGGTACCCAGGGCCTAGGGATGGAATAGTGGCCCCTATGGAACTCTCTGTCTTTCAAAAATTGTTATATTTCATTCAGGTTAACAAATATGTGGGCTTGGAGTTGCTCATAATATCCCCTTATTATCCTTTTAATGACCGTGGGATCCATAGTGATGATTCCTTTTTCATTTTTGGTATTAGTAATTTGTGTCTTCTCTCTTTTTTTCTTGGTTAACCTAGAGATTTATCATTTTTTACTGTTCTCTTCAAAGTACTTTTTTTAATTTCATCAATTTTTTTCTATTAAGTTTCTAATTTTAATTTCATTGATTTCTGCTTTATTTTTATTATTTATCTTCTTTTTGCTTCTGTCAGATTTAATTTGTTCTTCCTTTTCTGAATTTCTAAAATGGAAGCTTAGAATATTGATTTTATATCTTTTTTCTTTTCTAATAAATGCATTCAATGCTAAAAATTTCTCTCTAAACACTCATTTTGCCACATCCCACAAATTTTGATGAGTTGTCTTTTGATTTCCATTTAGTTCAAAATATTTTTAAATTTCTCTTCAAACTTCTCTTTTGACCCATGTGTTATTGAGAAGTGTGTTGTTTAATTTCCAAATATTCTGATATTTTCAAGCTATCTTTCTGTTATTAATATCTAGTTTAATTCCATTGTGGTGTAGAACATACTTTAATGATTTTTATTATTCTTTTAAGTGTGTTAAGGTGTGTTTAATGTCCTGATGATCCACTCCCAAGACAAGCTGAGCTTCCTTCCTGGTCTCAGATTGTTTGCTTGCAGATGTTTGCACTGCTGTGATGGTCATCTGTACCTGGCTGTAAACCCCAGGGTTCAAAATGCATTTGTCCTGGCCTCTCAGGGACTGACATGCACCAGAGGTGCTATAATATTTACTGAATGAATGAAGTATCACAGCTTTAGAAGTGAATGAAGAAATATATAGTTGACTGAGGGGGAAACAAGTTGCAGAGAAATATGCAGGGCAACCCAGTCTTTATGTCAAAAATAGTATTTGAAAATCTCCACGTACTGTGTGCAAACTGAGGGGAAGGGCTGAAGCCACAGGAAGTTAAGGTTTCTGGCTGAGAGGCAGGGCAGGAGGGGCTGGAGGTCTGGGAAGCAGCAGGGCTAGAAGGAGGGGAAGGAAGGGAAAGTTTATGCATTAAAGTTGATTTCTGAGGCCTTGCTGGCCTAGAGCTTATCTGCTTCCTGTGTGTGGAGGGTGAGGGGCATGGGGCCTAGAGGTGGGACTGCCTCAATGCCCAAGGTTACCCACAGGTCTGGCTTAGCCCAAGGCCTCCCAAGGACGGCTAGGTGGCTGGATGCCTGCATACCCCTGCAGTAGCCATGGCCAGCTCTTACCTGGAGCCCAGGCTGTCAGGTCCACAAGCCCCCATCCCCTTTGACTGGTGCTGGCCCATAGAACAACAGGAAAGCTGGTTGCTGAATGATGCACTCAGCACCCTTCTTGTGTGGGACACTGACTTTTGTAGTAGAAGACAGGCTCTGGGCCAGAGTGATGATGTGGGAGAAACAGGTTGGTGAGCACATATGGGGGCGGCATGGGGAGTGGGCTAGGCTCTGTCTCACCCAGCCAGCTGAACCGCCTACTGCTCCTCTTTGGACTTGATATACCAAGGGGAGCCTGGGCCCTGATTGACTAGTGTGGCAGCCTGAAAGGTGGGACACGTACCTATTAGGGGCCATGGAAGGGGACAGGATGGGGTAGGGCTCCACGGATATTTGACTGCCTGGATGATCTCCCTCCTGGTGCTGACAGCAGTGGGTGTGGCTAGGCTGCAGGTGGGCTGAAGGACAAATACATGGAAGGGGTGCAGGTCTCTTCCCTTTTGTAGGATCCATCACCTACCTGTGTTCTCCAGGGAGGCCACCAGCCGAGTCTTCCCAGCACACTTCTGCCTCTCCGGCTGTGACTGGGCATGGGCCATGTTCTGTTGGATGTCCACCTATTGGCTGAAATTCACCTTCACTGTAATGGCTGTATCTGGCTTCCTGAAAGGGGTCTTTGAGCCTGGTTGAGCTCCAGCTCCACCATAGGCACCCCCTCCTACGTTCTCACCAGGACTTCCTCCCCAACTCATTCTTCCTATTCTTCACCACGAAGTGAAGCCCCTTCTGGGGTCTGTGCTATTAGGGTGGGGTTAGTGCCAGAGGCTGACAGGGCTCAGTGCTCCAGCGCTGGTCTCTCTCTCCCTCCACTGACTGCTGAGATCCAGTTTTTGGTGCGGTCTTTCATACAGTGGTAGCTCCCACCATACCCTCCTTGACACAGGGCAGCACAGAATCCCTCTGTACCTGATGCTGCCTGCAGGGAGGGGCGCCAGGCAGAGCTACATGAGGAGTGGGCTTTACCAGCTCTATGGCCTTGGCTCTGAGCTTCTCTAGTCCTGGAGGTCACTAGGTGTGTTTTATGTGAGACATGTGACACTGTGGCCGCGTCCATAACTACTGTGTTATGGACTTGCACAAATTCTGCTGGCCTGAACAGAATGGCCCTCCTGAGCAAACACTGGCCTCTTCTGGCCTTGACGGGGTGGGTTGGGAGTCCTCAGCCCTGGGCTGTTCTCTGGAATTCCAGGCCTCCAGAGTGAATACACAGGTCAGGATCTGCTCCTGGTTTTAAGGTGTTGGCGGGGGGGGGGGGGGGGGGGGGGGGGAGGGGCGGACCTGCAATGGAGTGGCCATCTGGATCACAACACTGTGATTGGAACCCAGCTGAGGGTGGCACAGTGTCCGTTTTGGCTGGCACTGGGCACACTGGGCCTCTGCCGTGCTATCCCAAGGAGGTCTACCACCCCAGGTCCTGGCTGTGTTGGCTACCACATGATGGACCCCGCCAAAGGGCTTTTGACTGTGACCTGAGCCACTATGGGGGTAACCCCATACTGAGAGGGTACCATACAGAATGTCCCCTTGCCCAGAGTGAGGACTCAGGCTTCTTGGAGGCCCCAGGAGCCCTGGGGCAAAAAACAACTGGGGGGATGAATGGGGTGGGGGTGACAAAGAAGGATCTTCAACTAAGCCCTACCTCCAGCTGCCAGGGCCACTCCCCTCCACCGGCATCACGTTTACTGCTGCCCTGGCCGGGTGCTGGGCGGAGGAGATGAGACCTGGAGAGAGGTCCCCCCCCCAGGGGTAGGAAGGGAGGTAGGGATGGGTTCTTCTCCTCTCTGCCCCTGCAGATGTCTTGGCTGGTGTTTGTTGGGAAGTCAATCACAGTGGTAGTACCTCTGTAGTATCACAGCATTAGAACCTCATACCAAATCTTGGGCATCCAGCCTCTGCACTCCCATCTGGCATAGTTTTCTGGTACTTCCCACTTGAGGGAAGGACAAGATGACAGAAGAGGGCAGGAAGGAGAGATGAGGGCTAGGGTGTCCTGGGGCCAAGGAAGGGGTGACTTGGGGCACTCTGGTAAGAGGCACTGGGTCTTGAAAGGGGACAACCCAGAGCTCTGGGATCTCCAGCACCCCTGTCTGCCCAGACAGTCCTCTCCATCCCTTCTGGCATGGTGGCCCTGGTGTGGAGCAAGCTTGCACAAGCCTCCATCCTGCCCCTCTGTGGCCTCTGGACTGGCCGGTGCACAGTGGGCTATTGAGGGGATTGTCCAGAGTAGGGCAGAGTCTGGGGGCACTGACAGCACAGAGCTGTCAGTGTGGGGTCTCAGGGCTCTCAGTGGCCTGAATGAGTGGGAGTCTGGAAGTTCAGGGTTGGAGGCGGTGGGTGGGATATGGGGTGTTTGAGGCCCAGTTAGCAAGACCTCACTGTTCCCTGGACAGGAGCACACCCTGGCCAACACCAGGAAGTGGGCAGCCTCACAAACTCAGAGGCCCTGGGTAGGCTCCTGCCCTTGCTCAGGTGCAGGAGATTCTGTGAGGTCAGGCTAGGAACCAGTGCAGGCCAGGGGAAGGGTAGCCTGAGACTGCCTGGCTGAGGGAAGCCGTGTTTGGTTTCCCTGAAGTGTTAGGGCTGGTTCTGGGGAAACTGGGGCTTGGGGACCTGGGAGTCTGGGTGCTGTTCAGGTCAGCTGGAGGTGGACTGCCAGAGTATTCTCCCTGCTCTTGTGCCTACTTAGATGGGCAGTGGGTGAGGGTCTTTGCTGTTGACAGGTGTGTGGCTGTGCCTCCTGAGCTTTCTTATGGAGAGGGGATCATGCTTCCAACCTCTGGAACCTTTGGGTGGACAGTATGAGGTGACCAGGCCTAGCAACTCATAGGGTCGACAGGAGCCAGAGGATTTTGAACAGGAACCATGCCACTGTGGTAACTACTACTACTCCACCGCCCACAGTGACAGGAACCTAGACAATATTGCCTGCCCCTGCAGGGGCTGGAGGGCCACAGAGGGCCTCAGAGGGCTGGGCCAGGTACCCCTGGAAGGCTGATCTGCCAGTGGTTTGGGGGAATAATATCTCCAGGGAAAGAGAGTGGGGGTTTAATGGAGGCCCCCTGGGAAAATGTGGGGGCACACTCTCCAGGCTCATGGCTCAGAGCCTTTGGTCTTTAGGAATTTTCCCAGTGGCCTGGGCCAGCAGGTAGGGCTCTCAGCTCCCTCCATAGCAGTCTAGATGAGCTTGCACCAGGCCCTTCACTGCTCATGCCTCAGTTTCCTCATGATGATGGAGAGATGATGGAACCCCTATGGATCGGGCTGGCAGAGGGCGAGGGGTTAATTGTGTACACGACTGACTCCAACCCAGGCCTTCCTCAGCCTTTGCCTAGTTCCAGGCCAGGCCCTGCACTTCCCCTTTGACCATTCTTGGCTCATGCAGTTATCACTGGGGTCCCTACCCCAAGCACAACTATCTTGTCCCTCCAGGTGGCCAGACTCTCAGGGTCTGGGAGGCACTGGGGCTTGTGTGGAGTAGGTGGTTGCTGCTATGGGTTGTACCACTGTGGTCATCATAATCATCATCATAATAATCTACCAAAGCTCAACACTCTGTGACAAGAACTAGGGCTGGAGCCAGGGCAGGCTAGGTGCATCCCCAGAAGCAGATAGGGTCCAAGCGGCCAACCTCACTCCTTGGCCACAGCTGCGGGGCTAGTTCCTGGGCTGAAGTGGGTGGAGGAAGTGCTCAGGCTGTCAAGACTACTGGACATCCAAGGGTGAGCCGGACAATGAGGGGTCATAGGGGAATAGGAGACTGGGAACACCATGAATTGTGATTCGGCTGGACTGGTCAACCTCAGGGTGCTGGTGGGCCTCCTGAGGGAACATAGGTCAGGTGGTAGGAACTCCATCTGTCCTGACCTGCCTGTGGGAGCCCAGGGCAGGATGGGATGAATGCCAGGGAGAAGAAAAGAGGGTTCTATTAATGGGCTGGGAGGAGGGGGAAGTCCTACAGAGTGTGGGTTGGGTGTGTGGTAGAGGAACTGCATCAGGACACACCTGAGCTCAGGTCCCACGTGACTCCACCTCATTCCTGGACTAGAAGGCTGAGGAGGGATTCCTATGGGGCCAGCTCCTGGAGGAGATGCTCTGAGACCTCTTTCTCTGGGGATTGGCAGATTTCCTGCACAGAGACCCTGACGATGACCTTGTCGAAAAGCTGCAGTGTGGAGAGCACTGCACTACCTCTCCTCTGGGGAGAAGCCCCTGGAGACCTCGAGGTGGGTGGGGGTCTATGATAGGCTAAGGATCAGTTCCTGCCCAAAGAAGCCCTGCCCAACATGCTGCCCCAGCAAATTTCTGTGCAGTGAATACCGGCCCAGCTGCAGCATCCTGTCCTCTGTCAGCCTCTGGAGACTCCTGGGCACATGTGGCACTGACTCTCAACCTTACCTCGCCGGGACCCATCTCCAAGCCTAGGGTCCTCCACGTTGTGGTAGGGGCTTGGCTGCAGTCATGCCCTCTGGGAGACAGTGAGAACAGTGCTTCTTCAGATACGTTGGGTAGAGTCACTAGCAAGGCTGTGGCCTCCCAGTGTCTACAACTGGCTCTGTGGGTCACAGTGGTCTCTGTGTGTGGGGTGTCTGCCCATGGGTAGCTTGACCACAGGTGAGGTGTCCTGTGCTGTCTCCTGTCTTGGGTAACCTCCTGTGCCAGATGCATGCTAGAATACAGAGCGGCTAGGGTCTGAGTGCAGGCTAGGGTACTTGCGTGGTGTGGCTGGGAAGCCCCAGTGAAGGGTGGGTGGATGTTGTCCCTGGGTCTGGTATTGACCCTGGCCATGGTGAACTGGGAGCTGAGGGGCAGATTTTTGCTGCCAGGTCTGTCACTCTGGTAGTTATAGTTACACAATCGGAGGGTCCTTGACAAAAAGTCCTGTGTTCATGAGGCCCTGCCCTGCTCCAGGCTGGCTGGAAGGCTCACTTGGCCCAGGCAAACAGTGCCCTGGACACCAGATCTCTGTTTAGTGGTCTTCTCTGCACATGTGGCAGGTAGGCAATCTGGCCTAGTCCCTGTGCCCTTGGCAACTGAGATGGGGTTTGAGGTGATGCTGTACTCTGCAAGGTAGAAAGGTGCTCAGCACCCTCAGACTGTGGTCATGGGGTACAGGTGCATAGGGGGTACCCACACTTCCTTCCCTGGGTTGGGGCCTGTGCATGAGGGCTGCCTGAAGGCTTTATTTTCTGTGGGCCTGTCTCCTGCAGGATGAACAAGCTGACCAGTAGCCAGAGAGAAACTCAGGAGAATTGGCCATTGCTGGAAGGTTCTTTGTTTCTGATGTGTGAGCATGATCCTTGGTTGGCTCCTAGGGGTGACTGAGTGAGAGGCACAGTTCTTAGAAGGCCGGACTGGTCCAAGGGCTCTACATGACTTGTCTACAGATAAAGGGCCATGCCAAACCCTGGCTGCTTGGACCTGTTTGTCCAGTGTTCTTCTAGCACTGTCACCTCTCCTGGGCACCCTCCTGGTTATGGCTTTGGAGGTCCCAACTCGTCGGTAAGGGCCGGTAGGCAGGGGCTGCTTAGTACCCAAGGGCCTGTTGGACATCCCAGCCCTCAATGGTGCCTACCTGTGGCCTCCCCTAGAGGCGACTATCCAGCCTTTCCGCTGGAAGAAAGGATTCTAAAACCAAACCACTCAGCCCCACCCACCCTCCTGATAAGCTGCAAGAATCAAGGCTAACATCTGTCTGCTGCCTGCCTGGGCATGGAGTGCAGCTTGGTGTGGGATGCACGGTGTAGGGGGGTCAGGGTGGCACAGAGAGCAGGGAAGTATGACCAAAATGCCCAGTGACTGCAGCGCTGGAACAGAGCCAGGACAACAGGGGCAGTCCATCCTCCTGCTGCCTCCGTCCAAAATGGAGAGGCATCAGAGATTGTTGTGTCTGAGATGCCCAGCTGTGACCTCGATATGTTGACCAACCCCAAGGGATGAGGGGGGACTTTTGTGGGCTATCCACTAGAAACCAGCAGATGAGCGCCTGGGCGTGGGTCAGGTGGAGTGTACCCACTATGAGTGAGATTAAGCTGAGTTGGGGGTTGGATTTGACAAGTCTGTTTCATTACTGGTATGGACTTCC
This sequence comes from Trichechus manatus latirostris, assembly GCF_000243295.1. NCBI lineage: Eukaryota > Metazoa > Chordata > Mammalia > Sirenia > Trichechidae > Trichechus > Trichechus manatus. Next base: position 13,759,894 of record NW_004443989.1, read on the forward strand.
CTGGTGGGGTCTCTGTGGTGACCCCCAGGAACTCGGGAGTCTGGGGACCCGTGTTACTACTGTGACACTGTACCTGCTGGTTTGGGTCATAGGCCGCATGGCTGTGGTATTCCCCCGAATCCATAATGGTGTGTCCCTGTTTGTCTTAGTTATCTAGTGCTTCTTTAACAGAAATCCTAAAGTGGTTGGCATCAACAAACAAAAATTTATTTTCTCACAGTTTAGGGGGCTAGAAGTAAGAATTCAGAAGTTCCTGGAAGGCTTCCTCTCTCTGTCTGCTCTGGGGAAAGTTCTTTGTCTCTTTTCAGCTTCTATTCCTAGGTTCCTTGGAAGATCATATATGTTGTATGATGTACTTGTTTGCTTGCTTAATCTGCTCTTTTATACTTCTAAAGAGATTTACTGAAGACACACCCCACACAAACACTGCCTCATTAACCTAACAAAGAAAACCTCTTCCCAAATGAGATTATAGCCACAGGTATAAGGGTTAGGATTTACAACACATATTTTTGAGGGACACAATTCAATACATACACCTTTCAAAATCCTGAGTGGACCTGCAGTGCCTGGTGGGAGGGGCTGGAGTGTAGGGATGGGTTTTTGCAATGTATTGTGAAGCTGTGGTCATACCAAGTAGTACCATAACTGTAATACCACAGTGGTGCACATCTGTCCCCAATCCTCCTCTGGCAGGGTAGCAGGAAGGCAGCCCCAGAGTAGAGACTTGAGCTCTGGGCTGGGATCAGCTCCCCAGGGTTGCTTGCTGAAGTGCCTGGGGGGCCTCTGAGGGTGGAAAAGCTATGCCAGCCTGTTCTGGGACTCCCCCTGAGCTGGGGGGTGTCTATCCATCTTGGAAATCAGCCCACCTCTACCACTACAGCAGCACCCATGGTGGGTGAGTACCCTTCCCTACCGTCATAGGTTACTTGGGGAACTTTTATATTCAGGGCCACCAGTACCTGCCCCAGGAAGTTTGCAGGAGGGGCAGAGGCCAAGCAAGGAGGTCAAGGTTTCTCCAGCCTAGGGGAGTGCACTCCTGGGACTGTGAATCAGAAGTCTGTTCCTTATTCTGTGACAGCGCAGGATATGATTTAGGGCAGAGACCTGGGTCCTAGGAGCTCCTCCCAGCTGAGGGTCACTAGTGGTCCCAGGCCCTGACCCCTAGGTCCTCCCAGGCTGGCCTCAATGTCAATGCCCCGAGAAGGCTGCCTGCCTCCACCTCTGACTTGTGTCTTGCTGTAAATACTCAGGAGAGTCTGCTCATTTGTGGGCTTTTCCCTTAGTGAGTCTGGGGTGGATGGTGCCCAGAGATCCTCAGCTCCACAGAGGAGCAGGTGGGAGGGGTATAAGTGGAAGCTCAGGACCTGGAGCTGTTCCAGCACTGTCAAGGGGTAAGTTTTAAAATATATATATATACTTTCATTCGTTCACTATAAATCCCATTTTAAATGCAGTCTGTGTAACTGGTGGACATTTTAAAATATAAAGAAGAGTGTAAATGCATTGGGCATGCCCCCTCTCCCACTCCACTCGTGCCTACCAGGCTGGGCTCACCAAGTGATCACAGGCAGAAGCCCTTTGTGCGACCCTCTTCGTGTTCTCTGTGCACTCACTGGGAATGATCAAAATACCCCTGTGAATACCTGCCTAGGTTCCAGCTCCCTTGTGCACAGCTGACTTTATGGATTGAATTGTGTTCCCCAAAAATGTGTGTCAACTTGGCTAGGCCATAGTTTCCAGTATTGTGAGGTTGTCCATCATTTTTTCATTTGATATGATTTTCCTATGTGTTGTAAATCCTATGTCTATGATGTTAATGAGTCCAGATTAGAAGAAGTTATGTTAATGATGCAGGACTCAATCCATAACGTTAGGTTGTATCTTGAGTCAATCTCTTTTGAGATATAAAAGAGAGAAGCAAGCAAGAGACAAGGGGACCTTATGCCACCAAGAAACTAGTGCCACGAGCAGAGCACATCCTTTAGACCCAGGGTCCTCGCACTGAGAAGCTCCTACCACAGGAAAACTGAAGACAAGGACCTTCCTCCAGAACACACAGAGAGAGAAACCCTTCTCCAGGAGCTGGAGCCGTATATTCAGACTTCTAGCCTACTAGACTGTGAGAAAATACGCTTCAGTTTGTTAAAGCCACCCACTTGTGGTATTTCTGTTTCAGCAGCGCTATGTAACTAAGACAGCTAGTCAGCAGACCTCCAACTGCCCCTACTGCCCCAGGAGCTGGGCCTCCTTTTCTGTTGTCATCAGTGGGACACCCTTGTCCCATTATCTCCAAATTCCAAGGTCCATGAGCGGGTGGCAGGTCAAATGTCATGTGCCCTGTGGGAGTTGATGGGCACTGCCGGGCTGCACTGCATGGTGCTGCACTGTGAACTTTGGGCAAGGCTTTTGGGCACATGCTATGTCACTGTGGTATCTGTAGTAACTCCAAAGGTAATATTGTCACAGTGACACATGGCCCCACACATACCTTCTGCCTGGGACAGCCCCATCCATCCTCTGCAGGGGGGATTCCTAAAGTTCCAGAGGTTTTGGTATGGAGCTCAGGTGAGGAGGGATAACTCTGACCAGCCTCTGGGGGCCAAGAGACAGCTGTTCTCCAAGGCAGCTGCTTGTGGCCCAGGTGAATGCTGGGGGCTCCACTGTGGCCCAGGAGGAGCGTTATGGTGGACAAACAGCTGCATGGGGTACTGAATGGTGTGGTGGTTTTCCTGCCAGTGCCTGTGCAGCCTTTGGTCACTCCTGCTCCAGGAGGGCTTTGGGGTCTCGAGCTGTTTCCATCTGGTGCTCTGTGTCCCCCTTGGCTAAGTGGACTGTGAGCCATTAGGGTACTGAATCCCTCTTGAGGTTAGGTGTGCTGAAAGATGCAGCTTCAGGATCAAACCTGGGATGTTCCTCATGACCTGGGGGTCCAGGGCCTAGGGATGGGGCAGAGGCCCCTGTGGGACTCTCTGTCCTTAAAGGAATTGTTACATTTCATCTATGTTTTCAAATACGTGGGCATAATGTTGTTCATAATATCCCGTTATTATCATTTTAATGTCCATGGGATTGGTAGTGATAATTCATTTTTCATTTTTGATGTTATTAATCTGTATCTTATCTCTTCTTTACTTGGTTAGCCTGGCTAGAGATTTACCATTTTTTACTGAGCTCTTCAAAGTACCTGCTTTTGATTTCATTGATTTTTTTTTCCTACTAAATTTCCATTTTCAATTTCAGTGATTTCTGCTCTATTTTTAGTATTTATCTTCTTTTTGCTCATGTCACGTTTAATTTGGTCTTTCTTTTCTGGTTTTCTAAAATAGAAGCTTAGAGTATTGATTTTATATCTTTCTAATTTCTAATAAATGCATTCAATGCTATAAATTTCTCTCTAAGCACTACTTTTGCGGCATCCCACACATTTTGATAAGTTGTCTTTTCATTTCCCTTTAGTTCAAAGTATTTTTAAATTTTTCTTCAGATTTCTCTTTCGACCCATGTGTTACTGAGAAGTGTGTTGTTTCATTTCCAAATATTCTGATATTTTCCAGCTATCTTTCTGTTATTAATATCTAGTTTAATTTCATTGTGGTGTAGAACAGACTTTTAATGATTTTTGTTCTTTTAAATGTGTTAAGGTGTGTTTAATGTCCTGATGATCCACTCCCAAGACAAGCTGGGCTTCCTTCCTGGTCTCACATTGCTTGCATGCAGATGTTTGCACCACTGTGATGGTCATCTGTACCTGGCTGTAAACCCCAGGGTTCAGAATGCATTTGTCCTGGCCTCTCAGGGCCTGACATGCAATAGAAGTGCTAGAATATTTACTGAATGAATGAAGTATTGTGACTTTGGGAATGAATGAAGAAATATATTGTTGAGTGAGGGGGGAACAAGTTGCAGAGAAATATGCAAGGTGACTCTATCTTTATTTAAAAAGCAGTAATTGAAAATCTCCATGTAGTGTTTGTAAATGAAGGGGGAAGGATGGAGGCTACAGGAAGTTGAGGTTTCCGGCTGAGAAGCAGGCCAGGAGGAGCTGGAGGTCTGGAGAGCAACAGGGGTGGAAGAAGGGGCAGGAAGGGAAAATTGATGCCTTAAAGCTGATTTCTGAGGCCTTGCTGGCCTAGAGCTTATCTGTTTCCAGTGTGAGGAGGGTGCATTGCATGGGACCTGGAGATGGGGCTGACCCCAGCAAAAGGGGTACCACAGGTCCAGCTGAGCCCCAGTCCTCTCAAGGAGGGCTAGGTGGCTGGAAGCCTGCATAACCCTGCAGTGGCCAAGGCCAGGGTTGACTTGGAGCCCAGGCTGTCAGGTCCACAAGCCCCCATCCCCTTTGATGAGCTAGCCCTTCAGGACCCAGGTAAGCCGGCTGTGAGTGATGCCCTGAACACCCCTCCTGTGTGGGGCACTGACTCCTTTTGTAGAAGACAGGCTCTGGGCCAGAGTGATGATGTGGGAGAAACAGGTTTGTGAGCACACATCGCGGGGCAGCATGTGTAGTGGGCTAGGTCCTGTCCCACCAGCCAGAAGAACCTCTGCTGCTCCACTGTGGGCTTGATGTACCAAGGGGAGCCTGGGCCCTGACTGACTGGTGTGGCATCCCAAAAGCCAGAACAGGTACCTACTCTGGGACATGGAGGGGTACAGGCTGCATTGGGGGCTCCACAGAGATCTGGCTGCCAGGATGATCTCCCCTCTGGTGCTGAGGGCGGTGGTCTTGGCTAGGCCGCAGGGTGCCTGAAAGACAAATAGAAGGAAGGAGTGCAGGTCTCTTTTTTGGGGTAGGAGGATCCACACCTACCCGGCCTCCCCAGGGAGGTCCCCAGCCGAATCTTCCTAGCACACTTTTGCCTCCCTGGCTCTGACTGGGCAAGGGTCATGTTTGTTGGAAGTCCACCTATCTGCTGAACTTCAGCTTCACTGTGCTGGCTGTATCTGGCTTCCTGGAATGGGTTTATGACCCTGGTAGGTGAGCTGTAGCTCCACAGTGGGCACCCCTCGCCAATCCACTCCCCAGTACTTCCTCCCTAGCTCATGCTTTCTAGTCCTCACCATGAAGTGAAGCCCCTGTGGGGTCCAGGCTGTTAGGGTGGGTTAGTTTCAGAGCATGGCAAGGCTCAGTGCTCCAGCACTGGCCTCTCTATCCCTCCACTGGCTGCTGGGATCCACATTTGGCACAGTCTTTGGCAAAGTGGTAGCTCCCACTATACCCACCTTGACACAGGGCAGCTCAGAATCCCTCTGTACCTTCTCCTGCCTGCAGGGAGAGGTGCCAGGCAGGACTGCATTGGGAGTGGGCTTGACCAGCTGTATTGCCTTGGCTCTGAGCCTCTCTCATCCCAGAGGCCACTGGCTGAGTTGTATGTGAGACATATGACACTGTGGCCCCATCCATAACCACTGTGTCATGGACTTGCACAGATTCTGCTGGGTCTTGCCAGGGCCGCCATCCTGGGCAAACATTGGCCTTTTCTGGCCTTAATAGGGTAGGGTGGGTGTCCTTTAGCCTCCTTTGTTTTCTCACGGTTTAAGAGGCTAGCAGTAAATTCAGAGCACTGGCTCCAGGGGAAGGCTTTCTCTTTCCCTGTCTCCTCTCTGGGGCGGTCCTTGTCTCTTTTCAGCTTCTACTCCTAGGTTCCTTGGAAGATCGTAAATCTTGTATCATGTACTTGTTTGCTTACTTAATCTGCTCTTTTACATCTCAAAAGAGGTTTACTGAAGACTCACCCCACACTAATACTGCCTCATTAACCTAACAAAGAAAACCCCTTCTCAAAAGGTATTCAAGCCACAGACATAGGGGTTAGGATTTACAACTCATGTTTTTGAGGGACAGAATTCAATCCATAACACCTTTCAAAATCCTGGATGGGCTTGCAGTGCCTGGTGGAAGGGGCTGGGGTGTAGGGATGGGTTTGCAAGGCATTGTGAGGCTGTGGTCATACCAACCAGTAGCATAAGTGTAATACCACAGAGGTGCACCTCTGCCCCTAATCCTCATCTGGCAGGATGGTAGGAAGGCAGCCCCAGAGTAGAGACTTAAGCTCTGGGCTAGGATTGGCCCTCTAGGGTTTGCTTGCTGAAGCACATGGGGGCCTCTCAGGGTGGCACAGCTATGCCAGCCTGTCCTGGGACTCCCCCTGACCTGGTGGGGCTCTGTCCATCTTGGAAATAGGCCCCACACCACCATTGCAGCAGCTCCCAGGTTAGGTGAGTGCCTATCCCCACTGTCATGGATTACTTGGGGACATTTTATATTCGGGGACAGCAGTACCTGCTGCAGGAAGGCCAGAGGAGGGAACAGAGGCCAAGAGGGGCGGTCAATCGTTCTCCAGACCAGGGGAGGGGGACATCAAGGATTGTGAATCAGAATTTTGCTCCTTATTCTGTGAGCACAGTGTGGGCCTTAGGGACGGAGACCTGGGACCTAGGAACTCCTCCCAGGTGTGGCTGTGGGTGAGCAGTGGTCTCAGGTCCTGCTTCCTAGGTCCTCCAAGGCTGGCCTAGATGTTGATGCCTCAAGAAGGATGCCTGCCTCCACCTCTGTCTTGTGCCTTTCTGTTCCTGCTCAGGGGATTCTTTGCTCTTTTGCAGGATTCTCCCTCATGGAGTCAGGGGTGGATGGTTCACGCCAACCATGATCTACACAGAGGGACAGGTAGGAGAGACAGTAATCACAGCTCAGGACCTGGAGCTGTTCCAGCACTGCCACTCACTATAAATCCCATTATAAATGCAGTCTCCACACCTGGTGAAAATTTTAAAATCTAAGGAAGTGTGTAAATGGACTGGGCATGTCCCCTCTCCTACTCCCCCCTCATGCCTAGCAGGGTGGGCTCACCATGTGATCACAGGCAAGAGCCTGCCATAGGACACTCTTGGTGTTCTCTGTGCCCACACTGGGAAGGATCAAAATAACCTAGTGAATACTTAGGTAGGTTCCAACTCCCTTATGCAGAGCTTGTGTTATGGATTGCATTGTGTCCCCCAAATGTGTGTGTTAACTTGGCTAGGCCATGGTTCGCAATATTGTGAGACTGTCCAACATTTTTCACTTGATGTGATTTTCCTATGTGTTGTAAATCCTATGTCTATGATGTTAATAGGCCGGTTAGAGGAAGTTATGTTAATGAGACTGGACTTAATCCACAAGATTAGGTTGTATCTTGAGTCAATCTTTTTTGAGATATTAAAGAGAGAAGCAAGCAGAGAGACAGGGGGACCTTATGTCACCAAGAATGTAGTGCTAGGAGCAGAGCACATCCTTTGTACCCAGGGTCCCTGCACTGAGAAGCTCCTAGACCACAGGAAAATTGAAGACAAGGACCTTCTTCCAGAACCCACAGCGAAAGAAAGCCTTCTCCTGGACCTAGAGAACTGAATTCAGACTTCTAGCCTACTTGACTGTGAGAGAATAAACTTCTGTTTCTTAAAGCCACCCACTTGTGGTATATCTGTTACAACAGCACTATGTAACTATGACTGCTGGCCAGCAGACCTCCAACTGCCCTCGCTGCCCCAGCAGCTGGGCCTCCTTTTCTATTGTCATCAGTGGCTGGCCTAGAGCCTATCCTCTTCCTGTGTGTGGAGGGTGCTTGGTGTGGGACCTGGAGGTGGGACTGCTTAACTGAGCCCTACTCCTCCCAAGGAGGGCAGGGTGGCTGGAGGCCTGCATAACCCTGTAGTAGTCAAGGCCAGGGCTGACCTGGAGCCAGGCTGTCAGTTACACAGGTCCCCATCCCCTTTGACAGGAGCTGGCCCATGGGGACCCAGGAAAGGCAGCTGGTGAGTGATGCCCTGAGCATCCCTCCTGTGTGGGCCACCAGCTCCTACTGTAGAAGACAGGCTCTGGGCCAGAGTGATGACATGGCAGAAACAGGTTTGAGAGCACACATAGGGTACAGCATGGGGAATTGGCAGGGCCCTGTCCCAGCCAGCCAGATGAACCTCCTCCTGCTCCACTGTGGGCTTGATGTACCAAGGTGAGCCTGGACCCTGACTGACTGCTGTGGCATCCCAAAAACCAGGACAGGTACCTTCTCAGGGCCATGGAGGGGTACAGGCTGGGTTCAGGGCTCCACAGAGATCTGGCTGCCAGGATAATCTCCCTCCTGGTGGTAACAGCAGTGGGCTTGGCTAGGCTGCAGGTGGGCTGAAGAACAAATAGGCAGAAGTGGTGCAGGTCTCTTTCCTGGGATAGAAGGGTCCACCGCCTACCCAGGCTCCCCAGGGAGGCCCCCAGCCGAGTCTTCCCAGTACATTTCTTCCTCCTCGGCACTGACTGGTCGTGGGTCATGTTCTGTTGGAAGTCCACCTATCAGCTGAACTTCACTTTTACTATGCTAGCCCTATCTGGCTTCCTGAAAGGGGTTTATGGTCCTGGCTGAGCTCCAGACCCATAGTGGACAACGGCCACCAACCCACACCCCAGGACTTCCTCCCTAGCTCATACTTCCTAGTCCTCACCATGAACTGAAGCCTTAGTGGGGTACTGGCTTTTAGTGTGGGGTTAGTGTCAGAGCCTGGCAAGGCTCAGTGCTCCAGCACTGGTCTCTCTTTCTGTTCCTCCACTGACTGCTGGGATCCAGTTTTTGGCATGGTCTTTCACACAGTGGTACCTCTCACCATATCCACCTTGACACAGGGCAGCACAGAATCCCTCTGTACCTTCTGCTGCCTGCAGAAAGTGGCGCTAGGAAGGACTGCATGGGGAGCGATCTTGACCAGCTCTATGGACTTGGCTCTGAGCTTCTCTGGTCCTGGAGGCCGCTGGGTGAGATTATGTGAGACGTGTCACTGTTTTCCTATCCGTGACCACTGTGTTATGTACCTGCACAAATTCTGCTGGGTCTTGCCAAGGCTGACCTCCTGGACAAACATTGGCTTTTTCTGGCCTTCCCAGGGTAGAATGGGTGTCCTTGAGTGCCGGAAACTTCTCCAAAATTCAAAGTCTTCAATGTCAATGCAAAGGTGAGAATCTGCCCTTGCCTGAAGGGTGAAGGTAGCTGGGGGAGCTGCAAGGGAGTGGCCATCTGGATAACAGCCCAGTGATTGGAGCCCAGCTAAGAGTGATGTGGTGTCCCTCTTGGCTGTCACTGGGAACTCCAGACATCCCCAGTGCTGTCCCAACTGTTTCTGCAATCCTAGGTCCCGGCTGTTTTGGCTACTCCATGAGGAGGACTCTTGAAGGGCTTTTGTCTCTGGCCTGAGGCAATGGGGTGGGGGTAACTCCACCATGAGTGGGTTCTCTACAGAATGTAGCCTTGCACAGAGTGAGGAGCTGGGGTTCTTGGGAGCCCTAGTATATCCGAGGGAAGAAACAAGGGGGGGCAGGAATGGAATAGGGTTGGCAAAGGAGCATCCTCATCTTAGCACCCCTGCCTAGCTGCCAGGGTCCCTTACCTCCACTGGCATCACTCTCTACTGCTGCACTGGTCAGATGCTGGGTAGAGGAGACAGGACCTGGAGAAAAATCCCACACATAAGGGTAGAAAGGGAGAGAGGGATGGAGTCTTCCCCTCTCTGCCCCTCCAGGTGTCTTGGCTGGTATTTGTTGGGAAGTCAGCTACAGTGGTAGTAAATACTGTAGTATCACAGCTTTGGAGCCTCACTACATCTTGGGCATCCAGCCTCTGTGCTCCCAACTGGCATGGTTTCCTGGTGCTTCCCACTAGAGGGAAGGAGAAGAAGAAGCAGAGGGGAGAAAGGAGAGGTGAGAGTTGGGGTGCTCTAGGGCCAGTGAAGGGGTTCTTGGGGGAACTGTGGTAAGAGGCACTGGGGCTCGAAAGGGGGAAACCCAGAGTCCTGGGGTGTCTTCCACCCCTCTCTTCCCAGACAGTCCTCTCTGCCCCTTCAGGAGAGGTGCCCCTGGTGTGCAGCTTGCTTACACAGGCCTCCATCCTGCTACTCTGTGGCCTCTGGACTGGACTGTGGGCTGTGGGCTACTGGGGGGGCTGTCTAGGGCAGAGCAGAGCCTTGGGGGCACAAACAGCTGAGTTCAGTGTGGGGACTCAGGTCCCTCAGGGAGCTGAACGAACAGGAGTCCAGCACTTCAGAGGAGGTGGGTGGGGTAGTGGGTGTCTAAGGCCCAGTTAGCAAGGCATCAGGAAGGCTTTGTCAGCAAGGCCTCACCCTTCCCAGCATAGGAGCCCACATTGACCACCACCAGGCAGTGGGCAACCTCACAACCTCAGAGGCCATGGGTCTGCTCCAAGGGGCAGGAGAGTCCATGAGGTCAGTCTAGGAGCCAGAGCAGGTCAGCTGAAGGGTGGCCTGAGACTGCCCAGCTGAGGGAAGCAGTGTTTGGTTTCTCTGAACTGTTAGGAGTGGGGCTGGGGAAGATGGGGAATGGGGGCCTTGGGGACTAGGCACCACTCAGCTCAGCCGGAGGTGGACAGTCAGAACCCTCTCTTGCACGAGTACCTGCTAGGTGGGCAGTAGGTGAAGGTCTTTGCTGTTGACAGGTTTGTGGCTGTGCCTCCCAAGTCTTGTAATGGGGAGGGGATTTTGCTTCCTACATCCAGGACCTTCGGGAGGATAGCATGACATGATGAGGCCTAGCTACCAATAGGGCCACTGGGAGCCAGGCTATTTTGAACAGGGGTCATTGCACTGTGGTAACTACTACCACTCCACCACCCACAGTGACAGGGGTCCAGACACTACTGCCTGCCCCCTGCAGGGGCTTGAGGGCTACAGAGGGCCTCAGAGAGCTGTGCCAGGTGTCCCGGGGAGGCTGAGCTGTCAGCGGTGTGGGGGAAGGATATCCCCAGGGAAAAAGAGTGAGGGCTTAAACGAGGCCCCCTGGGAAATTGTAGGGGCACACTCTGCAGGCTCATGGCTCAGAGTCCTTGGTCTCCAGGAATTTTCCCAGTGGCCTGGGCCAGAAGCTTGGGCTCTCATCTCCCTCCACAGCCGTCTGGGTGAGCCTGCTGCAGGCCTTACACTGCTCATGGTTCAGATTCCCCATGATGAGTGAGTGATGATGGAGCCCCTGTGAATTGGGCTGGCAGAGGACAAGGGGTTTAGTTTATACACGCCTTTCTCTAGCCCCTGGTCTCCTCAGCATTTGCCTAGTCCCAGGACAAGAACTGCACTGCCCCTTTGACCATCCTTGGGCCCATGTGGTTATCACTGAGGTCTCCACCCCAAGCACAACTTTTCCCTTCCTCCAGGTGGCCAGACTCTTAGAGGGGCAACCTCCAGCTGCCCCCTGCCCCAAGGTCTGGAGACCCTGGGACTTATGTGGAGCAGGTGGTTGCTGTTGTGGGTGGTGCCACTGTGATTACCAAGGTTATAGTAATCTACCATAGATTGACCTGTGACAAGAACTTAGGCTGGAGCCAGGGCAGCTGGCTGCATCCACAGAAGCACAGAAGGTCCAGGTGGCCAGCCTCACTACATGACCACAAATGCTGGGCTAGCTGGTGTGCTGGGGATGGGAGGAAGTGCTCAGGCTGTTAGGGCTGCTGGACATCCAAGGGTGAGCCAGACAATGAGGGGGCATGGGGGAGCAGGAGACCAGGGACACCATGCAAGATAATCTGGTTGCCCTGGCTGACCTCAGGATGTGTGAGGGACTCCTGAGGGACCTTAGGCCAAGTGGTAGGAACTCCATCTGTCCTGCTCTGCCTGTGGGGTCCTGAGGCTGGCTGGGATGGATGCCAGGGAGAAGAAAAGAGGAGTGGGTGCCAAGCCGCAGGGCTCTGGTACTGGGATGGAAGGAGGAGGGAAGGCCTAAAGAGTGTAGGGTGTGTGTGTGTTACAGGAACTGCATCGGGACTCACCTGAGCGCATGTCCAACCTGAATTCACCTGATTCCTGGCCTTGAAGACCAAGGAGGGATTCCTATGGGGCAAGCTCCTGGAGGGGATGCTCTAGGAGCACCCTCCCTGGGGATTGGCAGATTTCCAGCAGTCTCCCTGATGATGACACTCTTGAAATGCCACTGAGCAAAGAGTGCTGCACTACCCCTCTTCTGGGGAGAGAAGCCCCTGGATACCTCAAAGTGGGTGGCTGTCCATGACATGCTAAGGATCACTTCCTGCCCAAAGGAGTCCTGTTCCCTCAGCGAACTTCTATGCAATGAATATTTGCCCAGCTGCAGCATCCTCCTCTCCTCTGTCAGCCTCTGGAGGCTCCCAGGCAGAGCTATCACTGACTTCCCACCTTACCTCCCTGGAACTCCTCAAGGCTGGGCTGCTGGACATTGGGGTGAGGGCTCTGCTGCAGTCATGGCCATAGGTGGTCAGTGGGAACAGTGGTTCCTCAGGGATGTTGTGTAGGGTTGCTAGCAAGGCGGAGACCTCCCTGTGCCTGCACTTGATGCTGTGCTCACATTGGTCTCTTGGTGGGGATGTCTGCCCATGTGGAACTTGACCACAGGTGAGGTTCCCGGTGCTGTCTCTTGTTTTGCCTGACTTCCTGTGGCCAGATACATGTTGGAATCCAGTGCGGCTGGTGTCCAGTGGAGGCTGGGGTACACGTGTAGAGTGGCTGGGAAGCCTCCAGCTAAGGGTCAGATGGATGCTGTTCCTGGGTCTGGTGCTGACCCTGGCCATGGTGGGTTGGGAGCTGAAGGGTGAATTTTTGCTGCAGAGTCTGTCACTGTGGTAGTTATAATTACACTACGGGAGGGTCCTTGACCAAAGGTCTTATGTTTGTGGGCACCTTCCCTGCTCCAGGCTACTTGAAGGCCTCACCTGGCCCAGACAACCAGTTCCCTGGACCTCAGATCTCTGCTCAGTGGTCTTCTATACACACAAAGTAAGCAGGCAGCCTAGCCCAGTCAGTGCTTTCCTGGTGCCCAGGAAGGTGTTTGAGGTAACACTGTACTCTGCAAGGTAGGGAAGAGCCCAGCTCACGGGAGCTGTGGTCATAGGGTGCAAGTGCATGGGGGAAAGTGCCCCCACTTCTTTCCCTGGGGTGGAGCCTGTGCAAGAGGGCTGCCCGAGGGTTTCTGTCTTCTGTGGGCCATTCTCATGCAAGATGGATGAGCTGACCAGTGGCCAGTGAGAGACTCAGGAGGAAAAATGGCCATTACCTGAAGGTTCTTTGTTTCTAAAGTGTGAGCATGGTCCTTGGTTGGCTCCTAGCGGAGGTCGATCAAGGGGTGTGGTTCATAGAAGGCTGGGCTGGTGCAGGGGCTGTACATGACTTGTCTCCAGAAAAGAGGCCATGCAGGCCTTGGCTGTTTGAACCTGGTTGTCCAGCGTCCAGTCAGCACTGTCACATCACCTGGGCACCCCACTGGTAAAGACCCTGGAAGCACCACCTTGTGGACTAGGGCCAATGGGCAGGGGCTGCTTAGTGACCACAGGCCCACTGGACACCCCAGCCTTCAGTGGCACCTACCTGGGTCCTCTCCTATCACTACCCACACAGCCTTTCCACTGGGAGAAAGGATTTTAAAACCAAACCACTCAGCCCCATCCACCCTCCTTATAGGCTGCAAGAGTCAAGGCTCACTCCAGCCTGCTGCCCGACTGGTCATGGGGTGCAGGATGGTGTGTGGTGCAGGATGTCAGGGAGACAGGGTGACACAGAGAGCATAGAAGTATGACCAAGAGGCCCACTGACTGCAGGGCTGAGACAATGCCAGGGCACCAGGGGTAGCCCAATCTTCCTTCTCTCTCTGTCCAAAATTGGGGGGACATTGCAGAGTGGTATGTCTGAGATGCCCAGCTTTGGCCCCAATATGTTGATCATCCCCAAGGGAGATGGAGGGATTTCTGTGGGCTATCCACTGGAATCTAGCAGCGAATGGCCATGGGGGGTGGGTCAGGAGGAGTGTTCCCACTATGAGTTAGATTAGGCTGTTAGGAGTTGGCTTTGGCCTGTTTGTTTCAAGACCCATATGGACTTCCCTGATGGGTTCTCTGTGGTGACCCTCCAGGAACTTGGGGATACGGGGAGACTTGGCACCACTGTGGAGCTGTACTTGCTGGTTTGAATCATAGGCCCCATGCCTGTGGTACCCCTCGAATCCATGGTGGCATGTCCCCATTTGTCTTAGTTATCTAGTGGTTCTATAACAGAAGTACTACAAGTGGGTGGCTTTAATAAACAGAAACTTACTTTCTCATAGCTTAGGAGGCTAAAAGTCTGAATTTAGAGTGTTGGCTCTAAGGGAAGGCTTATCTCTCTGCTCTGGGGAAAGGTCCTTGTCTCTTTTCAGCTTCTATTCCTAGGTTGCTTGGAAGATCATGTGTCTTGTATCATGTACTTGTTTGCTTGCTTAATCTACTCTTTTATATCTCGAAAAAGATTGACCCAAGACACATCCTACACTAATATTGCCTCATTAACATAACAAATAAACTCATTCCCAAATGGGATTATAGCCACAGGTGTAGGAGTTAGGATTTACAAGACATATTTTTGAGGGATATAATTCAATACATAACACCTTTCAAAATCCTGGGTGTGACTGCAGTGCCTGGTGGGAGGGTCTGATGCATAGGGATGGGTTTTTACAAGGTATTGTGAAGCTGTGACCTTAGCAATGATAATTATCACACTAATACCGCAGTGGTGCACACCTGCCCCCCATCCTCCTCTAGCAGGATGGTGGGCAGACAGACCCAGAGGTAGAGACCTGAGCTTGGGGCTGGGCTCTGAGCCTAAGGAGTTGCTTGCTGAAGTACCTGTGGGCCTCTCACAGTGGCATGGCTATGCCAACCTGTCCTGGGAATCCCCCTGAGCTTGTGGGTGTCTGTCCAACTTGGGAATCATTCCTTCCTCTGCCGCTGAAACAGCACCCAGTGTAGGTGAGTGCCCATCCCCACTGTGCATGGGTTACTTGGAAGACTTTTTTATCCTAGGGGCCAGTAGTACCTGCCCCAGGAAGGCCGGAGGAGGGAGCAGAGGCCAAAGTGTGAAGTCAGGGGTTTTCCAGCCCAGGGGAGGGGGACACCTAGGACTGTGAATCAGAAGTTTATTCCTTATTTGGTGAGAGTGCAGGGTGTGATTAGGGGCAGAGACCTGGGTCATAGGAGTTCCTTTGCAGCTGAGGCTGTGGGTCAGCAGAGGCCCCAGGCCCAGTACCCTATGTCTTCCCAGGCTAGCCTTGACATCAATCCCCTAGACGAATGTCTACCTCCACCTCTGACTTGTGCCTTGCTGTCCCTGCTTAGAGGACTCTTTGCTCTTCTGCTGACTTCTACCTCAGGGAGTCAGATGTCCCTGGTGTCTGAAGATCCTCAGCTCCACAGAGGGGTAAATAGGAGAGATAGAAGTCACAGCTCAGGACCTGGAATGGTTCCAGCACTGCTAGTGGGTAAGTTTTAAAAAAAAATACATTCGTTCACTATATATCCCATTAGAAATGCAGTCTCTGCCCCTGGTGAAAATTTAAAATATAAGGAAAAGTGGAAATGGACTGGGCATGTCTCCTCTCCCTCTCCCCCCATCACCACCAGGCTGGGCTCACCCCTGTGATCGAAGGCACAAGCCTGCCTTGTGACCCTCTTGTTGTTCTCTGTGCACACAAGAGGAAAGACCAAAATACCTTGGCACATACTTGCCTCAGTTCCACCTGTGCAAAGCTGGTGTTATGGATTGAGTTATGTCCCCCAAAAATGTATGTCAACTTGGCTAGGCCTTGGTTCCCAGTATTGTATGATTGTCTATCATTTAGTCATGATGTGATTTTCCTATGTGTTGTAAATCTTATGTCTATGATGCTAATGAGACAGGATTATAGGCAGTTATGTAAATGATGTGGGACTCAATGTACAAGACTAGGTTGTATCTTAAGTTAATCTCTTTTGAGATATAAAAGAGAGAAGCAAGCAGAGAGACAGGGGGATCTCATGCCTCCAAAAAAGTAGTGCCAGGAGCAAAGCACTTCCTTTGGATCTGGGGTCCCTGTGTTGAGAAGCTTCTAGACAGAGGAAAATTGATGAGAAGGACTTTCCTTCACAGCCCACAGAGAGAGAAAGAATTTCCCTGAAGCTGGCACCCTGAAATCAAACTTCTAGCCTACTAACCTGTGAGATAATAAACTTTTGTTTGTTAAAGCCATCCAGTTGCGATATTTCTGTACCACAGCACTAAATGAATAAGACAGCTGGTCAGCAGGCCTCCAACTGCCCCTGCTGCCCCAGGAGCTGGGCCTCCTTTTCTTTTGTCATCAGTAGGACACTCTTATCCCATAGTCTCCAAACTCAGGAGTCCATCGGTGAGTGGCAGATCAGATGCCTTGTGCCTTGTGGGAGTTGATGGACATGCCAGACTGCACCCCTGATAGCTATGCCATGAGCTTTGGGTGGAGCTTTTGTGTAGTGGCTATGTCACTGTGGTAGTAGCAGTAAGCACCACTACAATATTGTCACGGTGACACATGCCCTCACACAATCCTCCTGCCTGGGACAGTGCCACCCACTGTCTGCAGTAAGAATTCCAAGAAATCCAGAAGTTTTGATATGGAGCTCAGGTGAGGAGGGATGACTCTGACCAGCCCTATGTGGACCAAGAGACAGTTGTTCTCCAGGCCTGCTTTATGTAGCCCAAGTGAGTGCTGAGGGCTCCACTGTGGCCAAGGAGGAGCCCCTTGGTGGACAAAACCCATTGGGGTCCTAAGCATGTGTGGTGATCTGCCTGAGGGTGCCTGTGCATCCTTTGTTCCCTCCTCCTCCAGGAGGGCTTTGGGGTCTTGACCTGTTTCCATCTGGTGCTCTGTGTTCCTCTTGGCTGAGTGGATTCTGAGCCATTCGGGTATTGCGTTCCTCCTGAGATTGAGTCTGCTGAAAGCTGCAGCTTCGGGATCAAACCTCTGATGCTCTCATGCCTCTAGTGTCCAGGGTGTGGGGATAGGGCAGTGGCCCCTGCAGAACCCTCTGCCTGCTGGCCACAGGGCTGGGGCCAAACACTGTGGCTTCCCGGGGACAGGCTGGCCTAGGATTGGAGACTGTTTGGGAAGCTCCTCCTGTTGGGGAGGGAGGTATCAGAAGCAAGGAATGGACTCCAGATGTGACCAGTCTCCTAGGGTGAAAGAGATGACCTCCGTGCATGTAGGCGACACATGCCAGGAGAGGGGCCACCAGAGGCTGACGTGGAGCCAGGGCTTCAGAGTTGCTCTCCGTGAATGTTGCACACATAGCCCAGGTACCGAGATGGGGGTGGTCCCTGGTGCCTCTGGTCAGGATACTGTGGAGGTGGGGAGGCTACTTCAAGGATCCCCTTTGTAGGGTGGCTATGGAAGAATTCCCTGCATCGAGACTGAAGATGAGCTGGAACTAGGGGCTCCCTCAGCAGGAAGGTGTCTGTGGGGCCTAGGGAGAGACTTGAGAGCCAGGGCACACTTTCGGTGTCTCTTGGAAAACTTTCTAATCTATTGTAGCAGAGGCACAGGCGTACTGTAAAATATTTTGAAGATTAAACCAAAAAGGGAAAGTAAAAATCAGTTAGTTCTCGAAATTACCTTTCCCAGTTCTGTCTTTCTATATACACTCCCGTCATCACATGGTGTGTTGTCCTCTTGAACCCTTTTCCCATACAGGGTTCTCCTGGGAGTTCTGCTTCTTACCTCACAAGTTTCACAAACAGGGAATGCTTGCAGGGCATTCCCACTAATGGCTGCATCATAACTTCTTCAGGCAATAGCTTGCTTCCAGCTTTTGTATAATCATAAATACTCCTCTGAAAAATGTCTGTTCATAAAATGTTTTCTGTCCTTTCCTAACATTTCCTAGCCATTTGTGTTTGTTTTGCTAATTGTCTGTTGTATCTTTTGTCCATTTATTTGAAGAGTTTTACTATTTTTCTTATTAGCTTCTGAGTTCTTTGTGTACTAGTGGTATAAAACCTTTACATATTTACTGTTTTTTTTTTTTTTTTATTATTTGCTTTAAATATTGATGATTTTTAAGAGTAAAGAACCTCTAAGTGTATTACCTAGTTTCATGATTTGGGTTTTGGAGTGAAGCTTTTTCTGACTTTGGGTGGCTTTTTGGGTCTGTCTCTTTGGGGCCTCCATCTCCTGTCTGGAGGGCTGATTCAGTTTCAGTGTTCTTCCTCATGTCACCTGCGTTCCTGCTGGGAGTTCAGTTTGTTCAAGTGCATCTTCCTGTTTCTACTGAGCTGATCATGAGATTATCATTTCCCTAATTGTTGGAATGAACTATAAATAGTTCCTGATTCCTCGTTGAATTCTCATTCAATGAGCTGGACAGAATTTGACTATTAGAATTTCATTACGACTTTTGGATCTTTATTCATATGTAAATTAGCTCACCTTTCTCTTTTTAGGGGCTTTGTCAGATTTTGGTATCAAGGACATGGTTCATTAAAGGAAACTTCCCATATTTCTCTGAGTCCTGAAACAACTTCACAGAATAGTATACCAGTTTTGTGAAAGTTTGAAAATAACCCATCTGAGCCTGAAGGAGTCTATGTCATCTGAATTATCACTACTTTATAGTAATGACTTCATCCCATGTCTGCTATGTCCCCTGTGTACAGGAGCTGTGCTGCCAGTAAAGTGAGTTAAGGCACCCAGAGTGCTCAAAGTGGAGCTGGGGCATGGTCCAGGGTGCCTAGACACAACAAAAAGCCAAGGTGAAGAAAACAGGACCACTCTGTGAGGACAAAGCCAGGAGAAGTGGATGCACTGTTGGTGATGACTGTGACATCTTTCCCTCTGAAGCCTCACAGGGATGGACAGTGAAAAGGGGAGGAGAGAAAGAGAGAGACAGAGGCAGAGAGACAGAGAGAGACACAGAAAGAGGTGAGACAGAGAGAGCTGAGACAGAAAGATAGAGAGAGGGAGACAGAGAGAGATGGAGAAAGAGACAGACGCAGAGAAAAAGAGATAGAGAGATACAGAGAAAAACAGAGACAGAGACAAAGAGAGAGTGAGAAAGACACAGACAATCAGAGAGAGTGAGTGAGAGAGATTCAGACAGATAGACATAAAGTAAGAGATAGAGGTAGAGACCTGACCTCGGGGCCAAGCTCCCCGCCCAAGAGGTTGCTTTCTGAAGCACTGGGGAACCTCTCAGGGTGGCACGGCTATGCCAGCCTGTCCTGCGACTCCCACTGAGCTGGTAGTTGTCTGTCTATCTTGGAAATCAGGTCCCCCCACCACTGCAGTAACATCTAGGGTAAGTGCGCATCCCCACTGTGCACGGGTTACTTGGAGGCTTTTTATATCCTTGAGGCCAGCAGTACCTGCCTCAGGAAACCCGGAGGAGAAAGCAGAGGCCAACGAAGGAGGTCAGGGGTTCGCCAGCCCAGTGGAGGGGGACATCTAGGACTGTGAATCAGAAGTTTGTTCCTTATTTGTAAGAGCTCAGGGTGTGCCATAGTGACAGAGAACTGGGTTTTAGGAGCTCCTCCCAGCTGTGGCTGTGGGTCAGCAACAGCCCCAGGCCCTACCCACTGGGTCCTCCCATTCTGGAATTGTCACTGATGTCCCAAGAGGGTCGCTTGCCTCCACCTCTGACTTGTGCCTTGCTGTAAATTCTCAGGGGACTCTGCTGTTTTGCTGGTTTCTCCCTCAGGAAGTCAGGGGTGTATGGTGCCTGGAGACCTTGAACTCCACAGAGAGGCAGTTGGGATGGACAGAAGTCACAGCTCAGGACCTGTAGCAGATTCAGCACTGCCAAGCGGTAAGTTTTCAAAAAATACACTAACATTGGTTCATGACAAATCCCATTATAAATGCAGGATCTGTGCCTGGTGAAAATTTTAAAATATATAGACTGTAAATGGACTGGAGATTTCCCCTTTCCCTCTTCACCGATGCTTATTAGGCTGGGCTCGCCCCGGTGATCACAGGCATGAGCCTGCCATAAGTCCCTCTTTGTGGTCTCTGTGCACACCCTGGGAAGGATCAAAATACCCTGGTGAATACCTGCCTAAGTTCCAACTCCCTTGTGTAGAGCTGGTGTTATGGAATGAATTGTGTTCCCCAAAAATGTGTGTCAACTTGGCTAGGCCATAGTTCCCAGTATTGTGTGATTGTCCACCATTTTGTCATTTGATATGATCTTCTTTGTGTCGTAAGTCCTACCTCTGTGTTGTTAATGTGGCAGAATTAGAGACATTACATTAATGACACAGGACTCAATCTACAAGATTAGGTTGTATCTTGAGTTAATCTCTTTTGAGATATAAACAAGACAAGCAAGCAGAGAGACAGGGAGGCTGCACCCCAGGGTGTTCAACCACGAGTTTTGGGTTGGGCTTTTGGATGTACACTGTGTCACTCTGGTGTCTGCAGTATTGTCACAGTGATGCATGCCCCCACACAATCCTCCTGCCTGGCACAGCCAGGTCCATGCTCTGTAGAGGGTATTCCGAGAGCTCCAGAAGTTTTGGTATGGAGCTCAGGGCCTGATATGCACTAGGGGTGCTAGAATATTTACTGAATGAATGAAGTATTGTGGCTTTGGGAGTGAATGAAGAAATATATTGTTGACTGGGGGCAGGGAGGAACAAGTTGCAGATAAATATGCAGAGTAATCCTATTTTTATGTTAAAAGCAATATTTGAAAAATCTCCTTGTACTGTGTGTAAGTGGAGAGAGAAGGGTGGAGGCCACAGAAAATTGAGGTTTCTGGCTGAGGTAAAGAACAGGAGGGGCTGGAGTTCTGGGGAGGAGCAGGGCTGGAAGGAGGGGCAGGAAGGGAAAACTGACACCTCAATGTTGATTTCTGAAACCTTGCTGTCCTAGAGCTTATCTGCTTCCTGTGTGTGGAGGGTGCGTGGCATGGGACGTGGAAGTGGGTCTTACTTGCTGCCCAAGGGGCACCACAGGTCTAGCTGAGTCCCACACCTCACAAGAAGGGCTAGGTGGCTAGAGGTCTGCATAATCCTGCATAATCTTGCCCATGCTTTCAGGTCCACAGGCCCCCATCCCCTTTGACTGCAGCTGGCCCATCAAGACCCAGGAAAGGCAGCTGGCGAGTGATTCCCTGAGCAACCCAACTATATAGGGCTCCTACTGTAGAAGACAGGCTCCAGATCAGAGTGATGATATGGGAGAAACAGGTTGGTGAGCACACATGCGGGCCAGCATGGGGAGTGGGTTGGGTCCCAGCCAGAAGGACCTCCTGCTGCTCCACTGTGGGCTTGATATACCAAGGGGAGCCTGGGCCCTGATTGACTGGTATGGTATCCCAAAAGCCAGGACAGATACCTACTCAGGGCCATGAAGGTGTACAGGTTGGGGTGGGGGCTCCACAGAGACCTGGCTGCCAGGATGATCTCCCCCCTGGTGCTGAGGGCAGTTGGCTTGGCTAGGCTGCAGGTTGCCTGGAGGACAAATAGGAGGAAGGAGTGCAGGTCTTTTTCCTGGGATAGGAGTATCCACCAACTACCCGGCTCCCTAGGTAAGTCCACAGCAGAGACTTCCTAACAAAATTCTGCCTCCTCGTCTCTGACTGGGTGTGATCCATGTTCTGATGGAAGTCTACCTATCAGCTATACTTCACCTTCACTGTGTTGGCTGTATCTGACTTCCTGAAAGGGGGTTATGAACCTATTTGAGCTCCAGCTCCACAGTGGGCAACCTCCCCTCAATCCACTCTCCAGGACTTCCTTCCCAGCTCAGGCTTTCTAGGCCTTACCATGAAGTGAAGCCCCGTGTGGGCTGTTAGGGTGGAGTTAGTGTCAGAGCCTGGGAAGGCTCAGTGCTCCAGCACTGGCCTCTCTTTCTGTCCCTGCACTGGCTGCTGGGATACAGTTTTGACAGGGTCTTTCACAAAGAGGTAGCTCCTACTATACCCACCTTGACACAGGGCAGCACAGAATCCCTCTGTATCTTCTGCTACCTGCAGGGAGGGGCACCAGGCAGAACTGCATTGGGTATGGGCTTGACCAGCTCTGTGGCCTTTGCTCTAGTTCCAGAGACCACTGGGTGAGTTTTATGTGAGATGTGTGTCACTGTAGCCCCATCTATAATCACTGTGTTATGAACCTGCAGAAATTCTGCTGGATCTGGCCAGGGCTGCCCTCCTGGGCAAACATTGGCCTTTTCTGGACTTAATAGGGTGAGGTTGGTGTCCTTCAGCCCTGGGCTGTTCTCCAGAATTCCAGACCTCCAAATTCAATGCACAGGTCAGAAACTGCCCCTGAGTGCAGGGTGTGGGAAGCTTCAATGGAGTGGTCATCTGGATCACAGCCCTGTGATTGGAGCCCAGCTCAGGGTGGTGTGGTGTCCCTCTAGGCTGTCATTGGGCAAGCTGGACCTCTGCAGTGCTGTCTCAAAGATGTCTGGCACCCCAAGTCCTGGTTGTGTTGGCTACCACATGAGGAGGCCCCTGAAGGGCTTTTGACTGTGATCTAAGCCAATACGGGGGTACCCTACATGAGAAGCTACAGTACAGAATGTCTCTTTGACCAGAGTGAGGACTTGGGGTTCTTGGGGACCCCAGGAGACCTGGAGCAAGAGACGGGGGGAGAGGAATGGGGTAGGTGAACTCCTTCTCCAGCTGCCAGGGCCCCTCCACTCTGCTGACATCACTGTCTACAGCTGCCCTGACCAGGTGTTAAGTGGAGGAGTTGAGACCTGGAGACAGTCCCCACCCCAGGGCTAGGAAGTGGGGTAGGGATAGGTTCTTCTGCTCTCTGACCCTGCAGGTGTCTTTGTTGGTATTTGCTGGGAAGTCGGCTACAGTGGTAGCAACCACTATACTGTCATGGCATTAGAGCCTCATACAAAATTTTGGGCATCCAGCCTGTGCACGCTTCTGTGACATGGTTTTTGGCTGCTTCCCACTTGATGGAAGGAGGAGATGACAAAAGAGGGCAGAAAGGAGAGGCGAGGACTGGAGTGCCCTGGGGCCAGCGAAGGGATGTTTGAGGGCACTCGGGTAAGAGCCCCTGGGGCTTGAAAGGGGGTAACCCAGAGCTCTGGAATCTCCACCACCCCTGTCTGCCCAGACAGTCCTCTCCACCCCTTCTGGCATGGTGGCTTTGGTGTTGAACAGACTTACACATGTCTTCATCCTTCCCTTTTGTGGCCTTTGAACTGGGATGTGGGCAGTGGTCTACTGGGGGGGCTGTCCAGGGCACAACAGAGTCTGGGGGCACTGATAGCTCTGAGCTCTCAGTGTGAGGCCTCAGGGCCCTCAGTGGCTGAATGGTCAGCGGTCTGGTGGTTCATATTGGGAAGTGGTGGGTGGGAGAGCAGGTGTCTGAGGCCCAGTTAGCAAGGCCTCACCCTTTCCTGCACAGGAGCTCATGCTTGCCACCACCAGGAAGTGGTCAGCCTCACAGCCTCCAAGACTCTGGATCTTCTCCTGCCCTTGCTCAGTGGCAGGAGAGTACATGAGGTCAGGCTAGGAATCAGTGCAGTCCAGGGGAAGGGTAAACTGAGACTGCCAAGGTGAGGCAAGCAGTGTGTGATTTATGTGAACTGTTGGGGCTGGTGCTTGGGAAGCTGCGGACTGGGGACCTTGGGGTCTGGGCACCCCTCAGCTCAGCCAGAGGTGATGGCCAGAGTCTTCTCCCTGCATGGGTGCCTTCTAAGTGGGCTGTGGATGAGGGACTGTTGACAGGCTTGTGACTGTGCCCCTGAGACTTGTTATGGAGAGGGGATCACGCTTCCGACCCCTGGGATCTTTGGGAAGACAGCATGAGGTGACCATGTTTGGCTACCAATAGGGCTGCTGGGAGCCAGGCTATTTTGAACAGGGGCTATGCCACTGTGGTAACTATTACTACTTCACCACCCACAGTGACAGGGATCCAGACAATATTGCTTGCCCCTGCAGGGGCTGGAGGGCCACAGAGAGCCTCAGAGGGCTGGGCCAGGTGCCCTCGGCAAGCTGATCTGCTGGTGTTGTAGGGGAAGGATATCCCTAGGGAGCTTAATGGAGGCTTTCTGGGAAAGTGTGGTGGCACACTCTGCAGGGTCATGGCTCAAAATCATTGGTCTCCCGGAATTGTCCCAGTGACTGAGCCAGCAGCTTGGGCTCTCAGCTCCCTCCCTAGCAGTCTGCGTGAGCCTGTCCCAGGCCTTTCACTACTCATACCTCAGTTTCCCTACAGTGAAGGGGTGATGATGGAGCCCCTATGGATCAGTCTGGCAGAGGGAATGTAGTTTATTATATACAAGCCTGACTCCAGCCCTGGGCCCCGTCAGCCTTTGACTAGCTCCAGGCCAGGCCCTGCACTGCTCCTTTGACCATCCTTGGGCCCATGTGGTCAACACTGGGGTCCTCACACAAAACACAATGATCCCCTCACTCTAGGTGGCGAGACTCTGAGATGGGTTCTCCCCAACTGCCCCTCCACACCCCAGGGTCTGGGAGGCAATGGGGCTAATGTGGAGCAGGTGGTTGCTGCTATGGTTTGTGCCGCTGTGGTCACCATAATCATAATGATAATCATAGTAATCTACCACAGCTGGATGCTCTGTGTCTAGAACTGGGTTGAAGCCAGGACAGGCTGGCTGCACCCACAGAAGCAGAGAGGGTCCAGGAGACCAGTTCCCTCCTTGGCCACAGCTGTGAGGCAAACTGGTGGGGTGGGGAAGTGGCAAGGAGGTGCATAGGCTGTTAGAGCTGCTGGATGTCCAAAGGTGATGCAAACAATGCGGAGACATGGGGGGATAGGAGATCAAGGACACCATGAATGGAGGTCCGGCTGCACTGGCTGACCTCAGGATGCTGGTGGGCCTCTTGAGGGGCCATAGACCAGGTGGTAGGAACTCTGTCCTGAGCTGCCTGCAGCGTCCTGTGGTGGGGTGCGGTGGATACCAGGGAGAAGAAAAGAGGAGTGAATGCCAGTTTGCAGGGCTCTGGTGCTGGGCTGGGAGGAGGAGGAAAAGCCTGCAGAGTGTGGGCTGGGCATGTGTTAGAGGAACTGCATCAGAACCTACCTGAGCTCAGGTCCTGCATGACTACACCTGGTTCCTGGCTTAGAAAACTGAGGAGGGGTTCCTATGGAACCACCTTCTGAAGGGGATATCTGGGACCTCCTTCCCTGGGGACTGTCAGATTTCCAGCATAGTGACCGTGACGATGACCTCATTGAGACACTGTTGTACAGAGAGCACTGCACTACCGCTCTTTTGGGGTGAAGTCCCTGGAGACCTCGACGTGGGTAGAGGTCTATGACAGGATAAAGATCAGTTCCTGCCCAAAGAAGCCCTGCCCGACATGTTTCTCCAGCTAACTTCTGTGCAGTGAATACTGGACCATCGGCAGGGTCCTTTCCTCTGTTAATCTCCAGATGCTCCCAGACAGAGCTGGTACTGACTCTCCAACTTACCTCCCTGGGACCCCTCTCCAAGGCTGGGTTTTCCACATTGGGGTAGGTGCTCAGCTGCAGTCATGCCCACTGGGGGACAGTGGGAACAGTGCTTCTTCAGGGATGTTGAGCAGGGTCGCTATGAAAGCTGATGCATCTGGCTCTGTGGTCCACAGTGGTCTCTGTGTAAAGGGTGTCTGCCCAGGGACAGCTTGAGCACGGGTAAGGTGCCCGGTGCTGTCTCCTGTCTTGCATGACTTCCTGTGGCCAGCCTCATGCTGGGATTCAGGGAGGCTGAGGTCCCAGTACAGGCTGGGGTACATGCGTGGAGTGGCTGGGAAGCTCTCAGCTAAGGGTGTATGGATGCTGTCGTTGGGTCTGGTGTTGACCCTGGCCATTGTGAGCTGGGAGCTGAGGGGTGTTTTTTTCTTTCTTTCTTTTTTTTAAATCATGCTTTAAATGAAAGTTTCCAGCTCAAGTTAGTTTCTCATAGAAAAAATTATACACACATTGTTATGTGACCCTAGTTGGTTTCTCTATAATGTGACAGCACAATCCTCCTTTCCACATTGGATTTCCTGTGTCCATTCAACTAGCTCCTGTCCCTTTCTGCCTTCTCATCTCACCTCCAGACAGGAGCTAACTATTTAGTCTTATTTATCTACTTGAACTGAAAAGCATACTCTTCACAACCATCATTTTATGTTTTATAGTCCAGTTTAATCTTTGTCTGAAGACTTCTCTTTCGGAATGGTTTTAGTTCTGAGTTAACAGAGAGCCACAGGCCATGTCTTCTGGGGTTCCTCCAGTCTCAGTTACACCGTTAAGTCTGGTCTTTTTACTGGAATTTGAGTTCTGCACCTCACTTTTCTCTTGCACTGTCAGAGACTCTCTGTTGTATACCCTGTCAGGGCAGTCATTGGTGATAGCTAGGCACCATCTAGTTCTTCTGGTCTTAGGCTGATGGAGTCTCTGGCTTATTTGGCCCTTTCTGTCTCTTGGACTAATATTTTCCTTATGTCTTTGGTGTTCTTCATTTTCCTTTGCTCCAGGTTTGTTGGGACCAGTTTATGCATCTTAGATGGCCCTCATTAGCTTTTAAGACCCCAGACACCACTCACCAAAGTGGAATGTAGAACATTTTCTTCATAAACTTTGTTATGCCAATTGACCTAGATGTCCTCTGAAACCATGGTCGAGGGGCCGATTTGTGCTTCCGGGTCTCTCAATGTGGTAGTTATAGTTTCACAATAGGAGGGTCCTTGACAAAAACTCCTGTTTTCGTGGGCCCCTGCCCTGCTCCAGGCTCATTGGAAAGATCACCTGGTCCAGGAAACAAATGCCCTGCACCCCAGATCTCTGTTCAATGGTCTTCTCTGCACATTGGGCTGCCAAGCAGTCTGGCCCAGTCCCTGTGCTACTGGTGACTGGGATGGGGTTTGAGGTAATGCTGTACTTGGCAAGCAAGTGAGGAGCCCAGTCCCCGTGGACTACGGTCATGGAGTGCAGGTGCATAGGGGGGTGCCAGCACTTCCTTT
Source organism: Trichechus manatus latirostris (assembly GCF_000243295.1). Taxonomy (NCBI): domain Eukaryota; kingdom Metazoa; phylum Chordata; class Mammalia; order Sirenia; family Trichechidae; genus Trichechus; species Trichechus manatus. The sequence continues at coordinate 13,786,641 of NW_004443989.1, forward strand.
CCTGTGGTGAAGGCTGGGCAGAAGGGCTTCCCAAGTGGGTCTGTTTTCTGTAGGCTGTTCTCATGCAGGATGGATAAACTGACCAGTGACCAGGGACTCAGAAGGAGAAATGGCCATTACCAGAAGGTTTTTTGTTTCTGAAGTGTGAGCATGGTCCTTGGTTGGCTCCTAGGGGAGACTGAGATAGGGGCGTGGTTGTTAGAAGGCCAAGCTTATCCATGGGACCTCATGACTTGTCCCCAGAAAAGGCGCTACTCCACATCTTAGCTGCTCGGACCTGTTTTTCCAGGGTCCTTCCTGCACTGTCACCTCTCTTGGGCACCCCACTGGTTAAGGCCTTGGAGGTGCCATCTCATGGGCCAGGGCCAGTAGGCAGGGGCTTCATAGTGTCCATGGGCCTTCTGGCCACCCCAGCCCTCAATGACTCCTACCTGTGACCTCTCCTAGAGCTACCCACCCAGTCTTTCCCCTGGGAGAAAGTATTCTAAAACCAAACCACTGAGCCCCATGCACCCTCCTCATAGACTGCAAGAGTCAATGCTCACCTCAGCCTGCTGCCTGGCTGGGCATGGAGTGCAGATTGGCGTGGAGGACATGGTGTTGGGTCAGGCGGGAAGGTTGGTCCAGAGGAGAGGGAATTATGACCAAGATGCCCAGTGACTGCAGGGCTGGGACAGTGCAGGGCACCAGGGGTATCCCAACCTTCCTGTTGACCCTCCAAAATTGGGAGGGTGGGCATCACAGAGTAGTGTGTCTGAGATGCCCAGCTGTGGCCCTAATATGTTTACCAACCCCAAGGGAGGAGGGGAGACCTTTGTGGGTTGTCTACTGGGAGCCAGCAGGCAATGCTCATGGGTGGGGGATCATTAGGAGTGTACCCACTATGACCGAGATTAGGTTGATTTGGTGGTTGGCTTTGACCCATCTGTTTCTTGACCCATATGAACTTCCCTGCTGGAGTCTCTGTGGTGACCTCTAGGAGTCTGAGGGTCTGGGGAGTCACGTCACTACTGTGGCACTGTACCAGCTAGTTTGGTTCATAGGCCACATGGCTGTGGTACCCCCAAATCAAAGGTGGTGTGTCCCTGTTTGTCTTAGGTATCTAGTGCTGCTTTAACAAAAATACCACAAGTAGTTGACTTCAACAATCAGAAATCTATTTTCTAACAGTTAGGAGGCTAGAAGTCAAATTCAGAACACTAGCTCTAGAGGAAGGCTTTCTCTTTCTCTGTTTGCTCTAGGGGAAGGTCCTTGTATCTTTTCAGCTTCTATTCCTAGGTTCCTTGGAAGATCATATATCTTGTATCATGTACTGGTTTGCTTGGTTAATCTGCTCTTTTATATCTCAAAAGAGGTTTACTGAAGACACACCTCACACTAATACTGCCTCATTAACCTAACAAAGAATACCCCCTCCCAAATGGGGTTCTAACCATAGGTATAAGGGTTAGGATTTACAACCCATATTTTTGAGGGACACAATTCAATCCATAACACCTTTCAAAATCCTGGGTGGGCTTGCAGTGCCTAATGGGAGGAGCTGGGGTGTAGGGACGGGTTTTTGCAAGGCATTGTGAGGCTGAGGTTATACAAAACAAAACCATACCTGTAATACCACAGTGGCGCACATATGCCCCCTGTCCTCATCTGGCAAGAAGGCAGCCCAAGAGTAGAGACTTGAGCTTTGGGCTGGGGGAGGCTCCCAAGATGTTGCTTGCTGAAGTACTTGGCAGCCTCTCAGGGTGGCACAGCTATGCCAGCCTGTCATGGGACTCCCCTTGAGCTGGTTGGTCTCTGTCCATCTTGGAAATCAGCTCTCCACCCCCCACCATTGCAGCAGCTCCCAGGGTAGATGAGTGACTATCCTGACCATCATTGGTTACTTGGGGACATTTTATATTCAGTGATAGCAGTACCTGCCCCAGGAAGGCCAGAGGAGGGAACAGAGGCCAAGAAGGGAGGTCAGTGGTTCTCCAGCCCAAGGGAGGGAGACATCAAGGATGGTGAATCAGAAGTTTGCTCCTTATTCTGTGAGAGCACAGGGTAAGTTTTACGAATGGAGACCTGGGACTTAGGATCTCATCCCAGGTGTGGCTGTGGGTAAGTAGCAGTCCCAGGCCCTGCCTCCTAGGTCCTGCCACACTGGCCTAGACTTTGATGCCCCAAGAAGGACGTCTGCCTCTTGTGCCTTTCTGACTTGTGCCTTTCTGTCCCTGCTCAGGGGACTCTTTTCTGTTTTGCAGGTTTCTCCCTGAGGGAGTCAGAGGTGGATGGTGCTCGCAGACCATGAGCTACACAGAGGGGCAGGTGGGAGGCACAGAAGTCGCAGCTTAGGACCTGGTGCAGTTCCAGCACTACCAAGGGATAAGTTTAAGAAAAAAAAAAACAACTTTCATTTGTTCACTATAAATTCCATTATAAATGCAGTCTTCACACCTGGTGAAAATTTTAAAATATAAGGAAGAGTGAAAATGGGCTGGGCATGTTCCCTCTCCTACTCCCCCCATGCCTACCAGGCTGGGCTCACCACGTGATCACAGGCAGGAGCCTGCCATGCAACACTCTTGGTGTTCTCTGTGCACACACTCAGAAGGATCAAAATAACCTAGTGAGCACCTGCCTAGGTTCCAACTCCCTTGTGTAGAGCTGGTGTTATGGATTGAACTATGTCCCCAAAAAATGTATGTCAACTTGGCTAGGCTATGGTTGGCAATACTGTAAGACTGTCCACCATTTTTTTCACTTGATGTGATTTTCCTATGTGTTGTAAATCCTATGTCTATGATGTTAGTGAGGCTGGATTAGAAGAAGTTATGTTAATGACGCAGGACTCAATCCACAAGATTAGGTTGTATCTTGAGTCAATCTCTTTTGAGATATAAAAGAGAGAAGCAAGCAGGGAGACTGGGGACCTTATGCCACCAAGAAAGTAGTGCCAGAGTTACTGCAATAACGTGGATTGGAGCCGCCAGGTGCAATAGCCAATTCTGAGACAGGGGTGAGGTGAGCAGCAAGAGTTTTATTATATATTAATATATAGGAGACAGAGGGGAATAGATTCCTCCAAAAAACCCATCTCCCCCACTGAAGATCGGCTGAAGGCTTTTATAGGGACAGGATGATGGATCTTAGAAGTTTGTGTTAGTTCCCCCTTTAGGTGATCATATCTCAGATGAGTTAATCTTCTATTGGTATACTTGGGGGTTATTTGGTGACATTCTTGGGGATTATCTGGCAACATCCTGGTTTTTCTTGTCACAAGATGGGTACTTTGTTTGGTTTTTCATCCTTAGATCATTGTCACTTGTTTTCCACCCTCCAAGGAGGAACACCTGTTAATCTTAAACCTTTGTAGAAACTGGAACCGGAGCGAAGGACAAGATCATGAGACAGTTAGCAATGGGGAGTAAATAATAGTGAGCTGGGCCTATGCAGCCTCTTCTACCAGGAGCAAAGCACGTCCTTTGGACCCAGGGTCCCTGCACTGAGAAGCTCCTAGACCACAGGAAAATTGAAGACAAGGACCTTCCTCCAGAACCCATAGAGAGAGAAAGCCTTCTCCTGGAGCTGGAGCTCTGAATTCAGACTTCTAGCCTACTAGACTATGAGAGAATAAACTGTTAAAGCGACCCACTTGTGGTATTTCTGCTACAGCAGCACTATATAACTAAGACAGCTGGTCAGCAGGCCTCCAACTGCCCTTGCTGCCCCAGGAGCTGTTCCTTCTTTTCTGCTGTCATCATCAGTACATCAAAGTCTCATTGTCTCTGAACTCTGGTGTCCACGAGTGGGTGGCAGGTCGAATGCCATGCACTCTGTGGGAATTGATGGGCACTGTCAGGCTGCAATGCGGTGTATTGCACCCTGATCTTTGGGATGGGCTTTTGGGCAGGTGCTACATCACTGTGGTAGTAATAGGTGCCACAACTGCAATATTGTCATGGTGACACATGCCCCCACACAATCCTCCTGTCTAGGACAGCCCCATCCATCCTCTGCAGGGGGTATTCTGAGAGTTCCAGAGGTTTTTGTATGGAGCTCATGTGAGGAGGGAGGACTGTCCAGCCCTCTGGGGACCAAGAGACAGCTATTCTCCAAGGCTTGTGGCCCAGGTGAGTGCTGGGGGCTCCACTGAGGCCAAGGAGGAGTACCATGGTGGATAAACTGCTGTGTGGTGTCCTGAGTGTGTGTGGTGGTTTGCCTGCCCGTGCCTGTGCAGTCTTTGATCTTTCCTGCTCCAGGAGGGCTTTAGAGTCTTGAGCTGTTTCCATCTGGTTCTCTGTATCCCTCTTGGCTTAGTGGACTGTGAGCCATTAGGATATTACATCCCACCTGAGGTTGGGTCTGCTGAAAGCTGCAGTTTTGGGATCTAATCTGGGATGTTCCTCATTTTCTGGGTGCCTGGGGCCTGGGGATGGGGCAGAGGCTCCTATGAAACCTTCTGTTTCAAGGAATTGTTACATTTCATCTAAGTTATTAAATATGTGGGCATAGAGTTGTTCATAATATCTATTATCATTTTAATGTCTGTGGGATCAGTAGTGATGACTCCTTTTTCATTTTTGGTGTTAGTAATTAGTGTCTTCTCTTTACTTGATTAGCTTGGCTAGAGATTTATCAATTCTACTGATCTCTTCAAAGTAAGCACCTTTGATTTCATTGATTTTATTTCTATTAAATTTCTATTTTCATTTCCATTGATTTCTACTCTATTTTTATTGTATATCTTCTTTTTGCTTATGTCAGGTTTAATTTCCTTTTCCTTTTCTGGTTTTCTATAAATTTCTCTCAGCACTCCTTTTTCTGCACCCCCACATTTTGATAAGTTATCTTTTCATTTCTATTTAGTTCAAAGTATTTTTAAATTTCTCTTCAGACTTATCTTTTGACCCATTTGTTATTGAAAAATGTGTTGTTTAATTTCCATGTATTTTGGTATTTTCTAGGTATCTTTCTGTTATTGATTTCTAGTTTAATTTCATTGTGGTCTAGAACATATTTTTAATGATTTTTATTATTTTAAATGTGTTGAAGTGTGTTTTATGTCCTGATGATCTAATCCCAAGACCCCCTGAGCTTCCTTCCTAGTCTCACATTGCACGCATTCAGATGTTTGCACTGCAGTGATGGTCATCTGTACCTGGCTGTAAACCCCGGGGATCAGGATGGATTTGTCCTGGCCTCTCAGGGCCTGACATGCACTAGGGGTGCTAGAATATTTACTGAATGAATGAAATATTGTGGCTTTGGGAGTAAATGAAGAAATATATTGTTGACTGAGAGAGGAAGAAGTTGCAGAGAATTATGCAAGGTGATCCTATCTTCATGTTCAAAGTAGTATTTGAAAATCTTCATGTACTGTGGTAAGTGGAGGGGGAAGGGCAGAGGTCACAGAAAATTGAGGTTTCTAGCTGAGAGACAGGGCAGAGGGGCTGGTGGTCTGGGGAACAGCAAAATGAGAAGGAGGGGCAGGAAGGGAAAATTGATGCCTTAAAGCTCATTTCTGAGGCCTTGCTGAGATAGAGCTTATTTGCTTCCTGTGTGCTTGATGTGGGACCTGGAGGTGAGACTGTCTGGCTGAGTTCCAGGCCCCCCAATGAGGGCTAGTTGGCTGGAGGCCTGCATAACCTTGTAGTGGTCAAGGCCAGGGCCTACCTGGAGCCCAAGCTGTCAGGTTCACAGGTCCCCATCCCCTTTGACTGGAGCTGGCCCATGGGGACCCAGGAAAGGCAGCTGGTGAGTGATGCCCTGAGAACCCCTCCTGTGTGGGCACCAGATCCTACTGTAGAAGACAGGCTCTGGGCCAGAGTGATGATATGGGAGAAACAGTTTTGGGAGCACACATGGGGTGCAGCATGGAGAATAGACAGAAGCCTCTCCCACCCAGGCAGATGAACCCCCTTCTTCTCCACTGTGGGCTTGAAGTACCAAGGGGAGCCTGGGCCCTGACTGACTGCTGTGGCATCCCAAAAACCAGGACAGGTACCTTCTCAGGGCCATGGAGGAATACAGGCTGGGTTCAGGGCTCCACAGAGATCTGGCTACCATGATAATCTCCCTCCTGGTCTTGAGGGCAGTGGGCTTAGATAGACTGCAGATGGGTTGAAGGAAAAATAGGCAGAAGGGGGTGCAGTTCTCTTTCCTAGAATTGGAGCTCCCCAGTAAGGCCCCCAGCGGAGACTTCCCAGTACACTTCTGCCTCCTCAGCACAGACTGGGTGTGGGCCACGTTCCGTTGGAAATTCACTTATCAGCTGAACTTCTCTCTCACTATGCTGGCCCTATGTGGCTTCCCGAAAGGAGTTTATGATCCTCGTTGAGCTCCAGCCCCATAGTGGGCAACACCCCCCAATCCACTCCCAAGGACTTCCTCCCTAGCTCATACTTCCTAGTACTCACCATAAACCAAATCCCCTTGTGGGATCTGGGCTGTTGGAGGGGGTTAGTGTCAGAGCCTGGCAAGGCTTAGTTCTCCAGCACTGGTCTCTCTTTCTATCCTTCCACTGACTGCTGGGGTACAGTTTTGGCACAGTCTTTCACACAGTGGTAGCTCCCACCATACCCACCTTGACACAGGGCAGCACAGAATCCCTCTGTACCTTCTGCTGCCTGCCCAGAGGAGCACCAGGCAGGACTGCATTGGGAATGATCTTGACTAGCTCTATAGCCTTGGCTCTGAGACTCCCTAGTCCTGAGGCCTCTGGGTGAATTTTACGTGAGACGTGTGACACTGTTGCCTCAGTTATATCCACTGTGTTATGGACCTGCACAAATTCGCTGGGTCTTGCCAGGTCTGCCCTCCTGGACAAACATTGGCTTTTTATGTCCTTGACAGGGTAGGATGGGTGTTCTTGAGCCCTGGACTCTTCTCCAAAATTCAGAGCCTCCAAAGTCAATGCAAAGGTCAAATTCCACCCTTGGCTGCAGGATGAGGGTAGTGGAGGAACCTGCAAAGGAGTGGCCATCTGGATAACAGTCCCGTGATTGAAGCCCAGCTCAGGGTGCCATGGTTTCCCTCTTAGCTGTCACTGGGAACTCCAGGCATCCCCAGTGCTGTCCCAAATGTTTCTGCAACCCCAGGTCCTGGCTGATTTGGCTACTCCATGAGGGGGCCTCTTGAAGGGCTTTTGGCTAAGGCCTGGGGCCCTAGGGGGATAAACCTACTGTGAGAGGATTCTGCACAGAATGTACTCTGGTGCAGAGTGAGGGGCTGGAGTTCTTGGGGGCCCAGGGACATCCGAGGAAGAGACAAGGGGGGCAGGAAGGGGGTGGGGTTGGCAAAGGAGCATCCTCAGCTTAGTCCTCGCGCCTAGCTGCCAGGGCCCCTCACTCCAGTGGCATCACTGTCTACTGCTGCCCTGGTCAGATGCTGGGTGGAGAAGATGGGACCTGGAGACAGGCCCCACACATAGGGGTAGGAAGGGAGGTAGGGATGGGTTATTCCTCTCTCTGCCCCTCCAGGTGTCTTGGCTGGTATTTGTTGGGAAGTCAGCCACATTGGTAATAAATACTGTAGTATCACAGCATTAAAGCCTCACTACATCTTGGGCATCCAGTCTCTGTGCTCCCATCTGGCATGGTTTCCTGGTGCTTCGCATGAAAGGGAAGAAGAAGCAGAGGGGAGGAAGGAGATGTGAGGGCTGGGATGCTCTGGGGCCAGTGAAGGGTTGCTTGGGGGCACTCTTTTAAGAGGCACTGGAGCTTGAAAGGGGGCAATCTAGAGTCCTGGGGTCTCTACCACCCCTCTCTGCCCAGACAGTCCTCTCTGCCCCTTCAGGAGAGGTGGCCTTGGTGTGGAGCATGCTTACACAGGCCTCCATCCTGCCCCACTGTGGCCTTTGTACTGGACTGTGGGCTGTGCACTACTGAGGGGTGCTGTCCAGGGCAGAGCAGGGTCTTTGGGACACAGAGAGCTGAGTTCAGTGTGGGGCTTCAGGACCTTCAGGGGGCTGAAAAAACAGGGGTCCAGTGCTTCAGAGGTGGTGGGTGAGGTAGTGGGTGTCTGAGGCCCAGTTAGCAAGGCCTCAGGAAGGCCTTGTTAGCAAGGCCTCACCGTTCCCAGCATAGGAGCTCACATTGACCACCACCAGGAAGTGGGCAGCCTCACAACCTCAGAGGCCGTGGGTCTGCTCCTACCCTTGCTCAGGGGCAGGAGAGTCCAGGAAGTCAGGCTAGGAGCCAGTGCAGGCAAGGGGAAGGGTGACCTAAGACACCCTAGCTGTTGGAAGCAGTGTTTGGTTTCTCAGAACTGTTGGGGGTGTTGCCAGGAATGCTGGAGACTGGGGGCCTTGGGGTCTGGGCTCCACTCAGCTCAGCCAGAGGTGGACAGCCGAGCCCTCTCTTGCATGAATACTTCCCAGCTGGGTGAGGTGTGTGGCTCTGCCTCCCAAGTCTTGTAATGGGAGGGGACTATGCTTCCAACATCTAGGAACTTTGGGAAGACAGCATGAGTTGACCAGGCTTAGCTACCAATAGGGATGCTGGGAGCCAGGCTATTTTGAATAAGGGCCATTGCACTGTGGCAACTACTACTATTCCACCATCCACAGTGACAGGGACTCAGACAATGTTGCTTGCCCCTGCAGGGACTAGAGGACCACAGAGGGCCTCAGAGGGCTGGGCCAGGTGCCCCTGGGAGGCTGAGCTACCAGTGATGTGGGTGAAGGATATCCCCAGGGAAAGAGAGTGGGGGCTTAATGGAGGCCCCCCTGGGAAAGTGTAAGGGCACACTCTCCAGACTCATGGCTCAGAGTCCTTGGTCTCCAGAAATTGTCCCAGTTGCTTGGGCTGGCAACTTGGGCTCTCAGCTCCCTCCCAGCAGTTTGGGTGAGCCTGCCCCAGGCCTTTGACTGGTCACGGCTCAGTTTCCCCATGGTGAGGGAGTGATGATGGAGCCTCTGTGGATTGGGCTGACAGAGGATGAGGGGTTAATTGTATACAAGCCTGACTCTAACCCCAGGTCCCCCTCAGCATTGCCCTAGTCCCAGGCCGGGCTCTACACTGTCCCGTTGACCATCCATGGGCCCATGTGGTCATCACGGGGGTCCTTACCCCAAGCACAACTATTCCCTCCCTCCAGGTGGCCAGACTCTCAGAGGGGCACCCTCCAATTGCCCCCTCCCCAGGGTCTGGGAGGCACTGGGGTTTGTGTGGAGCAGGTGATTGCTGCTATGGGTGGTGCCACTGTGGTCACCTAGGTTTTCATAATCTACCACAGATTGATGCTCTGTGACAAGAACTGAGGCTGGAGCTAGGGCAGGCTGGCTGCATCCACAGAAGCACAGAGGGTCCAGGCGGCCAGCCTCACTACGTGACCACAGCTGTGGGGCTAGCTGGTGTGCTGTGGAGGGGAGGAAGTGCTCAGGCTGTCAAGGCTGCTGGACATCCAAGGTTGAGCCTGGCAATGTAGGGTATGGGGGAACAGGAGACCGAGGACACCATTGATGGTAGTCTTGCTTTGCTGGCTGACTTCAGGATGTTTGAAGACCTCCTGAGGGATCATAGGCCAGGTGTAGGAACTCCCTCTGTCCTGTGCTACCTGTGGGGTCCTGGGTCCAGCTGGGATGGATGCCAGGGATTAGAAAAGAGGGGTGGATGCCAGGCCACAGGGCTCTTGTATCAGCCGGGAAGGAGGAGGGAAGACCTGAAGAGTGTAGGGTGGGTGTGTGTTAGAGGAAAAGCATCAGGACTCACCTGAGCTTAGGTCCAAGGTGACTTCACCTGGTTCCTGGCCTAGAGCACCAAGGAGGGATTCCTATGGGGCAAGCTCCTAGAGGGGATACTCTGGGATCCCCTTCCCTGGGGATTGGCAGATTATCAGCACAGTGTCCCTGATGATGACATCCTTGAGATGTTGCTGTGCAAAGAATGCTGCACTACCCCTCTTTTGGGGAGAGAAGCCCCTGGATACCTCGAGGTGGGTGGGGGTCTATGACAGGCTAGGATTCAGTTCCTGCCTGAAGGAGTCCTGTTCCCGCAGCTAACGTCTGTACAGTGGTCATGGGGTGCAGGTGCATGAGGTGAGTGCCCTCAGTTCTTTCTCTGGGGTGGAGCCTGTGCAGGAAGGCTGCCTGAGGGAGTCTGTCTTATGTGGGCCATTCCCATGCAGGACGTATGAGCTGACCAGTGGCAAGGGAGAGACTTAGGAGGAAAAATGGCCATTAGTGGAAGGTTCTTTGTTTCTAAAGTGTGAACATTGTCCTTGGTTGGCTCCTAGTGGAGGTTGATCGAAGAGTTTGTTTCTTAGAAGGCTGGGCTGGTGCAGGGGCTCTATATTACTTGTATCCAGAAAAGGGGCCACACAGGCCTTGGCTGTTTGGACCTGCCAACATCCTGCCAGCACTGTCACATCACCTGGGCACCCCTCTGGTAAGAACACTGGAAGCACCACCTTATGGACAATGGCCAATGGGCAGGGGTTACTTAGTTATCACAGGACTACTGGACACCCCAGCCCTCAATGGCACCTACCTGGGCCCTCTCCTATTGCTGCCCACCCAGCCTTTCCACTGGGAGAAAGGATTCTAAAGGCAAACCACTCAACCCCACCCACCCTCCTCATAGGCTGCAAGAGTCAAGGCTCACCTCAGCCTGCTGCCTGACTGGTCATGGGGTGCAGGATGGTGTGTGAAGCAGGATGTCAGGAAGACAGGGTAGCACAGAGGGCATGGAAGTATGACCAAAAGGCCCAGTGACTGCAGGGCTGAGACAATGCCAGAGCACCAGGGGTAGCCCAGCCTTCCTCCTGCCTCTGTCCTGTACTGGGGGGACATCACAGAGTGGTGTGTCTGAGATGCCCAGCTTTGACCCCAATGTGTTGAGCAACCCTGAGGGAGGAGGAGAAACTTTTGTGGGCTATCCACTGGAAGCCAGCAGGCAAAGGCCATGAGAGTGGTCAGCAAGAGTATTCCCACTATGAGTGAGATTAGGCTGAATTAGGGTTTGGCTTTGGCCCTTCTGCTTGAAGACCCGTATGTACTTCCCTGATGGGTTCTCTGTGGTGACCTTCCAAGAGCTTGGGTACTGGGGGAGACATAGCACCACTGTGGCACTGTACTTGCTGGCTTGAATCATAGACCCCATGCCTGTGGTAACCCTCGAATCCATGGTGGTGTGTCCCTATTTGTCTTAGTTATGTAGTGGTACTATAACAGAAATACCACAAGTGGGTGGCTTTAATAAACAGAAATTTAGTTTCTCACAGTTTAGGAGGTTAAAGTGTAAACTTAGAGTGCTGGCTCTAGGGGAAGGCTTTCTCTCTCCTGTCTGCTCTGGGGAAAAGTCCTTGTCTTTTTCAGCTTCTATTCCTAGGTTCCTTGGAAGACCATGTGTCTTGTATCATGTACTTGTTTGCTTGCTTAATCTACTCTTTTATATCTCAAAAAAGATTGACCCAAGACACATCCTACGCTAATATTACCTCATTAACATAACAAAGAAAACTCATTCCCAAATGGGATTATAGTCACAGGTATAGGAGTTAGGATTTACAGCACATATTTTTGAGGGACACAATTCAGAACATAACACCTTTCAAAATCCTGGGTGTGTCTGCAGTGCCTGGTGGGAGGGTCTGAGGCATAAGGATGGGTTTTTACAAGGCATTGTGAAGCTGTGGCCATAGCAACCATAACTATCACAGTAATACCACAGAGGTGCACACCTGCCCCCAATCCTCCTCTAGCAGGATGGTGGGCAGATAGCTCTAGAGGCAGAGACCTGAGCTTGGGGCTGGTGCTCTGCACCTGAGGTGTTGCTTGCTGAAGGACCTGAGGGCCTCTCACAGTGGCACTGTTATGCCAGCCTGTTCTGGGAATCCCCCTGAGCTGGTGGGTGTCTGCCCAGCTTGGGAATCATTCCTTCCTCCACCGCTGAAGCAGTACCCAATGTGGGCGAGTGCCCATCCTCACTGTGCATGGGTTACATGGAAGACTTTTTTATCCTAGGGGCAGTAGTACCTGCCCCAGGAAGGCCGGAGGAGGGGTCAGAGGCCAAGGTGGGAGGTCAGGGTTTTTCCAGCCCAGGGAAGGGAGACACCTAGGATTGTGAATCAGAAGTTTGTTCCTTATTTTGTGAGAGTGCAGGGTGTGATTAGGGGCAGAGACCTGGGTCCTAGGATTTCCTTTGCAGCTCTGGCTGTGGGTTAGCAGAGGCCCCAGGCCTTGTCCCATATGTCTTCCCAGGTTAGCTTTGACATCCATCCCCTGAGAGGATACCTACCTCCACTTCTGACTTGTGCCTTGCTGTCTCTGCTTAGAGGACTCTGCTCTTTTGCTGACTTCTCCGTCAGGGAGTCAGATGTTGCTGGTGTCTGAAGACCCTCAGCTCCACAGAGTGGCAAGTGAGAGAGACAGAGGTAGCAGCTCAGAACCTGGAAGGGTTCCAGAACTGCCAATGGGTAAGTTTAAAAAAAAAAAAAGTTACATTCATTCACTATAAATCGCACTATAAATGCAGTCTCTGCGCCTGGTGAAAATTTACAGTATAAGGAAGAATGGAAATGGACTGGGCATGTCTCCTCTCCCTCTGCCCTCATCACTACCAGCCTGGGCTCACTCCTGTGATTGAAGGCCCAAGACCACTTTGCGACCCTCTTGCTGTTCTCTGTGCACACAGGAGGAAAGATCAAAACACCCTGGTGAATACTTGCCTGAGTTCCACCTCTCTTGTGCAGAGCTGGTGTTATGGATTGACTGGATTGACTTATGTCCCCCAAAAATGTTTGTCTAATTAGCTACGCCATGGTTCCCAGTATTGTGTGATTGTTCACCATTTTGTCATTTGATGTGATTTTCCTATGTGTAGTAAATCCTACGTCTATAATGCTAATGAGGCACTATTAGAGGCAGTTACGTTAATGAGGCAGGACTCAATCTAGAAGACTAGGTTGTATCTTAAATTAATCTCTTTTGAGATATAAAAGAGAAAACCAAGCAGATTGACAGGACGATCTCATGCATCCAAGAAAGCAGTGGCAGGAGCAAAGCACTTCCTTTGGACCTGGGGTCCCTGTTAAGAAGCTCCTAGTGAGAGGAAAATTGATGACAAGGACTTTCCTCCAAAGTCCACAGAGAGAGAAAGTATTCCCCTGGAGCTGGTGCTCTGAAATCAAACTCCTAGCCTACTAGACTAAGAATAAACTTCTGTTTGTTAAAGCCATCCATTTGTGGTATTTCTGTTATAGCAGTGCTAAATGACTAAGACAGCTGGTCAGCAGGCCTCCAACTGCCCCTGCTGCCCCAGGAGCTGGGCCTCCTTTTCTGTTGTCATCAGTGGGACATCCTCGTCCCCTTGTCTCCAAACTCTAAAGTCTGCGGGTGGGTGGCAGTTCAGATGCCATGTGCCCTCTGGGGGTTGATAAGCATGCCAGGCTGCTCCTGAGGGTGCTGCACAGGAGCTTTGCGTGGGACTTTTGGGCTGCCACTGTGTCACTGTGGTAGTAGTAGTAACTACCACTTGAATATTGTCACGGTGACACATTTGCTCACACAATCCTCCTCCTGGGACAGCGCCGTCTACTGTCTGCAGTAGGGATTTCGAGAAATCCAGAAGTTTTGGTAAGGAGCCCAGGTAGGAGGGATGATTCTGAACAGCCCTATAGGTGCCAATAGACAGCTGTTTTCCAGGCTTCCTGCATGTAGCCCAGGTGAGTGCTGGGGGCTCCACTGTGGCTGAGGAGAAGCCCCATGGTGGACCAAATCCTCCAGGGTCCTGAACATATGTGGTGGTTTGCCTGCAGGTGCCTGTGCAGCCTTTGTTCACTCCTGCTCCAGGAGGGCTTTGGAGCCTTGAGCTGTTTCTATCTGGTGCCCTGAGTCCCTCTTGGCTGAGTGGACTGTGAGAGAGTGGGGTATTGCAACCCTCCTGAGATTGAGTCTGCTGAAAGCTGCAGCTTTGGGATCAAACCTGTTACGTTCTTCACACTCTGAGTGCCCAGGGCCTGGGGATGGGGCAGTGGCCCCTGCAGAACCCTCTGTCTGCTGGACATAGGGCTGGGGTCAGACACTGTTGCTCCTTGGGGACCAGACTGGCCTCGGATGGGGGAGGGTTTGGGAAGTACCTCCTGTTGGGGAGGGAGGTGTCAGAACCATGGAATGGACCCCAATTGTGGCCAGTCTCCTAGGGTGCAGGAGATGACTTCTGTGTATACAGGGGACACATGTCAGGAGAGGGGCCACTGGAGGCTGGCATGGAGCCAGGACTTCAGAGTTGCGCTCTGTGAATGTTGCACACATGGGCTAGGTATGGATTTGGGGGTGGTCCCTGGTGCTGCTGATCAGGAGAGTGTGGAGGTGGGGAGGCTACTTCAAGGATCCTCTTTGGAGGGTGGCTATTGAGCAATGCCCTGCTTCTAGACTGAAGATGAGCTAGAACTAGGGGCTCCCTCAGCAGCAAGGTATCTGTGGAGTCTAGGGAGAGAGTTGAGACCCAGGGAACACCTGGGATTTCTCTTGGAAAACTTTCTAATCTGTTGTAGCAGACACACAGGCATACTGGAAAATATTTGGAAGATTAAACCAAAAAGGGAAAGTAAAAATCAATTAGATCCAGAAATTACCTTTCCCAGTTTGTTCTGTTCTATTTACACTACTGTCATCACACGGTGTGTGGTCCTATTGAACCTTTTTCCCAAACAACGTTCTCCTGGGAGCTCTGCTCCTTGCCTCACATGCTTTGTAAATTGAGAATGCTTGCAGGACATTCCCTCTAATGGCTGCATCATAAATTCTTTAGGCAACAGCTTGCTTCCAACTTTTCTATAATCATAAGTACTTCTCTGAAGAATGTCTGTTCGTAAAAAGTTTTCTGTCTTTTCTTAATATTACCTAGCCATTTGTGTTTCTTTTGCTAATTGTCGGTTATGTCTTTTGTTCATTTCTTTGAAGAGTTTTGCTATTTTTCTTATTAGCTTCTGAGCTCTATGCATACTAGTGGACTAAAACTTTTACATATTGATGGAATTTTTTTTTTTAAATTTATCATTTACTTTTAAATATTGACAATTTTAAAGAATCTTTAAGTGTGTTACCTAGTCTCATGATTTGGAAAGCACTGCCAGGAGGAGAGTGTGTCCTCTGGACCTGGGGTCCCTATACTGAGAAGCTCCTAGACCATAGGAAAATTGATGACAAGGACCTTCCTCCAGAGCCGACAGAGAGAGAAAGCCTTCTCCTGGAGCTGGTGCACTGAATTCAGACTTCTAGACTACTAGACTGTGAAAGAATAAGCTGCTTGTCAAAACCATCCACTTGTGGTATTTCTGTTACAGTAGCACTAGATAAGTAAGACAGCTGGTCAACAGACCTTTAACTGCCCCTGCTGCCCCAGAAGCAGGGCCTCCTTTTCTGTTGTCATGAGTAGGACATCCTTGTTCCTTGTCTCTGAACTCCAGGGTCCACAATTGGGTGACAGATCAAATGCCTTGTGCCCTGTGTGAGCTGCTGGGCACTACCAGGTTGCACCCCAGGGTGTTGCACCATGAGCTTTGGGTTGGGCTTTTGAAAGAGCACTGTGTCACTATGGTATCTGCAGTAACCGCCACTGCAATATTGTCATGGTGACCCATGCCCCCACACAATCCTCCTGCCTGGGACAGCCTGGTCCACCCTCTTCAGAGGGGATTCCAAGAGCTCCACAGGTTTTAGTTTGGAGCTCAGGAGAGGAGGGATGACTCTGACTAGCCCTCTGGGGGCCAAGAGACAGCTGTTCTCCAGGGCTGCTGCATGTGACCCAGGTGACTGCTGGGGCCTCCTCCGTGGCCGTAGAGGAGCCTCACGTGGACAAACCCATTCATGGGGTCCTGAGCACGTGCAGTAGTTTGCCTACAGGTGCCTGTGCAGGCTTTAGTCCCTCCGGCTCCAGAGGACTTCAGAGTCTTGATCTGTTTCCATCTTGTTCTCAGAGTCCCTCTTGGCTGAGGGGACTGTAAGCCATTAGAGTATTGTATCCCTCTGTGGTTGGGTCTGCTGAAAGCAGTGCTTCGAGATCAAACCTGGGATGTCCCTCATGGGGCAAACCTGGGTGCCCAGTGCCTGGGGATAGGCCTTTGTGGAGCCCTCTGTCTCTCAAGAATTGTTATATTTCATCTAAGTTAACAAATATGTAGGCATAAAGTTGTTCAGAATATCCCCTTATTATCCTTTTAATGTCCTTGGGATCAGTAGTGATGACTCTTTTTTCATTTTCGTATTAGTTAATTTTTGTCTTCTCTCCTTTTTTCTTGGTTAGCCTGGCTAGAGATTTATCATTTTTTTACTGATCTCTTCAAAGTATCTGCTTTTGGTTTCATTGATTTTCTTCCATTAAGTTTCTATTTTCAATTTCATTGATTTCTGCTTTACTTCTATTATTTATCTTCTTTTTGCTTATGCCAGGTATAATTTGTTCTTCCTCTTCTGGTTTTTAAAATGGACGTTTAGAGTATAGATTTTATATCTTTCTTCTTTTCTAATACATGTATTCAATGCTATAAATTTCTCTCTAAACACTCTTTTTGCTCCAATCCACAGATTTTGATAAGTTATCTTTTCATTTCCATTTAGTTCAAAGTATTTTTAAATTTGTCTTCAGACTTCTCTTTTGACCCATGTGTTATTGAGAAGCGTGTTGTTCAATTTCCAAATATTCCAATATTTTCCAGCTGTCTTTCTGTGATTGATTTCTAGTTTAATTCCATTGTGCTCTAGAACATACTTTGAATTATTTTTATTCTTGTAAATGTGCTAAGAAGTTTTTTATGTCCTGATGATCCACTGCCAAAGCCCTCCTGAGCTTCCTTCCTGGTCTCACATTGCATGCATCCAGATGTTTGCACTGCTGTGATGGTCATCTGTACCTGACTGTAAACCCCAGGAGTCAGGATGCATTTATCCTGGCCTCTCAGGGCCTGACATGCACTAGGGGTGCTAGAATATTTACTGAACGAATGAAGTATTGTGACTTTGGGAGTGAATGAAGAAATATATTTTTTACTGAGGGGGAAACAAGTTGCAGATAAATATGCAGGGTGATCCTATCTTTATGTTAAAAGCACTATCTGAAAATCTCCATGTACTGTGTGTAAGTGGAAGGGGAAGCACAGAGGCCACAGGAACTTGAGGTTTCTGGCTGAGAGGCAGAGCTGGAGGGGCTGGAGCTCTGGGGAGGAGCAGGGCCAAAAGGAGGGGCAGGAAGGGAAAATTTATGCCTTAAATCTGATTCCTGAAGCCTTGCTGGCCTCAAGCTTATCTGCTTCCTGTTTGAGGCGGTGCAGGGCATGGGGCCAGAGGTGGGGCTGCCTTTTTGCCCAAGGGGCACCACACATCTGGCTGAGGCCCAGGCATTCCAAGGAGGGCTAGGTGGCTGGAGGCCTGCATAACCCTGCAGTGGCCAAGGCCAGGGCTGACCTGGAGCCCAGGCTATCAGGTCCTCAGGTTCCTATCCTTTGACTGGAGCTGGGCCATCGGGACCCAGGAAAGGTGGCTGGTGAGTGATGCCCTGACAACCCCTCCTGTGTGGCACACAGGCTCCTACTATAGAAGACAGGTTCTGGACCAGAGTGATGATATGAGAGAAACAGGTTGGTGAGCATACAGGAGAGGCAGCATGGGGAGTGGGCTGGGCCTTGTCCCACGCACCCAGATGAATGTCCTGTTGCTCCACTGTGGGCTTGATGTACCAAGGGGAGCCTGGGCCCTGACTGACTGGAGTGGCATACTGAAAGCCAGGACACGTACCTACTCAGGGCCCTGGAGGGGTACAGGCTGAAGTGGGGGCTCCACAGAGATCTGGCTGCTAGAATGATCTCCGCCCTGGTGCTGAAGGTAGTGGGCTTGGATAGGCTGCAGTTGAACTGAAGAATAGGCAGAAGAGGTGGGGGTCTCTTTCCTGGGGTGGGAGGATCCACCACCTACCCAGAATCCCCAGGGAAGACCCCAGGCAAGTCTTTCCAGTACACTTCCGCCTCCCTGGCTCTGACTGGAAATGAACCATGTTCTGTTGGATGTCCACCTATCATCTAATCTTCAATATGCTGGCCATATCTGGCTTCCGGAAAGGGGTCTCTGATTTAGTTGAGCTCTGGCACAAGGGCAATCCCCCCATCCACTCCCCAGGACCTCCTCCCCAACTCATGCTTTCTAGTCTTCACCATGAAGTGAAACCGCTTGCAGGGTCCTGGGTGTTAGGGTGGGATTAGTGTCAGAGCCTAGCAAGGCTCAGTGCTCCAGCACTGGCCTCTCTTTCTGTCCCTCCACTGACTGCTAGGATCCAGTATTTGATGTGATCTTTTGCACAGTGTCAGCTTCTACTATACCCACCTTGACACAGGGTAGCACAGAATCCCTCTGTACTTTCTACTGCCTGCAGGGAGGGGTACCAAGCAGGACTGCATTGGGAGTGGGCTCGACCAGCTCTGTGGTCTTGGCTCTGAGCCTTTCTAGTCTTAGAGGCCACTGGGTGAGTTTTATGTGAGACGTGTGTCGCTGTGGTCCCATCCATAACCACTGTGTTATGGACCTGCACAAATACTCCTGGTTCTGGCCAGGGCTACCTTCATGGGCAAACAGCATTTTCTGTCCTGGACAGGCTGAGGTGAGTGTCCCCCAGCCCTGGGCTGTTCTCCAAAATTCCAAGCCTCCAGAGTCAATGCACAGTTCAACCTGGTTACAGGTTGACGGGCAGAGGAGCTGCAATGGAGTGGCCCTCTGGATCACAGCCCTGTGATTGGAGCTCAGCTCAGCATGGTGTGGTGTCCCTTGACAATCACTGGGCACTCTGGGCCTCTGCAGTGCTGTCTCAGAAGTGTCTGCCATGGATGTCCTGGCTGTGTTGGCTACCACATGAGGGAGCCTGAGAAGAGCTTTTGGTTGTGGCCTGAGCCACTATGGGGGTAACCCCACCATGAGAGGGCTCTTTGAATAATCTCCCCTTACCCAGAGGGAGGACTTGGGGTTCTTGGGAGTTGGGAGCCCCAGGAGCCCCAGGACAAGAGACAAGGGAGAGCAGTATGGGGTAGGGGTGGCAAAGGAGCATCATCAGATGAGCCGCTCCCTCCAGATGCCAGTGCCCCTCCCTTCCACTGGCATTACTGTCTACTGCTTCCCTGACCAGGTGCTGGGTGGAGGAGATGGGACCTGGAGACAGGCCCCAACCCTAGGGGTAGTTAGGGAGGTAGGGATAGGTTCTTCCCCTGTCTGCCTCTGCAGGTATCTTGGCTGGTATACGCTGGGAAGTCAGCCATAGTGGTAGTTACTACTGTACTATCACAGCATTAGAGCCTCATACCAAATCTTGGGCAGCCAGCCTGTGCACCCCCATCTGGCATGGTTTCCTGGTGCTTCCCACTCGAGGGAAAGAGGAGATGACAGCAGAGGGGAGGAAGGAAAGATGAGGGTTGGGGTATCCTGGAGCCAGTGAAGGGGTGCTTGGGGGCACTCTGGTAAGAGGCACTGGGTCTTGAAAGGGGGTAACCCAGAGCCCTGGGGTCTCCAGCACCCCTCTCTGCCCAGACAGTCCTCTTCACCCCTTCTGGCATGGTAGCTCTGGTGTGGAGCAGACTTGCACAGGCCTCCATTCTTCCCCTCTGTGCCTCTGAACTGGACTATGGGAGTGGGCTAGCGAGAGGACTTTCCAGGGCAGAGCGGAGTCTAGGGGCACTGACAGCTTTGAGGTCTCAGTGTGGGGCCTCAGGGCACTCGGTGGCCTAAATCAGCAGGGGTCTGGCAGTTTATTGGGGGAGGTGGTGGGTGCAGTAGGGGGTATCTGAGGCCCACTTAACAAGACCTCACCCTTTCCTGCCCAGGAGCTCACCCTGGCTACCACCAGGAAGTGGGCAGCCTCACAGCCTCAGAGGCCCTGGTCTTCTGCCCCTGAGCAAGGGCAGGAGTCCTTGAGGTCAGGCTAGGAGCCAGTGCAGGCCAGGTAAGGATGGCCTGAGACTGCCCAGCTAAGGGAAGCAATGTGTGTTTTCTCTGAACTGTTAGGGGTGGTGCTTGGGAAGCTGGGGACTGGGGACCTTGGGGTCTGGCGTTACTCATCTCAGCCAGAGGTGCATGGCCAGAGCCTTCTCCCTGCATGGGTACCTCCTAGGTGGGCAATGAGTGAGAATCTTTGCAGTTGACAGGCATGTGACTGTACCCCCAAGCATTGTTATGGACAGGAGATCATGCTTCCAACCTCTGGGACATTTAGGAGGACAGCATGAGGTGGCCAGGGAAGTCTAGCTACCAATAGGGCCACTGGGAGCCAGGTGATTTTGAACAGGGGCCATGTCACCTTGGTAACTACTATTGCTCCCCCACCCACAGTGACAGGAACCCAGACAATACTGCCTGCCCCTGCAAGGGCTGAAGGGCCACAGAGGGCCTCAGAGAGCTGGGCCAGGTGTCCCTGAGAGACTGAGTTGCCAGTGGTGTGGGGGAAGGATACCCTCAGGGAAAGAGAGTAGGGGCTTAATGGTGGCCCCCTAGGAAAGTGTGGGGACGCATTCTCCAGGCATATACCTCAGAGTCCTTGATCTCCAGGAATGTTCTCAGTGTCCTGGGTCATCTGCAGGACTCTCACTTCCCTCCTTAGCAGTTTGAGTAGATTGCACCAGGCCCTTCACTGCTCATGCCTCAGTTTCCCCAAGGTGAGGGAGTGATGATGGAGTGCCTATGGATCGGGCTGTTAGAGGAAAAGGAGTTAATTGTATACATGCCTGATTCCAGCCACAAGCCTCCCTCAGCCTTTGTCTAGTCCCAGGCTAGACCTTGCACTGCCCTTTTACCATCCTTGGTCCCATGTGGTCATCAATGGGGTCCTCACCCAATCACAACTCTCCCCTCTAGGTGGCCAGACTTTAAGAGGCATACTCCCCAACTGCTTCCACCACACCCCAGGTTCTAGGAGGCACTGAGGCTTGTGTGGAGCAGGTGGTTGCTGCTATGGTTTGTTACACTTTGGTAACCAGAATCATAGTCATAGTGATCTACCATAGTTCGACGCTCTGTGACAAGAACTGGGACTTAAGCCAAGGCAGGCTGGCTGCATCCACAGAAGCAGAGAGGGTCCAGGTTACCAGCCTCACACCTTGACCACAACTGTGGGGCTAGCTGTTGGGCTGGGGTCGGTGGGAGGAGGTAATCAGGCTGTCAGGGCTGCTGGACATCCAAGGGTGGCACAAATAATGAGGGGACATGGGGTGTCAGGTGACCGAAGACGCCAGGAATGTGGTCTGGCTGCACTGGCTGACCTCAGGATGCTGGTGGGCCTCCTGAGGGGCCATAGTCCAGGTGGTAGGAATTCCATCTGTCCTGAGCTGCCCGCGGGGTTCTGGGGGGATGGGATGGATGCCAGGGAGAAGAAAAGAGGAGTGAATGCCACCTTGCAGGGCTCTTGTACTGGGCTGGGAGGAGGAGGGAAAGCCTACAGAGTGTAGTTGGGGCTGGGCATGTGTTAGAGGAACTGCATCAGGACCCAAGTGAGCTCAGGTCCCATGTGACTACACCTGGTTCCTGGCCTAGAAGACCAAGGAGGGATTTATTGGGCCAGCTCCTGGAGGGGATATCTGGGACCCTCTTCCCTGGGGATTGGCAGATTTCCAGCACAGTGACCCTGACAATGACCTCATCGAGATGCTGCTGTGCAGAGAACACTGCACTACCCATCTTCTGGGGTTAAGCCCCTGGAGACCTTGAAGTAGGTGGGGGTCTATGACAGGATAGGGATCCTGCCCAAAGAAGTGATATCCTGTGCAATGAATACCAGCCCTGCTGCAGCATCCTTGCCTCAGTCAGCCTCTGGAGGCTCCCAGGCAAAGCTGACACTGACTCTCTACCTTACTTCCCTGGGACCTCTCTCCAAGGCTTGACCTCTCCACTGTGGCTGTGCTCAGCTGCAGGAATGCCCACTTGGGGACAGTGGGAACAGTGCTGCCTCAGGGATGTTGGGTAGGGTCGCTAGGAAGGCTGTGGTCTCCCTGTGTTTGATCCTGGCTCTGTGGGCTACAGTGGTCTCTCGGTGGGGGGTGTCTGTCTATGGAGACCTTGACCATTGGTGAGGTGCTTCGTTTGTCTCCTGTCTTGTGTGAATTCCTGTGGCCAGACACACGCTGGGATCCAGGGGGGCTGGGGTCCAACTGCAGTCTGGGGTACACATGTGGGGTGGCTGGGAAGCCCCCAGCTAAGGGTGGATGGATGCTCTCCCTGGGTCTGTTGTTGACCCTGGCCATGATGAGCTGGGAGCTGAGGGATGATTTTTTTTGTTTTTTGTTTTTGTGCTTTATGTGAAACTTCCCAGCTCAAGTTAGTTTCTCATAGAAAAATTTATACACACATTGTTATGTGACCCTAGTTGCTCTCTCTATAATGTGACAGCACATTCCTCCTTTCCACATCGGATTTCCTGTGTCCATTCAACCAGCTTCTGTCCCTTTCTGCCTTCTCATCTCGCCTCCAGACAGGAGCTGCCCATTTAGTCTCACATATCTACTTGAACTAAGAAGCACACTCTTCATGAGTATCACTTTATGTCTTACAGTCCAGTCTAATCATTGTCTGAAGAGTTGGCTTTGGGAATGATTTTAGTTCGAGGTTAACAGAGAGTCCGAGGGCCATGTCTTCTGGGCTTCCTCCAGTCTCAGTCAGACCATTAAGTCTGATCTTTTTACTAGGATTTGAGTTCTGCACCTCATTTTTTTCCTGCTCCGTCAGGGACCCTCTGTTTTGTTCCCTGTCAGGGCGGTTATTGGTGGTAGCCAGGCACCATTTAGTTCTTCTGGTCTCAGGCTGATGGAGTCTCTGGTTTATGTGGCCCTTTCTGTCTCTTAGGCTAGTATTTTCTTGTGTCTTTGGTATTCTTCATTCTCCTTTGCTTCGGATGGATTGGAACCAATTGATGCATCTTAGTTGGCCACTTGCTAGCTTTTAAGACACCAGACACCACTCACCAAACAGAATGCAGAACATTTTCTTAATAAACTTTGTTATGCCAATAGACCTAGATGTCCCCTGAAACCATGTTTGAGGGACGAGCTTTTGCTACTGGGTCTCTCACTATGGTAGTTATAGTTACACAATAGGAGAGTCCTTGACAAAAACTCCTACGTTTTTGGGCGCCTGCCCTGCTCCAGGCTCATTGGAAGGCTCATCTGGTCCAGGCAACCAGTGCATTTGATCCCAAATCTCTTTTCAGTGGTCTTCTCTGCACATGGGACAGGCAGGCAATCAGGTCCGTTCCTTGCACTCCTGATGACTGAGATGGGATTTGAGGTAATGCTGTACTCTAGCAGGAAAGGAGGTGCCCAGCCCTCAGGGACTGTGGTGATGGAGTGCAGGTACATAGAGGGGCGCCCGCACTTCCTTCCCTGGAGTCAGGCCTGCGCAGGAGGGCTTCTTGAGGGGATCTGTTTTCTGTGGGCTGTCATCATGCAGGATGGACACACTGATCAGTGGCCAGGGAAAGACTCAGGAGGAGAAACAGCCATTACCAGAAGGTTCTTCATTTCTGAAGTGTGAGAATGGGCCTTGGTTGACTCCTAGGTGAGATTGAGCTAGGGGTGTGGTTGTTAGAAGGCCAGACTGGTCCAGGGACCCTACATGACTTGTCCACAGAAAAGGGGCCATGCCAGACCCTGGCTGCTTGCATATGTTTGCCCAGTGTCCTTCCAGCACTGTCACCTCTCCTGTGCATCCCCCTGGTTAGGGCATTGGAGGCCCTGACTCATGGGCCAGGGTTGGTAGGCAGGGGCTGCTTAGTGACCACAGGCCCCTTGAACACCCCAGCCCTCAGTGGTGTCTACCTGGGGCCTCTCTAAGAGCCACCCACACAACCTTTCCACTGGGAGAAAGGATTCTAAAACCAAACCAGTCAGCCCCACCCCCACTTCTCATAGGCTGCAAGAGTCAAGGCTAAGCTCAGCCTGCTGCTGGATTAGTCATGGGGTACAGATTGGTGTGGGGCACATGGTGTCAGAATGGCAGGTTGGCACAAAGAAGAAGGAAGTATAATCAAGATGCTCCAAAGTCTGCAGGGCTGGGATAGATCCAGGGCACCAGGGGCAGCCCAACCTTCCTGCTGCCTCTGTCCAAAATGGAGGGGCATTGCAGAGTGGTGTGTCTGAGATGCCCAGCTGTGGTCTAGATATGCTGACCAACCCCGAGGGAGGAGGGGAGACTTTGTGGGTTGTCCACCAGAAGCCAGCAGACAATGGTTGTTGGGGGATCAGGAGGAGTGTACCCACTATGAGCGAGATTAGGCTGAGTTGGGGGTTGGCTTTGACCCTTCTGTTGCATGGCCCATATGGACTTCCCTGTTGGGGTCTCTGTGGTGACTCTCCAGAAGCCTGGGGTTCCGGGAAGCCATGTCACTACTGTGGCACTGTACCTGCTGATTTGAGTCATAGGCTGCATGGCTGTGGTACCCCCGAATCCATAGTGGTGTGTTCCTGTTTGTCTTAGTTATCTAGTGCCACTATAGCAGAAATATCACAAGTGAATGGTTGGCTTCAACAAACAAATTTATTTTCTCACAGTTTAGGAGGCTGTAAGTCAAATTCAGAGCACTGGCTCTAGGGGAAGGCTTTCGCTTTGTCTGCTCTGGAGGAAGGTCCTTGTCTCTCTTCTGCTTCCATTCCTAGCTTTCTTGGAAGATCATGTGTCTTATATCATATACTTGTTTCCTTGCTTAATCTGCTCTTTTATATCTCAAAAGAGGTTTACTGAAGACACACCCTACACTAATACTGCCTCATTAACCTAACAAACAAAACGCCTTCCCAGATGAGATTATAGCCACAGGTATAGGGGTTAGGATTTACAACACATATTTTTGAGGGACACAACTCAATCCATAGCACCTGGGGACTCTCAGGGTGGCATGGCTATGTCAGCCTGTCCTGGGACACCCCATGAACTGGTGGGGGTCTGTCCATTTTGGAAATCAGCCCCTTAATATAAAAGGTCCCCAAGTAACCCATGACAGTTGGGAAGGGCACTCACTCACCCTAGGAGCTACTGCAATGGTGGTGGAGGTCTGTCCAGGGTAGGGCAGAATCTGGGAGCACTAACAGCTCAGAGCTCTCAGCGTGGGGCCTCAGGGACCTTAGTGGCCTGAATGGGTGGGGGTCTGGTGGTTCAGGGTGGGAGGTGGTGTGGGTGGGGTAGGGGGTGTCTGAGGCCCAGGTATCAAGGCCTCACCCTTCCCTACACAGGAGCTCACACTGGCCAGAACCAGGAAGTGGGCAGCCTCACAACCTCAGAGGCCCTGGGTCTGTTCCTGCCCTTGCTCAGGGGCAGGAGAGTCTGTGCGGTGGGGATATGAGCCAGTGTAGGCCAAGAAAAGGGTGGCCTGAGACTGCCCAGCTGAGGGAAGCAGTATTTGGTTTCTATGAACTTTTAGGGCTGGTGCTGTGGAAGTTGGGGCTTGGGGGCCTGGGGGTCTGGGTGCCGCTCAGCTCAGTTGGAGGTGGATGACCAGAACCCTCTCCCTGCATGTGTGTCTCCTAGGTGGGCAGTGAGTGAGGGTCTCTGCTGTTGACACTCCTGAGTCTTAATATGGACAGGGAATCACACTTCCAACCTTCAGGACCTTTGGGAGGACAGCATGAGGTGACCAGGCCTAGCTGCCAATAGGGTCGACAGGAGCCAGAGGATTTTAAGCAGGAGCCATGCCACCGTGGTAACTAATACTACTCCCTCATCCACAGTGACAAGGACCCAAACAATATTGCCTGCCCCTGCAGGGGCTGGAGGGCCACAGAGGACCTCAGAGGGCTGGGCCAAGTGCTCCTGGGAGGCTGAGCTTCCAGTGATGTGCGGGAAGGATATCCCCAGGGAAAGAGAGTGGGGGCTTAATGGAGGCCCCCTGGGAAAGTTTGGGGGCATACTCTCCAGGTTCATGGCTCAGAGAAAATTTCTCCAGAAATTTTTCCAGTGGCCTGAGCCAGCACGTAGGGATCTCAGCTCCCTCCATAGCAGTCTAGGTGAGCCTGCACCAGGCCCTTCACTACTCACGCCTCAGTTTCCCCATGATGATAGAGTGATGATGGAACCCCTATGGATCGGGCTGACAGAGGGTGAGGGGTTAATTGTGTACCCAACTGACTCCCACAGAGGGCGTCCCTCAGCCATTGCTTAGTCCCAGGCCTGGTCCTTCACTTCCTGTTTGACCATTCTTGGGCCCATGTGGTCATCACTGTATTCCCCAATGGAAGCACAACTATCCCTTCCCTCCTGGTAACTAGACTCTCAGGGTCTTGGAGGCTCTGGGGCTTGTGTGGAGCAGGTGGTTGCTGCTATGGATTGTACCACTGTGGTCATCATAATCTCATTATAGTAATCTACCACAGTTTGATGCTCTGTGACCAGAACTGGGGCTGGAGCCAGGGCAGGCTGGCGGTATCCCATGAAGCAGATAGGGTCTAGGGGGCCAGCCTCACTTCTTGGCCACAGCTTCGAGGCTAGCTGGTGGGCTGAGGGTGTAGAGGAAGTGGTCAGGCTCTCAGGCCTGCTGGACATCTCAAGGTGAGCTGAACAACAAGGGGTCATAGGAGAATAGGAGACCAGAGATGCCACGAATGGCAATTTGGCTGTGCTTGTTAACCTCAGGATGCTGGTAGGGTTTCCTGAGGGACCATAGGCCAGGTGGTAGGAATTCCATCTGTCCTGACCTTCCTGCAGGAGCCTGGGGCAGGATGGGATGGATGCCATGGAGAAGAAAAGAGAGGTGGATGCCAGCTCACACGGCTCTGTTACTGGGCTGGGAGGAGGAGGGAAGCCCTTCAGAGTGTGGGCTGGGTGAGTGTTAGAGGAACTGCATCAGGACCCACCTAACCTGAGGTCCCACGTGACTCCACCTGGTTTCTGGCCTAGAAGGCTGAGAAGGGATTCCTGGAGGGGATATCTGGGACCACCTTCCCTTCGGATTAGCAGATTTCCTGCACAGTGACCCTCACGATGACCTCGTTGAGACACTGCTGTGTGGAGAGTACTGCACTACCTCTCTTCTGCGGAGAAGCCCCTGGACTCCTCGAGTTGGTTGAGAGTCTACCACAGGCCAGGGATCAGTTCCTGCCCAAAGAAGCCATGCCAGACATACTGCCCCTGCAAACTTCTGTGCAATGAATAATGGCCCAGCTGCAGCGTCCTTTCCTCTGTCAGCTTCTGGAAACTCTCAGGCAGAGGTGGCAGTGACTCTCCACCTTACCTTCCTGGGACCCATCTCCAAGGCTGGGCTCTTCCACATTGTGGTGGGTGCTCAGCTGCAATCATGCCCACTGGGAGACTGTAGGAACAGTGCTTCCTCAGGAATGTTAGGTAGGGTCACTAGGAAGGCTACAGACTCCCGGTGTCTGCGACTGGCTCTGTAGGCCACAGTGGTCTCTGGGTGGGAGGTGTCTGCCCATGGGGAGCTTGACCACAGGTGAGGTTCCCAGTGATGTATCCTGTCTTGCCTGACTTCCTGTGGCCAGATACATGCTGGGATTCAAAGCAGCTGGAGTCCAAGTGCAGGCTGAGGTACTTGCATGGGGTGGCTGGGAAGGCCTAGCTAAGGGTGATTGGATGCTGTCTTTGGGTCTGGTGTTGACCCTGGCCGTGGTGAACTGGGAGGTGAGGGGCAGATTTTTGCTGCCAGGTCTGTCACTCTGGTAATTATAGTTATGCAATGGCAGGGTCCTTGAGAAAAAGTCCTGCATTCATGAGGCCCTGTCCTGCTCCAGGCTGGTTGGAAGGCTCACCTAACCCAGACAACCAGTACCCTGGACCCCAGATCTCTGTTTAGTGGTCTTCTCTGCAAATGGAGCAGGCAGGCTATCTGGAACAGTCCCTGTGCTCCTGGCGACTGAGATGGAGTTTCAGGTCACTCTGTACTCTGCAAGGTAGGGAGAAGCTCAGCCCCCGTGGACTGTGGTCATGGGGTGCAGGTACATAAAGGGGTGCCCACACTTCCTTCCCTGGCGTGGATCCTGTGGATGAGGGCTGCCTGAGGAGTCTGTTTTCTGTGGGCTGTTCTCATGCAGGATGAACGAGCTGACCAGTAGCTAGAGAGAGACTCAGGAGGAAAAATGGCTATTACTGGAAGGTTTTTTGCTTCTGAAGTGTGAGCATGGTCCTTGGTTGGCTCCTGGGGGTGATCGAGCAAGGGGCACTGTTATTAGAAGGCCAGACTTGTCCAGGGGCTCTACATGACTTGTCTCCTGAAAAAGGGCTATGCCAGACCCTGGCTGCTTGGACCTCTTTGGCCAGTGTTCTTCTAGCACTGTCACCTCTCCTGGGCACCCCCCTGGTTAAGGCCTTGGAGGTCCTGACTCATGGGCCAGGAACAGAAGGCAGAGGCTGTTTAGTACCTGAGGGCCTGCTGGACACCCCAGGTCTCAATGGCGCCTACCCGGGGCCTCTCCTAGAGCCGCCTAACCAGGCTTTTCACTAGGAGAAAGGATTCTAAAATCAAACCACTCAGTCCCACCCACCCTCCTCATAGGCTGCAAGAATCAAGGCTCACCTCAACCTGCTTCCTGGCTGGGCATGGGGTGCAGATTGGTGTGGGTTGTATGGTGTAGGGGGGCAGGGGGGCATGGAGGGCAGGGAAGTATTACCAAGATGCCCAGTGACTGCAGGGCTGGGACAGAGCCAGGGTACCAGGGGCAGCCCAACCTCCTGCTGCCTCTGTCCAAATTGGAGGGACATCACAGAGAGGTGTGTCTGAGATGCACAGCTGTGGCCCTGATATGTTGGCCAACCCCGAGGGAGGATGGGGGACTTCTTTGTGCTGTCCACTGGAAGCCAGCAGGCAGGTGTCTCAGGGGAGTCAGAAGGAGTGTGCCCACTATGAGCAAGATTACACCGAGTTGGGGGTTGGATTTCACCAGTCTTTTCATTAGTGGTATGGACTTCAACGGTGAGGTCTCTGTGGTGAACCCCCAGGTGCTTGGGAGTCTGAGGAGCCATTTCAGTACTGTAGCACTGTACCTGCTGGTTCAAGCCATAGGCTGCATGGCTGTGGTATCCCCTGAATCCATAGTGGTGTGTCCCTGTTTGTCTTAGTTATCTAGTGCTGCTTTAACAGAAATCCCAAAGTGGTTGGCTTCAATAAGCAGAAATTTATTTTCTCACAGTTTAGGGGGCTAGAAGTCTGAATTCAGAGCACTTGCTCTAGGGGAAGCCTTCCTCTGTCTGCTCTGAGGAAAGGTCCTTGTCTCTTTTCAGCTTCTATTCCTAGGTTCCTTGGAAGATCATGTGTCTTGTATCATGTACTTGTTTGCTTGCTTAATCTGCTCTTTTATATCTCAAAAATGTTTACTGAAGACACCTCACACTAATACTACCTCATTAACCTAACAAGGAAAACCTCTTCCCAAATGGGATTATAGCCACAGGTATAGGGGTCAGGATTTACAACCCATACTTTTGAGGGACACAATTCAATCCATACACATCCATACACCTTTCAAAATCCTGAGTGGGCCCACGGTGCCAGGTGGGAGGGACTGGGGTGTATGGATGGGTTTTTGCAAGGCATTGTGAGGCTATGGCCATAGCAACCAGAACCATCACAGTAATACCAGAGTGGTGCACATCTGCCCTCAAACCTCCTCTGGCAGGGTAGCAAGAAGGCACCCCAGAGTAGAGACCTGAGCTCCGGTCTGGGACCAGCTCCCCAGGGGTTGCTTGTTGAAGTACCTGGTGGGCCTCTCAGGGTAGCATGGCTCTGCCAGCCTGTCCTGGGACTCCTCCTGAGCTGGTTGGTCTCTGTCCATCTTGGAAATCAGCTCCCCTCCACCCCTGAAGCAGCACCCAGGGTGGGTGAGTACCGTTCCCACTGTCATGGGTTACTTTGGGAAATTTTATACTCAGGGCCAGCAGTACCTGACCCAGGAAGGCCATAGGAGGGGCAGAGGCCAGCCGGGGAGGTCAAGGGTTCTCCGGCCCAGGGGAGGAGGACGTCTAGGACTGTGAATCAGAAGTTTGTTCCTTACTCTGTGAGAGCACAGTGTGTGCCTTAGGAAAGAGACCTGGGTCCTACGAGCTCCTCCCAGCTGAGGCTGTGGGTCATTAATGGTCCCAGGCCAGGACCTCTATGTTGTCGCAGGCTGGCCTCAATGTTGATGCCCCAAGAGGGATGCCTGCCTTCACTTCTGACTTTTGTCTTGCTGTAAATGTTCAGGGGACTCTTTGCTCTTTTTCTGGCTTCTCCTTCAGGGAGTCAGAGGTCGATGGTGCTCAGACGCTGAGTTCCACAGAGGGGCAGGTGGGGGGGACGGAAGTTGAAGCTTCTGCCAAGGGGTAAATTTAAAAAAAAAAAAATCTTTCATTCGTTCACTATAAATCCCATTTTAAATGCAGTCTCTAGACCTGGTGAAAATTTTAACATATAAAGAAGAGTGTAAATGGACTGGGCATGTCCTCTCTTCCTCTCTCCCCATGCCCCAAGTGATCACAGGCACGAGCTCGTTGTGCGACCCTCTTGGTGTCCTCTGTGCACAGACTCGGAATGATCAAAATGCCCTGGTGAACGCCGTTGTGCAGAGATAGTGTTATGGATTGAATTGTGTCCTCCCAAAAAGTGTGTCAACTTAGCTAGGCCATGGTTCCCAGTATTGTGAGATTGTCCAACATTTTTCATTTAATGCGCTTTTCCCATGTGTTGTAAATCCTATGTCTATGATGTTAGTGAAGCTGGATTAAAGGAAGTAATGTTAATGAGACAGGACTCAATCCACAAGATTAGATTGTATATTGAGACAATCTCTTTTGAAATATAAAAGAGAGAAACAAGCAGAGAGACAGGGGAAACTTATGCCACCAAGAAAGTAGTGCCAGGAGCAGAGCACTTCCTTTAGACCCAAGGTCCTTTCACTGAGAAGCTCCTATCACAGGAAAACTGAAGACAAGGACCTTCCTCCGGTACCCACAGAGAAAGAAAGCCTTCTCCTGGAGCTGGAGCCCTGTATTCAGACTTCTAACCTACTAGACTGTGAGGGAATAAACTTCTGTTTATTAAAGTCACCCACTTGTGATATTTCTCTTACAGCAGCACTATATAACTAAGACAGCTGGTCAGCAGACCTCCAACTGCCCCTGTTGCCCCAGGAGCTGGGTCTCCTTTTCTGTTGTCATTAGTGGGATATTATTGTTCCATTGTCTCTGAACTCTGGGGTCCACAAGTGGGTGGCAGGTCGTATGCCATGTGACCTGTGGGAGTTGATGGGCACTGCTGAGCTGCACCACGGTGCTGCACCATGAACTTTGGGTGAGGCTTTTGAGCATGTGCTGTGTCACTGTGGTATCCATAATAACCCCAACTGTAATATTGTCACAGTGACACCTGCCCCCACACAATCTTCCTTCCTGGGAAAACCCCATCCATCCTCTGCAGGCAGGATTCCAAGAGTTCCAAAGGTTTTGATATGGAGCTCAGATGAGGAGGGATAACTCTCACCAGCCCTCTGGGGGCGAAGAGATAGCTGTTCTCCAAGGCTGCTGCTTGTGGCCCGGGTGAGTGCTGGGGGCTGCACTGTGGCCAAGGAGGAGCACCATGGTGGACAAACACCTGCATGGGGTCCTGAGCATGTGTGGTGGTTTGCCTGTTGGTACCTGTGCAGCCTTTGGTCACTCCTCCTCCAGGAGGGCTTTGGGGTCTCGAGCTGTTTCCATCTGGTGCTTAGTGTCCACCTTGGCTCAGTGGATGTGAGCCAGTAAGTTACTGAATCCTTCCTGAGGTTATTGCTGCTGAAAGCTGCAGCTTCAGGATCAAACCTGGGATATTCCTTATGACCTGATTTCCCAGGGCCTAGGGATGGGGCAGAGGACCTGAGGGATCCTCTGTCTTTTAAGGAATTGATTGTTACTGTACATCTAAGTAATAAAATACGTGGGCATAATGTTCATGATGTCCCATTATTATCCTTTTAATGTCCATAGGATTGGTAATGATAACTCCTTTTTCATTTTTGATATTAGCAATTTGTGTCTTCTCTCCTCTTTACTTGGTTAGCCTGGCTAGAGATTTATCAATTAATTTTACTGTTCTCTTCAAAGTGTCTATTTTTGGTTTCACTGATTTTTTTTCTATTAAATTTCTATTTTCAATTTCAGTGATTTCTGCTCTATTTTTATTATTTATCTTCTTTTTGCTTTTGTCAGGTTTAATGTCTTCTTCCTTTTCTGGTTTTCTAAAATGGAAGCTTAGAATATTGATTTTATATCTTTCTTCTTTTCTAATAAATGCATTCAATGCTGTAAAATTCTCTCTAAGCACTCCTTTTACTGCATCCCACACATTTTGATAAGTTGTCTTTTCATTTCCATTTAGTTCAAAGTATTTTTAAATTTCCCTTTAGATTTCTCTTTTGACCCATGTGTTACTGAGAACTGTGTTGTTTCATTTCCAAATATTCAGATTTTTCCACCCATCTTTCTGTTATTGATGTCTAGTTTAATTCGTCGTGGTCTGGAACATACTTTTAATATTTTTATTCTTTTAAATGTGTTAAGGTATGTTTTATGTCCTTATGATCCACTCCCAAGACTCTCTGTGCTTCCTTTCTGGTCTCACATTGCATGCATCCAGATGTTTGCACTGCTGTGATGGTCATCTGTACCTGACTGTAAACCCCAGGAGTCAGGATGCATTTATCCTGGCCTCTCAGGGCCTGACATGCACTAGGGGTGCTAGAATATTTACTGAACGAATGAAGTATTGTGACTTTGGGAGTGAATGAAGAAATATATTTTTTACTGAGGGGGAAACAAGTTGCAGATAAATATGCAGGGTGATCCTATCTTTATGTTAAAAGCACTATCTGAAAATCTCCATGTACTGTGTGTAAGTGGAAGGGGAAGCACAGAGGCCACAGGAAGTTGAGGTTTCTGACTGAGAGGCAGGGAGGGAGAGGCTGGAGATCTGGGGAACAGCAGGGCTGGAAGGGAGGGGCAGGTAGGGAAAATTGATGCCTTAAAGCTGATTTCTGAGGCCTTGCTAGCCTAGAGCTTATCTGCTTCCTGTGTGTGAAGTGTGAATGACATGGGAACTCCAGGTGGGTCTCCCCCCATGCAAAGGGGCACCACAGCTCTGGCTGAGCCCTAGGCCTCCCAAGGAGGGCTAGGTGGCTGGAGATCTGCATGACCCTGCAGTGGCCAAGGCCAGGGCTGACATGGAGCCCGGGCTGACAGGTCCATAGGCCCCCATCCACTTTGACTGGAGCTAGCTCATTGGGACCCAGGAAATCAGGCTATGAGTGATGCCCTGAGCACCTCTCCTGTGTGGGGCACCAGCTCCTATTGTAGAAGACAGGCTCTGCACCAGAGTGTTGATATGGGAGAAACAGGTTGGTGAGCACACATGGGGAGTGGCATGGGGAGTGGACTGGGCCCTGTCTCACCCAGTTAGACGAAACTCCTGCTGCTCCACTGTGGGCTTGATGTACCAAGGGGAGCCTGGGCCCTGACTGACTGGAGTGGCATCCCGAAAGCCAGGACAGGTACCTACTTTGGGCCATGGAGGTGTACAGGCAGGGCTGGGGACTCCACAGAGATCTCGCTGCCAGGATGATCTCCCCCTGATGCTGAGGTCTGTGGGCTTGAGTAGGCTGCAGGTTGCCTGAAGGACAAATAGGTGGAAGGAGTGCAGGTCTCTTTCCTGGGGTAGGAGGATCCACCACCTTCCTGGGTTCCTCAGGAAGACCAACAGCTGAGACTTCCTAGCACACTTCTGCCTCCTCGGCTCTGACTGGGTGTGGGTCATGTTTTGTTGGAAGTCCACCTATCAGCTGAACTTCACCTTCATTGTGCTAGCTGTATCTGGCTTCCTGAAAGGGGTTTATGACCCTAGTTGAGCTCCAGCTCCACAGTGGTCATCCTTCCCTCAAGCCACTCCCCAGGATTTCCTCCCCAGCTCATGCTTTTTAGTCCTCACCATGAAGTGAAAATCCTTGTTGGGTCCAGGCTGTTTGGGTGGGTTAGTGTCAGAGCCTGACAAGGCTCAGTGCTCCAGCACTGGCCTCTCTTTCTGTCTCTCCACTGGCTGCTGAGATCCTGTTTTGGCACTGTCTTTCACAAAGTGGTAGCTTCCACTATACCCATCTTGACACAGGGTAGCACAGAATTCCTCTGTACCTTCTGCTGCCTGCAGAGAGGGGCACCTGGCAGAACTCCTTGGGGAGTGGGCTTGACGAGCTGTATGGCTTTGGCTCTGAGCCTCTCTAGTCCCAGAGGCCACTGGGTGAGTTTTATGTGAGACGTGTGACACTGGTCTCATCCATAACCATTGTGTCATGGACCTGCACAAATTCTGTTGGGTCTTGCCGGGGCTATCCTCCTGGGCAAACGTTGGAGTTTTCTGGTGATAGGGTGGGGTGGGTATCCTTCAGCCCTGGGCTATTCTCCAGAATTCCAAGCATCGAAATTCAATGCACAGGTCAGAATCTGCCCCTAGCTGCAGGGTGTGGGGTCAGGGAGCTTCAATAGAGTGGCCATCTGGATCACAGCCCTGTGACTGGAGCCCAGCTCAGGGTGGCATGGTGTCTCTCTCGGCTGTCACTGGGCAAGCTGGGCCTCCGCAGTGCTGTCCCAAAGGTGTCTGCCACCCTGAGTCTTGGTTGTGTTGGCTACACCATGAGGGGGCCCCGAAGACCTTTTGGCTGCGATCTGAGCCAATATGAGGTAACCCCATCATGAAAGTGTACACTACAGAATGCCCACTTGCCCAGAGTGAGGAACTGGGGTTCTTGGGGGCCCCGGGAGCTCCAGAGCAAGAGACAGGAAGGAGAGGAATGGGGTACAATTAGCAAAGGAGCAGCCTCCCAGTGGAGCCCTCCCTTCATTTCCCAGGGACCTTCCCTTCCACTGGTATCACTGTCTACAGCTGCCATGGCCAAGTTCTGGGTGGAGGAGATGAGACCCAGGGGTAGGAAGGGAAGTAGGGATGGGTTCTTCCACTCTCTGCCCCTGCAGGTGTCTTGACTGGCATTTGTTTGGAAGTCAGCCACAGTGGTAGTAACCACTGTCGTGTCACGACATTAGAGCCTCACACAAAATCTTGGGCATGCAGCCTGTGAGCCCCCATCTGGCATGGTTTCAGCTGCTTCCCACTTGATGGAAGGAGAAGATGACAAAAGAGGGGAAGAAGGAGTGGTGAGGGCTGGGATGTCCTGGAGCCAGCGAAGGGGTGCTTGGGGGTCCTCTAGTAAGAGACACTGGGGCTTGAAAGGGGGCAACCCAGAGCCCTGGGGATTCCACCACCCGTCTCTGCCCAGAAAGTCCTCTCCACCCCTTCTGTGGTGACTCTGGTGTGGAGCAGGCTTGCACGTGACTCCATCCTGCCCCTCTGTTTCCTCTGAACTTGGTTGTTGGTGGTGGGCTGTTCAGAAGACTTTTCATGGCACAGCAGAGTCTGGGGGCACTGTCAGCTCTGAGCATTCAGTGTGAAGCCTCAGGGCCCTCAGTGGGCTGAATGTACAGGGGTCTGGCAATCTATGGGGGGAGGTGGTGGGTGGGGCAGCGGGTATCTTAGACCCAGTTAGTGAGGTCTCATCTTTCCCTGCACAGTAGCTCACACTGGCCACCACCAGGCAGTGGGCAGCGTTACAACCTCACAATCTCTGGGTCTTCTCCTGCCCTTACTCAGGGGCAGGAGAGTCCATGATGTCAGGCTAGAAGCCAATGCAGTCTAGAAGCCAATGCAGGCCAGGGGAAGGGTTGCCTGTGATTAACCAGCTGAAGGAAGCAGTGAGTGGTTTCTTTGAACTCTTAGCAGTGGTGCTGGGGAAGCTGGGGATTGAGGGCCATGGGGTCTGGGTGCAGCTCAGCTCAGCCAGAAGTGGATGGCCAGAGACTTCTACCTGTATGGATGCCTCCATGTGAGCAGTAGGTGAGGGTCTTTGCTGTTGACAGGCATGTGACTGTGACCCTGAGCCTTGTTATGCAGAGAGGATCATACTTCCAACCTCTGGGACCTTTAGAAGAACAGCATGAGGTAACCAGGTCTAGCTACCAATAGGGCTGCTGGTAGCCAAGTGATTTTGAACAGAGGCCGTGCCACTGTGTTCACTACTACCAGTCCACCACCCACAGTGACAGAGATGAGACAATATTGCCTGCCCCTACAGGGGCTGGAGGGCTACACAGGGCCCCAGAGATCTTAGTGAGGTGCCCCTGGGAGGCTGATCTGCCAGTGGTATGGGAGAAGGATAACCCCAGGGAAAGAGACTGGGGGCTTAATGGATCCCCCTAAGAAAGAGTAGGGGCACAGTCTCCAGGCTCATGGGTCAGTCTTCAGTCTCCAGGAACTGTCTCAGTGGCCTATGCCAGCAGCTTGGGCTCTCAGCTCCTTCCCTAGCAGTCTGTATAACCAGCCCCAGGTCCTTCACTGCTCATGCCTCAGTTTCCCCATGGTGAGGGAGAGATGACGGAGCCCCTGTGGATCAGGCTGGCAGAGGAAAAGGGGTAAAATTTATACACACCTAACTACCACCCCGGGCCTCCCTCATTCTTTGCTTAGTTCCAGGCCAGGCCCTGCACCGCCCCACTGACCATTCTTGGGCCTATTCACTGGGGTCCCCACCCCAATCACAGCTATCTCCTCCCTCTAGGTGGCCAGACTCTGAGAGGGGTACTCCCCACTTGCCCTTCCCACACCCCAGGGTCTGGGAGGCACTGGGGCTTGTGTGGAGCAGATTTTTGCTGCTATAGTTTGTGCAACTGTGGTTACCATAATCTAGTCATAGTAATCTACCACTGATTGATGCTCTGTGACAAGAACTGAAGCTGGAGCCAGGAGAGGCTGGCTGCATCCACAGAAGCAGAGAGGGTCCAGGTGACCAGCCTCACCCCTTGGCCACAACTGTCAGGCTAGCTGGTAGGCTGGAGAGGTGAGGAGGAGGTGCTCAGGCTGTCAGGGATAGTGGACCCCCAAGGGTGATACAATGAGGGAACATGGGAAATAAGAGACCCAGAATACCATGAATGGGGATCTGGCTGTGCTGGCTTAACCTCAGGATGCCAGTAGGCCTCCTGAAGGACCATAGGCCAGGTGGTGGGAACTCTGTGTGTCCTGAGCTGCCTGCTGGGTCCTGGGAAGGGATAGGATAAATAACAGGGAGAAGAAAAGAGGCATGAATGCCAGCTCACAGGGCTCTGGTACTGGGCTGGGAGGAAGAGGGAAGGTCTGCAGAGTGTGGGCTGGGTGTGTGTTAGAGGAACTGCATCAGGACCTGCCTGAGCTCAGGTCCCACGTGACTCCAACTGGTTCCTGGCCTAGAGGGCTAAGGAGGGACTCCTATGGGGCCAGCTCCTGGAGGGGATATCTGGGACCCCCTTCCCTGGGAATTGGCAGATTTCCAGCACAGTGACCCTGATAATGACCTTATCAAGACGCTACTGTGCAGAGAGTACTGCACTACCACTTTTCTAGGGTGAAGCCCTTAGAGGCTTTGAGGTGGGTGGTGGTCTATGACAGGTGAGGGATCAATTCTAGCCCAAAGCGGCCCTGTCTGACATGCTCCTCCAGTGAAATTCTGTGCAGTGAATACCAGCCCAACTGTCAGTCTCTAGATGCACCCAGGCAGAACTGGCACTGACTCTCCACTTTACCTCCCTGGGACCCCTCTCCAAGGCTGGTCTCTTCCACGTTGTAGGGGGCTCGGTTGCAGTAATGCCCAAGGGGGACAGTGGGAACAATGCTTCCTCAGGGATGTTTGTAGGGTGGCTATGAAGGGTTATGCCTCCCTATGTCTGCACCTGGCTCTGTGGGCCACAGTGGTCTCTGGGTGGGTGGTGCCTGCCCACCAGGAGCTTGACCACAGGTGAGGTGCCTGGTGCTGTCTCCTGTCTTGCGTCACTTTCTGTGGCCAGACACACGCTGGGATCCAGGGCAGCTGGTGTCCCAATGCAGGCTGGGGTACATGCGTGGGGTGGCTGGGATGCTGTCCCTGGGTCTGGTGTTGACCCTGGCTATGGTGAGCTGGGAGCTGAGGGGCTTGTTTTTTATCACACTTTCAGTGACAGTTTCCAGCTCCAGTTAGTTTCTCAGAAAAATTTGTACACACATTGTTATGTGACCCTAGTTGATCTCTCTATAATGTGACAGCAAACTTCTCCTTTCCACTAGGATTTCCCGTGGCCATTCAACCAGCTCCTGTCCCTTTCTGCCTTCTCATCTCACCCTGGACAGAGCTGCCCACTTAGTTTCACGTATCTACTTGAACTAAGAAGCGCACTCTTCACAAGTATCATTTTATGTTTTATAGTCCAATTTAATCTTTGTCTGAAGACTTGGCTTTGGAAATGATTTTAGTCCTAGGTTAACAGAGAGCCCGGGGGCCAAGTCTTCTGGGGTTCCTCCAGTCTCAGCCATGCCATTAAGTCTTGTCTTTTTACTAGAATTTGAGTTCTGCACACCACTTTTCTCCTGCACCGTCAGGTACTCTCTGTTCTGTTCCCTGTCAGGGCAGTCATTGGTGGTAGCCGGGCACGATCTAGTTCTTCCGGTCTCATCCGACGGAATCTCTGGTTTATGTGACCTTTTCTGTCTCTTGGGCTAATATTTTCCCTGTGGCTTAGGTATTCTTCATACTTCTCTGCTCCGGGCTTGTTGGGATCAATATACGCATCTTAGATGGCGGCTCTCTGGCTTTTAAGACCCAGACGCCACTCACCAAAGTGGAATGCAGAACATTTTCTTAATAGACTTTGTTATGCCAGTTGACCTAGATGTCCCCTGAAACCATGGCTGAGGGGCCAGTTTTTGCTGCCGGGTCTCTCATTGTGGTAGTTATAGTTTCACAATAGGAGGGTCCTTGACAAAAACTCCTGCATTCATGGGCCTGGGCCCTGCTTCAGTCTCATTGGAAGGATCACCTTGTCCAGAAAACCAGTACCTTACACCCCTGGTCTCTGTTTAGTGGTCTTCTCTGCACTTTAGGCAGGCAGTGTGGCCTGGTCCTTGTGCTCCTTGCCATTAGGATGGGGTTTGAGGTAAGGAAGTGAGGAACCCAGACCCTGGGAACTGTGGTCATGAACTGCAGGTACATAGGGGTGTGCCTGCAGTTCCTTCCCTGGGGTGGGGCCTATGCATGATGGCTTCCAGAGGGGTCTGTTTTCTGTGGGCCACTCTTATGCAAGATGGACAAGCTGACCAGTGATCAAGGAGAGCGTCAGGAAGAGAAATGGCCATTACTGGAAAGTTCTTTGTTTTTGAAGCTTGAGCATGGTCCTTGGTTGGCACCTAAGGGAGACTGAGCTAGGTGCATGGTTGTTAGAAATCCAGGCTTGTCCATGGGCCCTAAATGACTTGTCCCCAGAAATGGGGCCACTCCAGATCTTAGCTGCTTGGACCTGCTTGCTCAGTGTCCTTCCTGCACTGTCACCTCTCTTGGGCACCCCACTGGTTAGGGCCTTGGAGGTGCCGCCTCGTTGGCCGGGGCCAGGAGGTAGGGGCTGCTTCGAGTCAACAGGTCTTGTGGACACTCCAACCCTCAATGGCACCTACCTGGGGCCCCTCTTAAAGCCTCCTACCCAGTCTTTCCCTGGGAGAAAGGATTTTAAAACCAAATCACTGAACCTCATGCACCCTCCTCACAGGCTGCAAGAGTCAAGGCTCACTTCACCTGCTGCCTGGCTGGGCATTGGGTGCAGATTTGCATGTACTGCACAGTGTCAGGGGGGCAGGTTGGCCCAGAGGAGATGGAAGTATGACCAAGATGCCCACTCTCTGCAGGGCTGGGACAGAGCTAGGGCACCAGCTGTATCATAATCTTCTTGTTGCCTCTGTACAAAATTGGGGGGGACAACATTTCAGAGTAGTGTGTCTGAGATGCCCAGCTGTGGCCCCAATATGTTTACCAACTCCAAGGGAGGAAGGGGACCTTTTGTGGGTTGTCCACTTAAAGCCTGCATACATGCTCATGCATGAGGGATCATCAGGAGTGTACCCACTATGAGTGAGATTAAGCTAAATTGGTGGTTAGCTTTGACCCGTCTGTTTCTTGACCCATATGAACTTCCCCAGTGGAGTCTCTGTGGTGACCTCCAGGAGCTTGAGGGTCCGGGAACTCATGTCACTACTGTGGCACTGTACCTGCTGGTTTGGATCATAGGCCGCATGGCTGTGGTACCCCTCGAATCAAAGGTGGTGTGTCCCTGTTTGTCTTAGTTATCTAGTGCTGCTTTAACAAAAATACCACAAGTGGTTGGCTTCAACAATCATAAATTTATTTTCTCACAGTTTAGGAGGCTAGAAGTCAAATTTAGAGCACTGGCTCTAGAGGAAGGCTTTCTCTTTCTCTGTTTGCTCTAGGGGAAGGTCCTTGTATCTTTTCAGCTTTTATTCCTAGGTTCCATGGAAGATCATATATCTTGTATCATGTACCTGTTTGCTTGCTTAATCTGCTCTTTTATATCTCAAAAGAGGTTTACTGAAGACACGCCCCACACTAATACTGCCTCATTAACCTAACAAAGAAAACCCCTTCCCAAATGGGATTCTAGCCACAGGTATAGGGGTTAGGATTTACAACCCATATATATGAGGGACACAATTCAATCCATAACACTTTTCAAAATCTTGGGTGGGCTTGCAGTACCTGGTGGGAGGG
Organism: Trichechus manatus latirostris; assembly: GCF_000243295.1. NCBI lineage: Eukaryota > Metazoa > Chordata > Mammalia > Sirenia > Trichechidae > Trichechus > Trichechus manatus. The sequence goes on from NW_004443989.1 coordinate 13,827,186, forward strand.
GCTGGGGTGTAGGGATGGGTTTTTGCAAGGTATTGTGAGGCTGTGGTCATACACACCAAAACCATACCTGTAATACCACAGTGGTGCACATTTGCCCTCCAATCATCCTCTGGCAGGGTGGCATGAAGGCAGCCCCAGAGTAGAGACCTGAGCTCTGGGCTAGGATTGGCTCCTGAGGGGTTGATTGCTGAAGCACCTGGTGTCCTCTCAGGGTGGCACAGCTATGCCAGCCTGTCCTGGGACTCCCCCTGAGTTGGTGGGTCTCTGTCCATCTTGGAAATCAGCCCCCCCCCCAACGCAGCAGCACCCAGGGTGGGTGAGTGCCAATCCTCACTGTCACGGTTTACTTGGAGAAATTTTATATTTGGAGACAGCAGTATCTGCTCCAGGAAGTCTAGAGGAGGGAGCAGAGATCAAGATGGGAGGTCAGTGGTTCTCCAGCCCAGGGGAGGGGGACATCAAGGATAGTGAATCAGAAGTTTTCTCCTTATTCTGTGAGAGCATAGGGTGAGCATTAGGGATGGAGACCTGGGACCTAGGAACTCCTCCCAGGTGTGGCTGTGGGTGAGCAGAAGTCCCTGCCTCCTATGTCCTCCAAGGGTGGCCTAGATGTCAATGCCCCAAGAAGGACTCCTGCATCCACCTCTGTCTTGTGCCTTTCTGTCCCTGCTCAGGGGACTCTTTGCTCCTTTGCAGAATTCTCCCTCAGGGAGTCAGGAGTGGATGGTGCACTCAGACCATAACCTACACAGAGGGGTAAGTGAGAGGGACAGAATTCACAGCTCAGGACCTGGAGCTGTTCCAGCACTGCCACTCACTATAAATCCCATTATAAATGCAGTCTCCACACCTGGTGAAAATTTTAAAATCTAAGGAAGAGTGTAAATGGACTGGGCATGTCCTCTCTCCTACTCCCCCCTCATGCCTACCAGGATGGGCTCACCATGTGATCACAGGCACGAGCCTGCCATGCAACACTTTTGGTGCTCTCTGTGCACACACTGGGAAGGATCAAAATAACCTGGATAATACCTGCGTAGGTTCCTACTCCCTTATGCAGAGCTTGTGTTATGGATTGCATTGTGTGCCCCCAAAATATGTGTCAACTTGGCTAAGCCATGGTTCGCAATATTGTGAGACTGTCCAACATTTTTTCACTTGATGTAATTTTCCTATGTGTTGTAAATTCTATGTGTATAATGTTAATAAGGCCGGATTAGATGAAGTTATGTTAATGAGGCAGGACTCAATCCAGAAGATTATGTTATATCTTGAGTCAATCTCTTTTGAGATATAAAAGAGAGAAGCAAGCAGAGAGCCAGGGGAACCTCATGCCACCAAGAAACTAGTGCCAGGAGAAGAGCACATGCTTTGTACCTAGGGTCCCTGCACTGAGAAGCTCCTAGACCACAGGAAAATTGAAGACAAGGACCTTCCTCCAGAACCCACAGAGAGAGAAAGTCTTCTCCTCAAGCTGGAGCTCTGAATTCAGACTTCTAGCCTACTTGACTGTGAGAGAGTATTCTGTTTGTTAATTCCACCTGCTTGTGGTATTTCTGTTACAGCAGCATTATATAACTATGACAACTGGTCAGCAGGCCTCCATCTGCCCTTGCTGCCCCAGCAGCTGGACCTCCTTTTCTATTGTCATCAGCGGCTGGCCTAGAGCTTATCTTCTTCTTGTGTGTGGAGGGTGCTTCACGTGGGACCTGGAACTGGGACTGTGTGACTGAGCCCTAGGTCCCCCAAGGAGGGGTAGGTGGCTGGAGGCCTGCATAACCCTGTAGTGGCCAAGGCCAGGGCTGACCTGGAGCCCAGGCTGTCAGTTACACAGGCCCCCATCCCCTTTGACAGGAGCTGGCCCATGGGGACCCAGGAAAGGCAGCTGGTGAGTGATGCCCTGAGCATCCCTCTTGTGTGGGGCACCAGCTCCTACTATAGAAGACAGGCTCTGAGCCAGAGTGAAGATATGGGAGAAAACAGGTTGGTGAGCACACATAGGGTGCGGCATGGGGAATAGGCATTGCCCTGTCCCACCCTGCCAGATGAACCTCCTCCTGCTCTACTGTGGGCTTGATGTACCAAGGTGAGCCCAGACCCTGACTGCTGTGGCATCCCAAAAGCCAGGACAGGTACCTTCTCAGGGCCATGGAGGGGAACAGCCTGGGTTGGGGGTTGCCAGGATAATCTCCCTCCTGGTGGTAACAGCAGTGAGCTTGTCTAGGCTGCAGTTGGGCTGAAGGACAAATAGTCAGAAGGGGTGCAGGTGTCTTTCCTGGGGTAGGAGGATCTACCACCTACCCAGGCTCACCAGGTAGGCCCCCAGCCGAGTCTTCCCAGTACACTTCTGCCTCCTTGTCTCTGACTGGTTGTGGGTCATGTTCTGTTGGAAGTCCAACTATCAGCTGAACTTCACTTTCACTATGCTGGCCCCATGTGGCTTCCTGAAAGGTTTTATGATCCTAGTTGGGCTCCAGACCCATAGTTGGTAACACCCCCAATCCACTCCCCGGGACTTCCTCCCTAGCTCATGCTTGCTAGTCCTCACCATGAACCTAAGCACTGGTCTCTCTTTCTATCCCTCCACTGCCTGCTGAGATCTTGTTTTTGGCAAAATCATTCACACAGTGGTAGCTCCCACCATACCCACCTTGACACAGGGCAGCACAGAATCCCTCTGCACCTTCTGCAGCTTACAGGGAGGGGCACCAGGTGGGACTGCATTGGGAGTGATCTTGACCAGCTCTATGACCTTGGCTCTGAGCCTTTCTACTTCTGGAGGCTGTTGGGTGAGATGTATGTGAGACGTGTGTCACTGTTGCCCCATCCATAACCACTGTGTTATGGACCAGCCCAAATTCTGCTGGGTCTTGCCAGGGCTGCCCCCCTGCACAAAGATTGGCTTTTTCTGGCCTTGACAGGTTAGGGTGGGTGTCCTTTAGCCCTGGAGTCTTCTCCAAATTCAAAACCTCCAATGTCAATGCAAAGGTCAGAATCTGCCCTTGCCTGAAGGGTAAGGGTAGTGAAAGGAGCTGCAATGGAGTGGCCATCTGGATCACAGCCTAGTGACTGGAGTCCAGCTCAGGTGGTGTGGTGTCCCTCTTGGCTGTCACTGGGAACTCCAGGCATCCTCAGTGCTGTCCCAAATGTTTCTGCAACCCCAGACCCTGGCTGTTTTTGTTACTACGTCAGGGAGCCTCTTGAAGGGCTTTTGGTTCTGGCCTGAGGCAATAGGACGGTAACCCCACGCTGAGACGGTTTTGTACAGAATGGACCCTTGTAAAGAATGAGGATCTGGGGATCTTGGGGGCCTTGGGATATCTGAAGTAAGAGAAACGGGGGGCAGGAATGGTGTTGGGTTGGCAAAGAAGCATCCTCAGCACACCTGCCTAGCTGCCAGGGTCCCTCACCTCCACTGGCATCACTGTCTACTGCTGCCCTGGTCAGATGCTGGATGGAGGAGATGGGACCTGGAGACAGGCCCCACACATAGGGGTAGGAAGGGAGGTAGGGATGGGTTCCTTCCCTCTCTGCCCTTGCAGGTGTCTTGGCTGGGGTTTGTTGGGAAGTCAGCCACAATGGTAGTAAATACTGTAGTATCACGGCTTTGGAGCCTCACTACATCTTGGGCATACAGCCTCTGTGCTTCCATCTGGCATGATTTCCTGGTGCTTCCATCTGGCATGATTTCCTGGTGCTTCCCACTAGAGGGAAGGAGAAGAAGAAGCAGAGAGGAGAAAGGAGAGGTGAGGGCCGGGGTGCTCTGGGGCCAGTGAAGGGGTGCTTGGGGGCACTCTTTTAAGAGGCACTGGGGCTTGAAAGGGGGCAACTCCGAGTCCCGGAGTCTCAACAACCTCTCTGCACCCAGACAGTCCTCTCTGCCCCTTCAAGAGAGTTGGCCCTGGGGTGAAGCATGCTTACACAGGCCTCCATCCTGCCCTCCTGGCCTCTGGACCGGACTGTGGGCTATGGGCTACTGGGGCAGGGGGCTGTCTTGGACAGAGCAGAGTCTTGGGGACATGGGCAGCTGAGTTCAGTGTGGGGCCTCAAGTCCCTCAGGGGGCTGAACAAACAGGGGTCCAGTGCTTCAGAGGTCATGGGTGTGGTAGGGGGTGTCTGAAGCCCAGTTAGCAAGGCTTCAGGAAGGCCTTGTTAGCAAGGCCTTACCTTTCCCAGCATAGAAGCTCATGTTGGCCACCACCAGGAATTGGGCAGCTTCACAACGTCAGGGGCCCTGGGTCTGCTCCTACCCTTGCTCAGGGACAGGAGAGTCCATGAGGTCAAGCTAGGAGCCAGTGCAGGCCAGAGGAAGGGTGGCCTGAGACTGTGAAGCTGAGGGAAGTAGTATTTGGTTTCTCTGAACTGTTAGGGTTGGTGCTGGGAATGCTGGGGACTGGGGTCCTTGGGGAGTAGGCACCACTCAGCTCAGCTAGAGGTGGACAGCCAGAGCCCTCTCTTGCATGAGTACCTCCTAGGTGAGCAGTGGGTGAGGGTCTTTGCTGTTGACAGGCATGTGGCTGTGACTCCCAAGTCTTGTAATGAGGAGGGGATTATGCTTCCAACATCCAGGATCTTCTGGAGGATACCTAGAGGTAACCAGGCATAGCTACCAATAAGGCCACTGGAAGCCAGGCTATTTTGAACAGGGGCCATTGCACTGTGGGAAATACTACTACTCCACCCTCCCACAGTGACAGGGACCCAGACAATATTGCCTGTCCCTGCAGGTGCTTGAGGGCCACAGAGGGCCTCAGAGAATTGGGCTAGGTGCCCTGGAGAGGCTGAGCTGCCAGTGGTGTGGGGGAAGGATATCCCCAGGGAAAAAGAGTGAGGGTTTAATGGAGGCCCCTGGGAAAGTATAGGGGCACACTCTCCAAACTCATAGCTCAGAGTCCTTGGCCTCCAGGAATTGTCTGAGTGGCCTAGGCCAGCAGGTAGGGCTCTCAGCTCCCTCCATAGCAGTCTGGGTGAGCGAGTCCCAGACCTTTCACTGCTCATGGTTCAGTTTCCCCATGATGAGGGAGTGATGATGGAGCCCCTGTGAATTGGGCTGGCAGAGGACAAGGTATTTATTTTATGCAAGCCTGACTCCAGCCCCTGGCCTCCCTCAGCATTTGCCTAGTCCCAGGACAGGCCCTGCACTGCCACTTTGACCATCCATGGGCCTATGTGGTCATCACTGGGGTCTCCACCCCAAGCACAACTATTTCCTCCCTCCAGGTGGCCAGACTCTCAGAGGGGCACGCTCCAACTGCCCCATACCCCAGGGTCTGGGAGGCACTGGGGCTTGTGTGGAGCAGGTGGTTGCTGCTATGGGTGGTGCCACTGTAGTAACCAAGGTTATAATAATCTACCACAGATCAACCCTCAGTGACAAGAACTGAGGCTGGAGCTAGGGCAGGCTGCCTGCATCCACAGAAGCACAGAGGGTCCAGGTGGCCAGCCTCACTACATGATCACAACTGTGGGGCTAGCTGGTGTGCTGTGGAGGGGAGGAAGTTCTCAGGCTATCAGGGCTGTTGGGCATCCAATGGTGAGCCAGACAACTAGAGGGCATGGGAGAGCAGGAGACTAGGGACACCATGGATGGTGATCTGACTGCGCTGGCTGACCTCTGGATGCTTGAGGGCCTCCTGAGGAACCATAGGCCAGGTAGTAGGAACTCTATCTGTCCTGTGCTGCCTGTGGGGTCCTGGGGCTAGCTGGATGGATGCCAGGGAGAAGAAAACAGGGGTGGATGCCAGGCTTCAGGGCTCTGATACCAGGCTGGAAGGAGTAGGGAAGGCCTGAAGAGTGTAGGGTGGGTGTGTGTTAGAAGAACTGCATCAGGACTCACCTGAGCTCAGGTCCAATGTGACTTCACCTGGTTCCTGGCATATAAGATGGAGGAGGGATCCTATGAGGCCAGCTCCTGGAGGGGATGCTCTAAGACCACCTTCCCTGGTGATTGGCTGATTTCTGGCAGTCTCCCTGACGATGACATCCTTGAAACACCACTGCACAAAGAGTGCTGCATTACCCGTCTTCTGGGGAGAGAAACCCCTGGATACCTTGAGGTGGGTGGGGGTCCATGACAGGCTAGGATTCAGTTCCTGCCCAAAGGAGTCTTGATCCCTCAGCAAAATTCTATACAATGAATACCAGCCCAGCTGCAGCATCCTCCTCTCCTCTGTCAGCCGCTGGAGGCTTCTAGGCAGAGCTAGCACTGACTTCTCACCTTACCTCCCTGGAACCCCTCTCCAAGGCTGGGTTCCTGGACATTGGGGTGGGGGCTCAGCTGCAGTCATGCCCATTGGTGGTCTGTGGGAACAGTGCTTCCTGAGGGATGCTGTGTAGGGCTGCTAGCAAGACTGTGACATCCCTGTGCCTGTACCTGACTCTGTGGTCACATTGGTTTCTGGGTGGGGATGTCTGCTCATCGGGAGCTTGACCACAGGTGAGGCAACCAGTGCTGTCTCCTGTTTTGCCTGATGTCCTGTGGCCAGATACATGCTGGAATTTAGGGCAGCTGGTGTCCAGTGCAGGCCAGAGTACGTGTGTCGGGTGGCTGTGAAGTCTCCAGCTAAGGGTCGGATGGATGCTGTCCCTGGTTCTGGTGCTGACCCTGGCCATGTTGGGTTGGGAGCTGAGGGGTGAAATTTTGCTGCAGAGTCTGTCACTGTGGTAGTTATAGTTACACTATGGGAGGGTCCTTGACCAAAAGTCTTACGTTTGTGGGCACCTGCCCTGCTCCAGGCTGCTTGAAGGGCTCACCTGGCCCAGACAACCAGTGCCCCGGACCCCAGATCTCTGCTCAGTGGTCTTCTCTACACATGACATAGGCAGGCAGCCCAGCCCAATCACTGCCTGTCCTGGTGCCCGGGAAGGTGTTTGAGTTAACAATATACTCTGCAACGTAGGGAAGAGCCCAGCCCATGGGAGCTGTGGTCATTGGGTGCAGGTGCATGGGGGAGGCTGCCCCTACTTCTTTCTCTGAGGTGGATCCTGTGCAAGATGGCTGCCGAAGGGGATCTGTCTTCTCTAGGCCATTCTCATGCAGGACGGATGAGCTGACCAGTGGCCAGGGAGCGACTCAGGAGGAAAAATGGCCATTACCTGAAGGTTTTTTGTTTCTGAGCATGGTCCTTGTTTGGCTCGTAGCTGAGGTCAATCAAGTGATGTGGTTCATAGAAGGCTGGGCTGGTGCAGGGGCTGTACATGACTTGTCTCCAGAAAAGAGGCCATGCAGGTCTTGGTTGAATCTGGGTGTCCAACATCCTGCCAGGGCCGTCACATCACCTGGGCACCCTACAGGTAAGAGCCCTGGAAGCACCACCTTGTGGACTGGTGCCAATTGGCAGGGCCTGCTTAGTGACCACAGGCCCACTGGACACCAGAGCCCTCAATGGCGCCTACCTGGGCCCTCTCCTATCGCAACCCACACAGCCTTTCCACTGGGAGAAAGGATTCTAAAACCAAACCACTCAGACACACCCACCCTCCTCATAAGCTGGAAGAGTCAAGGCTCACCCCAGCCTGCTACCCGGCTGGGCATGGGATGTCAAGGAGACAGGGTGGCATAGAGGCTTCAGAAGTATGACCAAGAGGCCCAGTGACTGCAGGGCTGAGACAATGCCAGGACACCAGTGATAGCCCAACCTTCCTCCTGTCTCTGTCCAAAACTGGGGGGACACTGCAGAGTGGTGTGTCTGAGATGCCCAGCTTTGGCCCCAATATGTTGAGCAACCCCTAGGGAGGAGGGGGGACTTCTGTGGGCTATCTACTGGAAGCCAGCAGGCAACGGCCATGAGGGGGTCAGGAGAAGTGTTCCCACTATGAGTGAGATTAGGCTGAGTTAGGAGTTGGCTTTGGCCAGTCTGTTTCAAAACTCGTATGGACTTCCCTAATGGGTTCTCTGTGGTGAACCTCCAGGAGCTTGGGGGTCCATGGAGACATGACACCACTGTGGTGCTGTACTTGCTGGTTTGAATCATAGGCCCCATGCCTGTGGTACACCTCGAATCCATGGTGGAGTGTCCCCATTTGTCTTAGTTACGTAGTGGTGCTATAACAAAAATACTACAAGTGAGTGGCTTTAATCAACAGAAATTTACTTTCTCAGTTTAGGAGGCTAAAAGTCTGAATTCACAGTGAGGGCTCTAGGGAAGGGCTTTCTCTCTCTCTGCTCTGGGGAAAAGTCCTTTTCTCTTTTCAGCGTCTATTCCTAGGTACCTTGGAAGATCATGTGTCTTGTATCATGTACTTGTTTGCTTGCTTAATGTACTCTTTTATATCTCAAAAGAGATTGACCCAAGACACATCCTACACTAATATTGCCTTGTTAACATAACAAATAAAACTCATTTCCAAATGGGATTATAGCCACAGGTGTAGAAGTTAGGATTTGCAACACATTTTTTTGAGGGACAGAGTTCAGTACATAAGACCTTTCAAAATCCTGGGTGACTCCGCAGTGGCTGGTGGGAGGGTCTGAGGCATAGGGATGGGTTTTTACAAGACATTGTGAAGCTGTGACCTTAGCAAGCATAACTATCACAATAATACCACAGTGGTGCACACCTGCCCCCAGTCGTCCTCTAGTAGGCTGGTGGGCCTGCAGCCCCAGAGGTAGAGACCTGAGGTTGGAGCTGGGCTCTGCACCTGATGATTTGTTTGCTGAAGTAACTGTGGGCCTCTCACAGTGGCACAGCTATGCCAGCCTATCCTGGGAAACACCCTGAGCTGGTGGGTGTCTGTCCAGCTTAGGAATTGCATCCTCTGCTGCTGAAGCAGCACCCAGTGTAGGTGAGTGCCCATCGCCACTGTGCACGGGTTACTTGGAAGAATTTTTAATCCTAGGGGCCAGTAGTACCTGCCCCAGGAAGGCTGGAGGAGGCAGCAGAGGCCAATGTGGGAGGTCAGTGTTTCTCCAGCCCAGGGGAGGGGGAAACATAGGACTATGAATCAGAAGTTTGTTCCTTATTTTGTGAGAGTGCAAGGTGTGATTAGGGGCAGAGACCTAGGTCCTAGGAGCTCCTTTGCCGCTGAGGCTGTTGGTCAGCAGAGGCCCCAGGCCCCGTCCCCTATGTCTTCCAGGGCTAGCCTTGACATCAATCCCCTAGACGGATGTCTACCTCCACCTCTGACTTGTGCCTTTCTATCCCTACTTAGAGGGCCGTTTGGTCTTCTGCTGACTTCTCCCTCAGGGAGTCAGATGTCGTTGGTGTCTGAAGACACTCAGCTCCACAGAGGGGCAAGCGAGAGAAACAGAAGTCACAGCTCAGGCCTGGAACAGTTCTAGCACTACTAACGGGTAAGTTTTAAAAAAAAAAATTACATTCATTCACTATAAATCAAATTATAAATGCAGTCTCTGCACCTGGTGAAAATTTAAAATATAAGGAAGAGTGGAAATGGACTGGGTATGTCTCCTCTCACTCTCCCCCTATCACCACCAGGCTGGGCTCGCCCCTGTGATCAAAGGTGCAAGCCCACCTTGCGACCCTCTTGGTGTTCTCTGTGCACACAAGAGGAAAGACCAAAATACCCTGGCAAATACTTGCCTCAGTTCCACCTCCCTTGTGCTGAGCTGGTGTTATGGATTGACTTATGTCCCCCAAAAATGTACGTCAACTTTGCTAGGACGTGGTTTCCAGTGTTGTGTGATTGTTCACCATGTTGTCATTTGACGTGATTTTCCTATGTGTTGTAAATCTTATGTCTATGATGCTAACGAGCCAGGATTAAAGGCACTTATGTAAATGATGCAGGACTCAATGTACAAGACTAGGTTGTATCTTAAGTTAGTCTCTTTGGAGATATAAAAAAGAGAAGCAAGCAGAGAGACAGGGGAATCTCATGCCACGGAGAAAGCAGTGCCAGGAGCAAAGCACTTCCTTTGGACCTGGGGTTCCTGTGCTGAGAAGCTCATAAACAGAGGAAAATTGTTGGTAAAGACTTCCTCCAGTCCACAGAGAGGAAAGTATTCCCCTGGAGCTGGCGCCCTGAAATCAGAATTCTAGCCTACTATACTATGAGAGAATAAAATTTTGTTTGTTAAAGCCATCCACTTGTGGTATTTCTGTTACAGCAGCACTAAATGACTAAGACAGCTGGTCAGCAGAAATCCAACTGCCCCTGCTGCCCCAGAAGCTGGACTCCCTTTTCTGTTGTCATCAGTAGGACATCCCTGTCCCATTGTCTCCAATCTCTGGAGTCCGCGGGTGGGTGGCAGATCAGATACCATGTGTCCGGTGGGATTTGATGGGCATGGCCAGGCTGCATCCCAGGGTGATCACCATGAGCTTTAGGTGGGGCTTTTCTGCAGGTGACGTGTCACTGTGGTAGTCATAATAAACAGCGCTACAGTATTGTCACAATGACACATGACCTCACACAACCTCCAGCCTGGGACAGTGTGGTTCCCTGTCTGGAGTAGGGGTTCTGAGAAATTCAGAAGTTTTGGTATGGAGCTCAGGTGAGGAGCGATGACTCTGACTAGCCCTGTGGGGGTCAAGAGACAGCTGTTCTCCAGGTCTGCTGCATATGGCCCAGGTGAGTGCTGGGGGCTCTACTGTGTCCAAGGAGGAGTCCCATGGTGGACAAAAATCTCTGAGGTCCTAATCGTGTATGGTGGTTTGCATGAGGGTGCTGGTGCAGCCTTTTTTCCCTCCTGCTCCAGGAGGGCTTTAGGGTTTCGAGCTTTTTCCATCTGATACTTTGTGTCCATCTTGGCTGAGTGGACTATAAGCCATTAGGGCATCGCATCCCTCTGGAGGTTAAGTCCACTTCAGACTTCAGCTTCGGGATCAAACCTATGATGTTCCTCATGCCCTGAGTGCACAGAGCCTTGGGATGGGGCAGTGGCCCCTGTGGAACCCTCTGTCTGCTGGACACAGGGCTGGGGACAGACTCTGTGGCTCCCCGGGGACCAGGCTAGCCTTGGATGGGGAAAGGTTTGGGAAGAAACTCCTGTTGGGGAGGGAGGTGTCAGAAGCATGGAATGGACCCTAATTGTTCCCAGTCTCCTAGGGTACAGGAGAAGATTTCTGTGCATGCAGCTGACATATGCCAGGAAAGGGGCCACTGGAGGCTGGCATGGATCCAGGGCCTCAGAGTTGTTCTCTGCGAATGTTGCACATATGGCCCATGTATGGAGATGGGAATGGTCCCTGGTGTCACTGATCAGCAGAGTGTGGATGGAGGTGGGGAGGCTACTTCGAGGATGCCTTTTGGAGGGTGGCTATAGAGCAATGCCCTGCATCCAGCCTGAAGATAAGCTGGAACTAGGGACTGTCTCAGCAGAAAGGTGTGTGTGGGGACTAGGGAGAGACTTGAGAGCAAGGGCACACCTGCAATTTCTCTTGGAAAATTTTCTAATCTTTTGTAGCAGAGGCACAGGCATAGTGTAAAATATTTTGAAGATTAGGTCTAATTATCTTTCCCAGTCTGGTCTGTTCTATTTATACTGCTGTCATCACATGGTATGTGGTTCTTTTGATCCCTTTTTCCAAGCAGGGCTCTCCCAGAAGCTCTACTCCTTGTCACACATGCTTTGTAAACTTGGAATGCTTGCAGGACATTCCCGCTAAAGGCTGCATCATAACTTCTTTAGGCAATAGCTTGCTTCCAACTTTTGTATAATCATAAATACTTCTCTGAAGAATATCTGTTTATAAAATGTTTTCTGTCTTTTCCTAATATTTCCTAGCCATTTGTGTTTCTTTTGCAAATTGGCTGTTATATCTTTTGTCCATTTCTTTGAAGAGTTTTGCTATTTTTCTTATTAGCTTCTGAGTTCTTTGCATACTAGTGGTATAAAACCTTTACATATTCACTGAATTTTTTTTAGTTAATTATTTGCTTTTAAATATTGATGATTTTTAAAGGTAAAGAACCTCTAAGTGTGTTACCTAGTTTCCTGGTTTAGGTTTTGGAGTGAAGTTTTGTCTGACTTTGGGTGGCTTTTTGTGTTTGTCTCTATGGATCCTCCGTCTCCTGTCTGGAGGACCAAATTCAGTTTCAATGTTCTTCCTCATGTCATCGGTGCTGCTGCTTGGAGTTCAGTTCGTTTGAATACATATTCCTGTTTCTATTTAGCTGAGCATGAGATAATCTTTTCCCTAAATGTTAGAATGAACTATAAACAGTTCCTGATTCCTGGTTGAATTCTTGTTCAATGAACTGAATAGAATTTGACTATTAGAAAATCACTTATGACTTTTCTTTATTTATATGGAAATTAGCCCACATTTCTCTTTTTGGGGGCTTTGTCAGATTTTGATATCAGAGCATAGTTCATTAAAGGAAACTTCCCATGTTTCTCTGAGTCGTGTTTTGTGAAAATCTGAAAATGACCCATCTGAGCCTGAAGGAATCTGTGCAATCTGAATTGTCACTATTTTATACTAACGATTGCATCCCATGTCTGCTATGTCCTCCCCTGTACAGGGGCTGTGCTGCCAATGGAGTTGAGACATCCAGAGTGCTTGAAGTGGAGCTGGAACATGGTGCAGGTGGGCTGGACACATAACAAAAAGCTATGGTGAAGAGAGCAGGGCCACTCTGCAAAAACAAAGCCAAGAGAGTTGGACACACTGTTGGTGATGACTGTGACATCTTTCCCTATGAAGCTTCACAGGGATGGGCAGTGAAATGGGGAGGAGAGAAAGAGAGAGACAGAGAGAGAGACAAAGACAGACAGAGAGAGTTGAGACAGAGAGAGACAAAGACAGAGAGATAGAGAGAGGGAGACAGAGAGAGAGATGGAGAGACAAACACAGAGAGAAAGAGATAGATACAGAGAAAAACAGAGACAGAGAGAGACAGAGAGTGAAACAGACAGAGACAATCAGAGAGAGTCAGTGGAAGAGATTCAGACAGAGGTAGAGAGACAGAGACATATAGAAAGACACAGAGGTAGAGACTTGAGCTCAGGCCTGGGCTCACCGCCCGAGAGGTTGCTTCCTAAAGCACGTGGGGGGCTTCTCATGGTGGCACAGCTATGCCAGCCTTTCCTGGGACTCCAGTTGAGCTGGTAGATGTCTATCTTGGAAATCAGGACCTCCCACCATTGCAGTAACATCTAGGGTAAGTGCACTTCCCCACTGTTCATGGGTTACTTGGAGGCCTTTTATATCCTTAGGCCCAGCAGTACCTGCCCCAGGAAAGCCCAAGGAGACAGCAGAGACCAAGGGGGGAGGTCAGGGGTTCTCCAGCCCAGGGGAGAGGAACACCTAGGACTGTGAATCAGAAGTTTGTTCCTTATTCTGTGAGAGAGCAGGGTGCGCCTTAGGGACAGAGATCTGGGTCCTAGGAATTCCTCCCAGCTGTGGCTGTGGGTCAGCAGCAGTCCCAGCCCCTGCCTCCTAGGTCTTCCTAGGCTGGAATTGTCATTGATGCCTCGAAAGTGTTGCTCTTCTCCACCTCTGACTTGTGCCTTGCTGTAAATTCTCAGGGGACTCTTTGCTCTTTTGCTGGTTTCTCCCTCAGGGAGTCAGGGGTGGATGGTGCCTGGAGATCCTGAGCTCCACAGAGGGGCAGGAGGGATGGACAGAAGTCACAGCTGAAGACCTGTAGCAGTTCCAGCACTGCCAAGGGATAAATTTTCAAAAAATACACTTACATTAGTTCACTACAAATCCGTTATGAATGCAGTATCTGTGCCTGGTGAAAATTTTTAAATATAAAGAAGAGTATAAATGGACTAGGCATCGTTTTCCCTCTCCCCTTATACCTATCAGGTTGGGCTTGCCCTGTGATCACAGGCATGAGCCCACCATATGTCCCTCTTGGTGTTCACTGTGCACACACTCAGAAAGATCAAAATACCTTGGTAAACACCTGCCTCGGTTCCAACTCCCTTGTGTAGAGCTAGTGTTATGGATTGAATTTTGTCCTCCCAAAATGTGTGTCAAGTTGGCTAAGCCATGGTTCCTAGTATTGTGTGATTGTCCACCATTTTGTCATTTAATATGATATTCCAATGTGTTGTAAATCTTACTTCTATGATGTCAATGTCTCAGAATTGGAGGCATTACATTAATTATACTGGACTCGATCTACAAGATTAGTTTGTATCTTGGTTCAGTTTCTTTTGAGAAAAAAAAGAGAGAAGCAAACAGAGAGACGGGGGACCTCATGCCACCAAGAAAGTACTGCCAGGAAGAGAGCACATCCCTTGGACCTGTGGTCCTGTGCTGAGAAGCTCCTAGACCAGAGACAAATTGATGACAAGGACGTTCCTCCAAATCTTACAGAGTGAGAAAGACTTCTCCTGGAGCTAGTGCCCTGAATTCAGACTAATAGCCTAATAGACTGTGAGAGAATAAGCTGTTTGTTTCTGTTATAGTAACACTAGATAACTAAGACAGCCGGTCAGCAGGTCTCTAACTGCCCCTGCTGCCCCAGGTGCTAGGCCTCCTTTCCTGTTATCATCAGTAGGACATCCTTGTTCCATTGTCTCCGAACTCTAGGGTCCATGAGTGGGTGGCAGGTTGAATGCTTTGTACCCTGTGGGAGCTGATGGGCACTGGGATGCACCCCAGGGTGCTGCACCACGAGCTTTGGGTTGCGCCTTTGGATGTGGACTCTTTCACTGTGGTATTTGCTGTACCCCCCAGTGCAATATCGTCACAGTGACGCATGCCCCCTCACAATCCTCCTGCCTGGGACACCCCAGCCCACCCTCTGCAGAGGGGATTCTGAGAGCTCCAGAGGTTTTGGTATGGAGCTCAGGTTAGGAGGGATGACTCTAACCAGCCCTCTGGGGGACAAAATACAGCTGTTCTCCAAGGCTGCTGCATGTGATGTGGGTGAGTGCTGGGGGCTCCACTGTGGCCAAGGAGGAGCCCCACGTGGACAAACCCCTACGTGGGGTCCTGAACATGTGCAGTGGTTTTCCTGCCAGTGCCTGTGCAGACTTCGATCCTTCCTGCTCCAGGAGGACTTTGGGGTCTCTGTCTATTTCCATCTTGTGCTCTGTCTCCCTCTTGTCTGAGTGGACTGTAAGCTGTTAGGTTATTGCATCCCCTGTGGTTGGATCTGCTGAAAGCTGTAGCGTCAGGAACAAACCTGGGATGTCCCCCATGCCCTGGGTTGCCAGGATCGGGGGATGGGACAGTGGTCCCTGTGGAACCCTCTGTCTTTCAAAAATTGTTATATTTCAGTGAAGTTAACAAATATGTGAGCATTGAGTTGTTCATAATATCCCCTTATTATTCTTTTAATGTCCATGGGATCAGTAGTGATGATTCCTTTTTCATTTTTGGTACTAGTCATTTGTGTTTCTCTCCTTTTTTCTTGGTTAACCTGGCTAGAGATTTATCATTTTTTACTGCTTTTTTCAAAGTATATGCTTTTGGTTTCACTGATTTTTTTTCTGTTAAGTTTCTGTTCTCAATTTCATTATTTCTGCTTTATTTTTATTATTTATCTTCTTTTAGCTTATGTCAGATTTAATTTGTTCTTTTTCTTCTAGTTTGCTAAAATGGAAGCTTAGAATATTGATTGTATATCTTCTTTTCTAATAAATGCATTCAATGCTATAAATTTCTAAGCACTGCTTTTGCTACATCTCACAAATTTTGATGAGTTGTCCTTTCATTTCCATTTAGTTTAAAGTATTTTTAAATTTCTCTTCAAACTTCTCTTTTGACCCATGTGTTATTTAGAAGTCTGTTGTTTAATTTCCAAATATTATGATATTTTCCAGCTATCTTCCTGTTTTTGATATTTAGTTTAATTCCATTGCGATCTAGAACATACTTTTAATGACTTTTATTCTTTTAGCTGTGTTAAGCTCTGTTTTATGTCCTAATGATCCTCTGCCAAGACCCCCTGAGTTTCCTTCCTGGTCTCACATTGTATACATGCAGACGTTCACACTGCTGTGATGGTCATCTGTACCTGACTGTAAACCCCTGGGGTCAGGATGCATTTGTCCTGGCCTCTCAGGGCCTGACATGCACCAGGGGTGCTAGAATATTTACTGAATGAATGAAATATTATGTCTTCAGGAGTGAATGAAGAAATATGTTGTTGACCAATAGGGTAACAATTTGCAGAGAAACATGCAGGGCGATTTTATTTTTATCTTAAAAACAGTATTTGAAAATCTCCATGTACTATGTGTAAGTGGAGGGAGAAAGTCAGAGGCCACAGGAGGTTGAGGTTCCTGTCTGAGAGACAGGGCAGGAGGGGTTGGAGGTCTGAAAAGCACCAGGGCCAGAAGGAGGGGCAGGAAGGGAAAATTGATGCCTTAAATCTGATTTCTAAGGCCTTACTGGCCTAGAGCTTATCTGCTTCGTGTATGTGGAGGGTGTGGGGCATGAGGCCTGGAGGTGGGACTGCCTTGCTACCCATGGGGCACCACAGATCTGGCTGAACCCCAGGCCTCCCAAGGAGCCCTAGGTGGCTGGAGGCCTGCATAACTCTGCAGTGGCCAAGACCAGGACTGAGCTGGAGCCCAGGGTGTTAGGTCCACAGGCAACCATCCCCTGGCCCATCAGAACCCAGGAAAAACAGCTGGTGAGTGATGTCCTCAGCTCCCCTCTTCTGTGCGGCACCAGCTCCTGTTGTAGAAGATAGGCTCTGGTCCAGAGTGATGATATGGGAGAAACAGGTTGGTGAGCACACATGGCGGGCAGCATGGGGTATGGGCTGGGCTCTGTCCCATCCAGCCTGCTGAACCTCCTGTTGCTCCAGAGTGGGCTTGATATACTGAGGGGAGCCTGCGCCCTGACTGACTGGTGTGGCATCATGAAAGGTGGGACAGGTACATACTCAGGGCCATGGAGGGGTACAGGCTGGGGTGGGGGCTCCACAGATATCTGGCTACCAGGATGACCTCCCTCCTGGTGCTGAGGGCAGTGGGCTTGGTGAGGCTGCAGTTGGGCTGAAGGACAAATAGGAGGAAGGGGTGCAGGTCTCTTTCCTGGGGTAGGAGGATCTACTACCTACTCAGGTTCCCCAGGGAGACCACCAGCCGAGTCTTCTCAGCACTCATCTGCCTCCCGGGCTGTGACTGAGTATGGACCATGTTCTTTTGGAAGTCCAGCTATCAACTGAACTCCACCTTCACTGTAATGTATGTATCTGGCTTCCTGAAAGGGGTCTACGTCTCTGGTTGAGCTCCAGCTCCACAGTGGGCAACCCCACCCTCAATCCACTCCCCAGGACTTCCTCCCCAGCTCATACTTTCTAGTCCCCACCATGAAGTGAACCCCCTTGTGGAGTCCAGGCTGTTAGGGTGGGGTTAGTGTCAGAGCCTGGCAAGGTTCAGTGTCCCAGCACTGCTCCCTCTTTCTGTCCCTCCACTGACTGCTGAGATCCAGTTTTTGGTACGGTCTTTCACACAGTGGTAGCTCTCACCTACCTACCTTGACACATAGCAGCACAGAATCCCTCTGTACCTTCTACTGCCTGCAGGGAGGGTTTCCATGCAGGACTGCATGGGGAGTGGGTTTGACCAGCTCTATGGCCTTGGCTCTGAGCCTTTCTAGTCCCAGAGGCCACTGGATGAGTTTTATGTGAGACGTGTGACACTGTGGCCCTTCCATAACTACTGCTTTATGGACCTGCACAAGTTCTGTTGGGCCTGGCCAGGTCTGCTCTTCTGGGCAAATATTGGTCTCTTCTGGCCTTGACAGGGTGGGATGGGTGCCTTTCAGCCCTGGGATGTTCTCCAGAGTTCCAAGCCTCCAAAGTCAACACACAAGTCAGGATCTGCTCCTCCCTGCAGGTTGTTGGCTGTGATCTGCAATGGAATGGCCATCAGGATCACAGCACTGTGATTGGAGTCCAGCTCAAGGTGCAAGGTGTTAGTTTCTGCTGGCACTGGTTACACTGGGCTTCTGCCATGCTATCCTAAAGGTGTCTGCCACCCCAGGTCCTAGGTGTTTGGGCTAACACATGACAGGCCCTTGAAGGACTTGTGACTGTAACTTGAGCCACTATGAGAAAACATCACTGTGAGAGGTTACCATACAGAATGTCCCCTTCCCTAGACTGAGGACTCATGGTTCTTGGTGGCCCTGGGAGCCCTGAGGCAAAAGACAATAGGGGGATGAATGGGGTGGAGGTGGCAAAGGAGCATCCTCAGCTACTGCTGCCCTTGCCAGGTACTAGGTGGAGGAGAAGAGACCTGGAGAGAGTTCCCACCCCAGGGGTAGGAAGTGAGGTAGGGGTGGGTTATTCCACTCTCTGCCCTGAAGGTATCTTGGCTGGTATTTGTTGGGAAGTCAACCACAGTGATAGTACCACTGTAGTATAGTGGCATTAGAGCCTCATATCAAATCTTGGGCATCCAGCTTCTGCACTCCCATTTGGTATAGTTTCCAGGTACTTCCCCTTGAGGGAAGGAGGATATGACAGAAGAGGGGAGGAAGGAGAGGTGAGGGATGGGTGTCCTGGGACCAACGAAGAGGTGCCTCGGGGCACTCTAGTAAGAGGCACCGGGGCTTGAAAGGGGGTAACCCAGAGCCCTGGGATCTCCAGCAACTCTCTTTGCCCAGACAGTCCTCTCCACCCCTCCTGGCATGGTGGCCCTGGTGTGGAGCAGGCTTGCACGGGCCTCCATCCTGCCCCTCAGTGGCCTCTGGACTGGGAGGTGAGTAGTAGGCTATTGGGGGTCTCTCCAGGGTAGGGAAGAATCTGGGGACACTGACAGCTCAGAGCTCTCAGTGTGGGACCTCAGGAACCTCAGTGGCCTGAATGTGTGGGGGTCTGACTGTTCACGGTGGGAGGTGGTGGATGAGGTACTGGGAGTCTGAGGCCCAGTTAACAAGTCCTCACTTTTCCCTACACAGGAGCTCACCCTGGCCAGCACCAGGAAGTGGGCAACCTCACAACCTCAGAGGCCCTGAGTCTGTTCCTGCCCTTGCTCAGGGGCAGGAGAGTCTGTGAGGTCAGGCTAGGAGCCAGTACAGGCCAGGGGAAGGGTAGCCTCAGACTGTCCAGCTGAGGGAAGCAGTGTTTTGTTTCTCTGCATTGTTAGGGCTGGTGCTGGGTAAACTAGGGATTGGGGGCCTGGGGGTCTGGGTGTCTCTCAGCTCGGCCAGAGGTGGATGGACAGAGCCCTCTCCCTGCATGTGTGCCTCCTAGGTGAGCAGTGGGTAAGGGTCTTTGCTGTTCAACCTCCTGAGCCTTGGTATGAATAGTGGATCACACTTCTAACCTTCAGGACCTTTGGGAGGACAGCATAAAGTAACCAGGCTTAGCTATCAATATTGTCGACAGGAGCCAGAGGATTTTGAGAAGGAGCCATGCCACCATGGTAACTACTACTACTCCACCACCGATAGTGACAGGGATCCAGACAATATTGCCTGCCCCTGCAGGGGCTGGAGGGCCACAGAGGGCCTCAGAGGGCTGGGCCAGGTGCTCCTGGGAGGCTGAGTGGCCAGTGATGTGGGTGAAGGATATCCCCAGGGAAAGAGAGTGGGAGCTTAATGGAAGCCCTCTGGGAAAGTGTACGGGCATACTCTCCAGGCTCATGGCTCAGAACCCTTGGTCTCCATGAATTTTCCCAGTGTCCTGGGCCAGCAGGTAGGGCTCCCTCCATAGCAGTCTAAGTGAGCATGCACCAGGCCCTTCACTAATCATGCCTCAGTTTCCCCATGATGATGGTGTGATGATGGAACCCCTATGGATCTGGCTGGCAGAGGATGATGGGTTAATAGTGTACACCCCTGACTCTCACCCGGGCCTCCCTCAGCCTTTGCCTAGTCCCAGGCTTGGCCCCATGTGGTCATCACTGGGGTCCCCACCCCAAGCACAACTATCCTTTTCCTCCAGGTAACCAGACTCTCAGGGTCTGGGAGACACTAGGGCTTGGGTGGAGCAGGTGGTTACTGCTGTGGCTTGTACCACTGTGGTCAACATAATCATCATCATAGTAATCTACAACAGCTTGATGCTCTGTGACAAGAACTGGGGCTGGAGCCAGGGCAGGCTGGCTGCATCCCCAGAAGCAGACAGGGTCCAGGCAGCCAGGCTCACTCCTTGGTCACAGCTTCGGGGCTAGCTGGTGGGCTGAGGAGGGTGGAGGAAGTACTCAGGCTGTCAGGGCTGCTGGGTGTCCAAGGGTGAGCCTAACAACAAGGGGTCATAGGGGAATAGGAGACCAGGGCCACCATGAATGGTGATTTGGCTGTGTTTGTCGAACTCAGGATGCTGGTGGAGCTTCCTGAGGGACAATATGCCAGGTAGTAGGAACTCTATCTGTCGTGACCTGACTGTGACAGCCTGGGGCAGGAAGGGATGGATGCCAGGGAGAAGAAAAGAGTGGTGGATGCCACCTCACAGGGCTGTTACTGGGCTGGGAGGAAGAGGGAAGGCCTTCAGAGTGTGGGCTGGGTGAGTGTTAGAGGAACTGCATCAGTACCTACCTAAGCTCAGGTCCCACATGACTCCACCTGGTTCCTGGCCTAGAGGGCTGAGAGGGATTCCTATGGGGCCTGCTTCTGGAGGGAATGCTCTGGGACCCCTTTCCCTGGGGACTGGCAGATTTCCCGCACAGTCACTCTGACCATGATCTCGTCAAGATGCTGCTTTGTGGATAGCGCTGCACTATCTCTCTTCTGGGGAGAAGCTCCTGGAGATCTCGGGGTGAGTGGGGGTAAAAGACAGGCTAGGGATCAGTTTCTGCCCAAAGAAGCCCTGCCTGACTTGCTGCCCCAGCAAACTTCTGTGCAGTGAATACCAGCCCTCCTGCAGCGTCCTTTCCTCTGTCAGCCTCCAGAGACTCCCAGGTAGAACTGGCAGTGACTCTCCAACTTACCTCCCCGGGACCCATCTCCAAGACTTGTCTCCTCTATGTTGTGGTGGGGGCTCAGCTGCAGTCATGCCCACTGGGAGACAATGGGAATAGTGTTTCCTCAGGGATGTTGGATAGGATCACTAGCAAGGCTACAGCCTCCCAGTATCTGCAACCGGCTCTGCGGGCAACAGTGGTCTCTGGGTTTGTGGTGTCTGCCCATGGGGAGTTTGACCACAGGTGAGGTGCCCAGTGCTGTCTCCTGTCTTGCCTGACTTCCTGTGGCCAGATACACTCGGATTCAAAGCAGCTGGAGTCCAAGTACAGGCTCGGGTATTTGCATGGGGTGTCTGGGAAGGTCTAGCTAAGGGTGAATGGATGCTGTCTTTGGGTCTGGTGTTGGCCTTGGCCATGGTGAACTGGGAGCTGAGGGGCGGAACTTTGCTGCCAGGTCTGTCACTCTGGTAATTATAGTTACACAATGGGAGGATCCTTGACCAAAAGTCCTGAATTTATGAGCCCTTGCCCTGCTCCAGGCTTGTTGGAAGGCTCACCTGGCCCAGGCAAACAGCGCCCTGGACCCCAGAACTCTGTTCAGTGCTCTTCTCTACACATTCTCTACACAATCTGGCCCAGTCCCTGCACTCCTGGTGACTGAGATGGGGTTTCAGGTGAAGCTGTACTCTCCTGAGAGGATCTCAGCCCCCTTGGATTGTGGTCATGGGGTGCAGGTACATAGTGGGGTGTCCATATTTCCTTCCCTTGGGTGGGTCCTCTGCATGAGGGCTGCCTGAGGAGTCTGTTTTCTGTGGGCCATAATCATGCAGGATGAACGAGCTGACCAGTAGCCAGAAAGAGACTCAGGAGGAGAAACGGCCATTACTGGAAGGTTCTTTGTTTCTGAAGTGTGAGCATGGTCCTCGGTTAGCTCCTAGGGGTGACTGAGTGAGGGGCACAGTTCTTAGAAGGCCAGACTGGTCCAGGTGCTCTACATGACTTGTCTCCAGAAAAAGGGCCACGCCAGACCCTGACTGCTTGGACCTGTTTGTCCAGCATTCTTCTAGCACTGTCACTTCTCCTGGGCACCACCCCTGGTTAGGGCCTTGGAGGCCCCTACTCATGGGCCAGGGCTGGTAGGCAGGGACTGCTTAGTACCCAAAGGCCTGCTGGACACCACCCCTCAACGGCGCCTACTTGGGGCCTCTCCTAGAACCACGTACCAAGCCTTTACACTGGGAGAAACAATTCTAAAACCAAACCACTCGGCCCCACCCAATCTCCTCATAGGCTGCAAGAATCAAGGCTCACCTCAGCCTGCTGCCTGGCTGGGCATGGGGTGCAGATTAGTGTGGGGTGCATGGTGAAGAGGGCAGAGTGGCATGGAGGGCAGGGAAGTATGACCAAGATGCCCGGTGACTGCTGGGCTGGGACAGAGCCAGGGCACCAGGGTCAGCCCACCCTCCTGCTGTCTCTGTCCAAAATGGAGGGACATCAGAGATTGTTGTGTCTGAGATGCCCAGCTCTGACGTCGATATGTTGACCAACCCCAAAGGAAGAGGGGGGACTTTTGTGGGCTGTCCACCTGAAGCCAGTAGACAAGTGCCGAGGGACAGTCTGGAGGAGTGTACCCACTATGAGGGAGATTAGGCTGAGTTGGGGGTTGGATTCGACCAGTTTGTTTCATTAGCAGTATGGACTTCATTGGTGAGGTCTCTCTAGTGACCCTCCAGGAGCTTGGGAGTCTGGGGAGCCATGTCACTACTGTGGCACAGTACCTGCTGACTGGGTCATAGGCCACATGGCTGTGGTACCCCCCTAATCCATGGTGGTTAGTCCCTGTTTGTCTTAGTTATCTAGTGCTGCTGTGATGGTTAAGATTGTGTGTCAACTTGGCTGGGTCATGATTCTCAGTGTTTAAATGTGATCACTCCCATGATTGACTATACTGTGAGTAGCCAATCAGATGAAAAGGAGTTCCCTTGGTGGTGTGCCCTGCATCGGAATATATGCAGATGTTCTGGCTGTTTGCTCTTTCTGGATCCTGTAGCTGCCTCCTGTCATCTCATTTCTGGTTCTTGGGACTTGAGCTGTCAGCTTATCTGCTGAACTTGGGATTCATTGATCTTCACAGCCTGTGAGTGGCAGCCCTGCTCTCTGACCTGCCGATCTTGGACTCACCAGCTTCTGTGGCTATGTGACTTGAGAGAAGCCTCTACCCTGATCCACGGACTTGGGACGTTCTAGCCTCTACAATCGCGTGAGCTGTTTCCTTGATATAAATCTCTCTCTCTCTCTCTCTCTCTCTATATATATATATTTATATGCTTTACTGGTTTTGCTTCTGTAGAGAATCCAACCTAAGACATTTGGTACCAAGAGTGATTCTAGAGAAACAAAATTGTAAGGATGAGTTTTCTAAATTGGTTCTCAAGTCTAGTTAGTCTTAAAGATGTTGATGACTCTGCTTCCAGCAGTAAAGAGAGCACTGCTAGTCCATGAAGTGAGGTGGCAATACAAATACACAAAATATCACCACCAGTAGATCAGGTATTGGTGAAAAGTGAGGCTCAGGGTGAACATATGTGTGATGTCTTTCTACAGTTTTGTCAGAATGAGAAGTATAAGGAAGCTGGTTGGTTTGTCCTACTTTTGCTAGACAAACTGGTGAAAGAAAGAGATGTGCTCAGGGCTTCAGAGTCAAAGCTTAAGTGCCACATACATAACCTCAAGGCTTCCACTTGTGCTTTGAAAGAAAGTCTTGTTTCTTGTAGTAACAGAGCTGAAATTGCCAAAAACCAAACCCAGAGTCTTATTGAAGAGTGGCTAAATTACAACACCAGCTCAACTGTCAACCTCGAGAGGTGTCTGAAGTTAAAGTAAGGGCACTGATTGGGAAAAAATGGGATCGTGAAACTTGGGATGGGGCCATATGGGCAGGTAATCAGGAAGCTGGTGACACTGAGCCCCTAATTTCTGTTGAATCACTCCTGTCAGCAGAACCAGTCTCATCTGAAGAGATTACTTCAATTTGTCTGCTAAACCACCCTGCCCAGATAAACCATTAGCCCTTCCACTCCCCTCTGATGAGATTAGCCCTAGCCCAGCTGTCTCTGAAGAGCCTGAGTCATTGCCTGAGTCATTGCCTGGGGCATCACCTGAGGCAGATGTTTTACAAGACAATGCTGAATATTCTCAAAAGAATTCCACACTAGCAATTCTGGCTTCTAGACCTAAAACTAGGCTTAAGTCCCAGCGAGCCCCAAAGGTGAAGTACAAAGTGTGACCTGTGACCCAGGAGGAGGTACGCTACACTCCAAAAGAACTACTAGACTTTTCTAATATGTACAAACAGAAACCTGGGGAATATGTGTGGGAATGGCTATTAAGGATGTGGGATAATGGTTCAAGGAACATAAAGATGGATCAGTCTGAGCTTATTGATATGGGTCCACTAAGCAGATTGTTCATTCAATGTTTCAGCTAGAGAAGTTAAGAAAGGATCTAATAGTTTATTCAGTTGTGTTGCTGAAGCATGGATTACGAGGTGACCTACACTAAATCAAGTTAAAGTACCAGACCTGCTTTGGTATACTGTAGAAGAATCTATCCAAAGGCTTAGGGAAATTGGCATGCTAGAGTGGAATTATCAAGTTAGACCCACAGACCCACACATGGAGTGCCCAGAGGACACACCTTTTACCACAACTGTGAGAAACAAATTTGTGAAGGGAGCGCCAGTATCCTTGAAGACTGCTGTGATTGCTATTTTATGTAAGTCAGATTTCACAGTGGGAATTGCCCTAATGTAATTAAGACACTTAAATACAATGGGGCTGATTGGACCCCGTGGTAGTAGGGGCCAAATGGCTGCACTAAATCGACAAAGACAAGGTGGGCGTGGTTACAGTAATGGACAGAGGCGTCAAAGCAGTAATCAGAATAGTAGGACTCATATGGACTTATAACTTTGGCTACCTAGTCATGATGTCCCTAGAAGTGAAATAGATAGGAAATCTACTAAATATTTACTTGATCTATACGAACGGATGAATTCTAGTTCGGGTGAACAGCAGTCTAACTTGAATTGCCAAAATAGAGTCATGGTTCCTCAATCAATACCCAGATTTGAGTGAGTTTAAAGACCTACAAACCCTTGAATGAAAGGGAGGCTGGGTCGCAGGACTCCAATACACTACCCAAAATTTTTTACTGTTAATCTTTCCCCCAGCCTTCCCTAAAGAAATCTATGGCCTTTTATGAGAGTGACTGTTCACTGGGAAAAAGGAAAAAATCAGACTTTTCGGGGATTACTGGATACTGGCTCTGAACTGATACTAATTCCAGGAGATCCAAAATGTCACTGTGGCCCACCACTCAGAGTGGGGGCATATGAAGGTCAGGTTATTAATGGAGTCTTGGCTCATGTCTGTCTCACAGGAGATACAGTGGGTCACCAAACCCATCCTGTAGTGATAACCCCAGCTCCAGAATGCATAATTGGAATAGATACACTAAGCAATTGGCAGAACCCCAACACTGGATCCCCGACAAATCGAGTAAGGTCTGTTATGGTAGGAAAAGCCAAGTGGAAGCCATTAGAACTACCCCTACCTAGGAAAATAGTAAACCAAAAGCAATACCACATTCCTGGAGGGATTGCAGAGATTACTGTCACCATCAAGGACTTGAAGAATGCAGGGGTGGTGATTCCCGCCACATCCCCATTCAACTCACCTATTTGGCCTGTGCAAAAAACAGATGGATCTTGGAGAATGACAGTAGATTATCAAAAACTTAACCAGGTGGTGACTCCAATTGCAGCTGCTGTTCCTGATGTAGTTTCACTGCTTGAGCAAATTAAGACATCTCCTGGTACTTGGTATGTAGCTCTTGGTCTGGCTAATGCCTTTTTCTCCATACCTGTTTCAAAGGACAACCAGAAGCACTTTGCCTTCAGCTGGCAAGGCCAGCAATACACCTTCACTTGCCTACCTCAGGGCTACCTCAGCTCTCCACAGGGATCTTGATCACCTTTCCCTTCCACAAGACATCACACTGGTCCATTACATTGATGACCTTATGCTGATTGGACCTAGTAAGGAAAAAGTGTCAATGACTCTGGACATATTGGTAAAATATTTGCATGCTAGGGGATGGAAAATTAATCCCACAGAAATTCAGGCACCTTCCACTTCAGTGAAATTTCTTGGGGTCCAGTGGTGTTGGGAATGTGGAGACATTCCTTCTAAAGTGAAGGATAAGTTATTGTATCTGGCTGCTCTGACAAGTAAAAAGGAGATACCATCCCTAGTGAGCCTCTTTGGATTTTGGAGGCAATATATTCCCCATTTCGGTGTGCTACTCCAGCCTATTTATCAAGTGACTTGAAAAGCTGCTAGTTTTGAGTGGGGACCAGAACAAGAGAAGGATCTGCAACAGGTTTGGGCTGCTGTGCAAGCCGCTCTGCCACTTGGACCATATTATCCAGCTGATCCAATGGTGCTTGAAGTGTCAGTGGCAGATAGAGATGTTGTTTGGAGTCTTTGGCAGGTCCCTATTGGTGAATCACAGTGCAGACCCTTAGGATTTTGGAGCAAAGGTCTGCCATCCTCTGCAGATAACTACTCTCCTTTTGAGAAACAACTTTTGGCTTGTTACTGGGCCTTAGTAGAGACTGAATTCTTAACCATGGGAAACCAAGTCACCATGTGGCCTGAGCTTCCCATCATGAACTGTGTGTTGTCTGACCCACAGAGTCATAAAGTTGGACATGTACAGCAGATCTCCATCATTAAACGGAAGTGGTATATCTGAGATCGGGCCTGAGCAGGACCCAAAGGCATAAGTCAGTTGCATGAGGAAGTGGACCAAATGCCCATGGTCTCCACTCCTGTCACATTATCTTCCATCTCCAAGTGTGCACCTATGGCCTCATGGGGAGTTCCTTATGATGAGTTGACTGAAGAAGAGAAAACTTGTGCCGGGTTTACAGATGGCTGTGCGCAATATGCAGACACCACTCAAAAGTGGACAGTGGCAGCACTACAGCCCCTTTCTGGGACCTCCCTGAAAGACAGTGGTGAAGGGAAATTCTCTCAATGGGCAGAACTTCGAGCAGTGCACCTGGTTGTTCACTTTGCTTGGAAGAAGAAATGGCCAGATGTGTGATTATATACCGATTCATGGGCTGTGGCCAGTGGTTTGGTTGGATAGTCAGGTACTTGGGAGGAACATGATTGGAAAATTGGAGACAAGGATTTATGGGGAAGAGGTATGTGGATAGACCTCTTTTAATGGGCTAAAGAAGTGAAGATATTTGTGTCTCATGTGAATGCTCACCAAAACGTGACGTCAGCAGAGGACGATTTTAACAATCAAGTGGATAGAATGAAGCATTCTATGGAAACCAGTCATCCTCTTTCTCCAACTACTCCCGCCTTTGCTCAAAGGGCTCATGTACAAAGTGACCATGGTGGCAGGGATGGAGGTTATGCATGGGCTCAGCAGCATGGACTTCCACTCACCAAGGCTGACTTGACTACAGCCACTGCTGAGTGCTCAATCTGTCAGCAGCAGAGACCAAGTGTCCAATATGACAGCATCCCTCCAGGTGATCAGCCAACAACCTGATGTCAAGTTGATTATGTTGGACCACTTCCATCATTGAAAGGGCCGCATTTTGTCCTTACTGGAATAGATACTTACTCTGGATATGGACTTGCCTTCCCTGCATGCAATGCTTCTGCCAAAACTACCATACGTGGACTTACAGAATGCCTTATCCACCTTCATGGTAACCCACACAACATTGCCTCAGATCAAAGGACTCATTCACAGCAAATGAAGTGCAGCAGTGGGCCCATGCTCATGGAATTCACTGGTCTTACCATGTTCCCCATCATCCTGAAGCAGCTGGCTTGATAGAACGATGGAATGCCCTTCTAAAGACACAATTACGGTGCCAGCTAGGTGGCAATACCTTGCACGATTGGAGCAATGCTCTCCAGGAGGCTGTATATGCTCTAAACCAGCACCAAACATATGGTGCTGTTTCTCCTATAGCCAGGATTCATGGGTCCAGGAATCAAGGGGTGGAAATGGGAATGGCACCACACACTCTTACCCCTAGTGACCCACTTGCAAGATTTTTGCCTCCTGTCCCCTCTACCTTATGCTCTGCAGGCCTAGAGGTCTTAGTTCCAAATGGAGGAATGCTCCCACCTGCAGACACATCACTGATTCCATTGAACTGGAAGTTAGGAATGCCACCTGGCCACTTTGGGCTCCTTATGCCTCTGGATCAACAGACAAAGAAGGGAGTTACCATATTGGCTGGTGTGATTGATCCCGATTACCAAGAGGAAATCGGATTGATATTACATAATGGAGGTAAAGAAGAGAATGTCTGGAATGCAGGAGATTCCTTAGGGTGTCTCTTACCATGCCTGTGATTAAAGTCAATGGAAAACTACAGCAACTTAATTCCAACATGACTACTAATGATACAGGCTCTTCAGGAATGAAGGTTTGGGTCACTTCACCAGGCAAAGAACTACGACCAGCCACGGTGCTTGCTGAGGGCAAAGGGAATACGGAATGGGTAGTGGAAGAAGGTAGTTCTAAATACCAATTATAGCCATGTGACCACTTGCAGGAACTGGGACTGTAATTGTTATGAGCATTTCTGCTTTGTGTGTGTGCATCAAATATTTTTGTTTCCTTCACTTATAAAATATAAGATGTAAACGGGGCTAGAGCATTTTCGATTGTACGCGTGTTAGTTGTATCATGTTAGGTGCAAGTGTGACTTTCTAATTGTCTTTATTCAGAGATTGTATATGGTTTATGGAGATGTGCACATGTGCCAAGTTGACAAGGGGTGGACTGTGATGGTTAACATTGTGTGTTAACTCGGCTGGGCCATGATTCTCAGTTTTTAAATGTGATCACTCTCATGATTGAATATACTGTGAGTAGCCAATCAGATGAAAGTGATTTCCCTTGGTGGTGTGGCCTGCATCTGAATATAAGCAGACCTTCTGGCTTTTTGCTCACTCTGGATCCTGCGGCTCCCTCCTGTCATCTCATTTCCAGTTCTTGGGACTTGAAGTGTCAGCTTATCTTCCGAACTTTGGATTCGTTGATCTTCACAGCCTGTGAGTGGGAGCCCTCCTCTCTGACCTGCCGATCTTGGGCTTACCAGCTTCTGTGGCTGCGTGACTTGGGAGAAGCCTCTACCTTGATCCACAGACTTGGGACGTGCTAGCCTCTACAATCAAGTGAACTGTTTCCTTGATATAAATCTCTCTCTATATATATATTTATATGCTTTACTGTTTTTGCTTCTCCTGAGAACTCAGCCTAAGACAGCTGCTTTAACAGAAATACCAAAATGGTTGGCTTCAACAAACAGAGATTTATTTTCTCACAATTTAGGAGGCTACAAGTCTAAATTTAGAGTGCCTGCCCTAGAGAAAGACTTCCTCTCTCTGTCTGCTCTGGGGAAACGTCCTTGTCTCTTTTCAGCTTCTATTCCTGGGTTCCTTAGAAGATCATGTGTCTTGGATCACGTAATTGTTCGCTTGCTTAATCTGCTCTTTTATGTCTCGAAAGAGCTTTACTGAAGACACCCCACACTAATACTGACTCACTAACCTAACAAAAAAAAACCCTTCCCAAATGGAATTACAGGTATAGGGGTTAGGATCTACAACACATACTTTTGAGGGACACAATTCAATCCATACACCCTTCAAAATCCTGGTCAGGCCCACCATGCCAGGTGGGAGGGGCTGGGGTGTAGGGATGGGTTTTTGCAAGGCATTGTGAGGCTGTGGCCATAGCAACTATAACCATAACAGTATTACCACAGTGGTGCACATCTGCCCCCAATCCTCCTCTGGCAGGGTAACAGGAGGCATCCCCAGAGTAGAGACCTGAGCTCTGGGCCGGGATTGGTTCCCCAGGGGTTGCTTGCTGCAGTACCTGGGGGGCCTGTCAGGGTGGCACAGCTATGCCAGCCTGCCCTGAGACTCCCCTTGGCTTGTGGGTATCTGACTATCTTGGAAATCAGCCCCCCTACACCACTGCAGCAGCACCCAGGGTGGGTGAGTACTGTTCCCCGCTGTCATGGGTTAATTGGGGAACTTTTATATTCAGGGGTAGCAGTACCTGCCTGTCATGAATTGAGTTGTGTCCTCCAAAAATATCTGTCAGCTTGGCTGGGTCATGATTCCCAGTATTGTATGATTGTGTAATCTGATGTGATTTCCTTATGTGTTGTAAATTCTATCATTATGATGAGATTATATGTGATAGCCTTATGTGTTGTAAATTCTATCACTGTGATGAGATTATACTGATGAGTTTGACAAGATTAGATAGTGTCTTAATGCAATCTCTTTGGAGATATAAAAGAGAGAAGTGAGCAGAGACACATGGGAAACTCATACCACCAAGAAAGCAGTGCCGGGAGCAGAGTGTGTCCTTTGGACCTGAGGTTCCTGCACAGAGAAGCTCCCAGACCAAGGGAAGACTGATGACATGGGCCTTCCTCCAGAGCCGATGAAGAAAGCATTCCCCTGGAGCTGAAGCCCTGAATTTGGACTTGTAGCCTACTGGACTGTGAGAGAATAAACTTCTCTTTGCTAAATCCATCTACTTGTGGTATTTCTGCTAGAGCAGCACTAGATGACTAAGATACTGCCCCAGGAAGCTCGCAAGAGGGGAAGAGGCCAAGGGGGGAGGTCAGGGGTTATCCAGCCCAGGGGAAGAGGACATCTAGGACTGTGAATCAGAAGTTTGTTCCTTATTCAGTGAGAGTGCAGGGTGGGCCTTAGGGCAGAGACCTGGGTCCTAGGATCTCCTCCCAACTGAGGTTGTGGGTCAGCAGTGGTCCCAGGCCCTGACCCATAGGTCCTCCCAGGCTGGCCTCAATGTTGAGGAATGCATGCCTCCACCTCTGACTTTTGTCTTGCTGCAAATTCTCAGGGGATTCTTTGCTCTTTTGCTGGCTTCTACTTCAGGAAGTCAGGCTTGGATGGTGCCCAGAGACCTTGAGTTCCACAGAGGGGCAGGTGGGATGGGCATAAGTCAAAGCTCAGTAGCAGGAGCTTTTCCAGCACTGCCAAGGTGTAAGTTTAAATTAAAAAAAAAAAAAAAAAACTTGCATTCATTCACTGTAAATCCCATTATAAACACAATCTCCGTACCTGGTTGAAATTTTAAAATATAAGGAAGAGTGTAAATGTACTGGGCATGTCCTCTCTCCCTCTCTCTCCATGCCTACCAGGCTGGGCTCACCAGGTGATCAGAGGCATGAGCCAGCAGTGCGACCCTCTGGGTGTTATCTGTGCAAGTACTCGGAAAGATCAAAATACCCCGGTGAATACCTGTCTAGGTTCCAACTGCCTTGTGCAGAGCTTGTGTTATGGATTGAATTGTGTCCTCCAAAAATGTGTGTAAACTTGGCTAGGCCCTAATTCCCAGTATTGTGAGATTGTCCACCATTTTTTCATTTGATGTGATTTTCCTATGTGTTGTAAATCCTATGTCTATGATGTTCATGAGGCCAGATTAGAAGAAGTTATGTTACTGAGGCAGGACTCAATCCACAAGATTAGGTTGTATCTTGAGTCAATCTCTTTTGTGATATAAAAGAGAGAAGGAAGCAAGAGACAAGGGGACCTTATGCCACCAAGAATTAGTGCCAGGAGCAGAGCATGTTCTTTAGGCCCAGGGTCCTTGCACCGAGAAGCTCCTACCACAGGAAAATTGAAGACAAGGACCTTCCTCCAGAACCCACAGAGAGAGAAAGCCTTCTCCAGGAGCTGGAGCCCTATATTCAGACTTCTAGCCTACTAGACTGTGAGGGAATAAACTTCTGTTTGTTAAAGCCATCACTTGTGGTATTTCTGTTACAGTAGCACTATATAAATAAGACAGTTGGTCAGCAGGCCTCCAACTGCCCCTGCTGCCCCAGGAGCTGGACCTACTTTTCTGTTGTCATCAGTGGGACACCCTTGTCCCATTGTCTCCAAACTCTGGAGTCCACAAGTTGGTGGCAGGTAGTATGCCACATGACCTATGGAAATTGATGGGCACTGCTTTGCTGCACCACAGGGTGCTGCACCATGAACTTTGGGCAAGGTTTTTGGGCACATGCTATGTCACTGAGGTATCCTTAGTAACCCCAACTGTAAAATTGTCACAGGGACACATGACCCCACTCCATCCTCCTTCCTGGGACAGCCCCATCCATCCTCTGCAGGGGGCTTCCAAGAGTTCCAGAGATTTTGGTATGGAACTCAGGTGAGGAGGGTTTACTCTGACCAGCCCTCTGGGGGCCAAAAGATAGCTGTTCTCCAAGGCTGCTGCTTCTGGCCCGGGTGAGTGCTGGGAGCTCCACTGTGGCAGAGGAGGAGCACCATGGTGGGCAAACAGCTGCATGGGGTCCTGAGCATGTCTGGTGGTTTGCCTGCCCGAGCCTGTGCAGCCTTTTGTCCCTCTTCCTCCAGGAGGGCTTTGGGGTTTCAAGCTATTTTCATCTGGTGCTTTGTATCCCCCTTGGCTGAGTGGATTTTGAGTCATTAGGGTATTGAATCCCTCCTGAAGTTAGGTCTGCTGAAAGCTGCAGCTTCAGGCTCAAACCTGGGATGTTTCTCATGACCTGAGTGTCCGGGGCCTAGG
The DNA here is from genome assembly GCF_000243295.1 of Trichechus manatus latirostris. Lineage (NCBI taxonomy): Eukaryota > Metazoa > Chordata > Mammalia > Sirenia > Trichechidae > Trichechus > Trichechus manatus. The sequence continues at coordinate 13,859,608 of NW_004443989.1, forward strand.
GATGGGGCAGAGGAACTGCAGGACCCTCTGTCTTTTAAGGAATTGTTACATTTCATCTAAGTAATCAAATACATGGGCATAATGTTGCTCATGATATCCCATTATTATCCTTTTAATGTCCATGGGATTGGTAATGATAACTCCTTTTTCATTTTTGGTATTAATAATTTGTGTCTTCTCTCCTTTTTACTTGGTTAGCCTGGCTAGAGATGTATCATTTTTTATTGATCTCTTCAAAGTACCTGCTTTTGGTTTCATTGATTTTTTTTTCCTATTAAATTTCTATTCCCAGTTTCAGTGATTTCTGCTCCATTTTTATTATTTATCTTATTTTTGCTTAAGTTGGGTTTACTTTGTTCTTCCTTATCTGGTTTTCTAAAATGGAAGCTTAGAATATTAATTTTATATCTTTCTTCTTTTTTAATAAATGCACTCAATGCTATACATTTCTCTCTAAGCGCTGCTTTTGCTGCATCCCATACATTTTGATAAGTTGTCTTTTCATTTCCTTTTAGTTCAAAGTATTTTTAAATTTTCTTCAGACTTCTCTTCTGACCCATGTGTTACTGAGAAATGTGTTGTTAAATTTCCAAATATTCTGGTATTTTCAAGCTATCTTTCTCTTATTGATATCTAGTTTATTCCATTGTGGTCTAGAACATACTTTCTATGATTTTTATTCTCTTAAATGTGTTAAGGTGTGTTTAATGTCCTGATGATCCATTCCCAAGACAAGCTGAGCTTCCTTCCCGGTCTCACATTGCTTGCATGCAGAGTTTGCACTACTGTGATGATCATCTGTATCTGGCTGTAAACCCCAGGAGTCAGGATGCATTTATCTTGGCCTCTCGGGGCCTGACATGCACTAGGGGTGCTAGAATATTTACTGAATGAATGAAGTATTGTGACTTTGGGAGTGAATGAAGAAATATATCTTTGACTGGGGGCAGGGGAACAAGTTGCAGATAAATATGCAGGGTGATCCTATCTTTATCTTAAAAGCAGTATTTGATAATCTCCATGTACTGTGTGTAAGTGGAAGCGGAAACACAGAGGCCACAGGAAGTTGAGGTTTCTGGCTGAGAGGCAGGGCAGGAGGGACTGGAGGTATGGGGAGCAACAGGGCAGAATGAGGGGCAAGAAGGGAAAATTAATGTCTTATAGCTGATTTCTGAGGTCTTGCTGGTCTAGAGCTTATCTGCTTCCTGTGTGTGGAGGGTGTGTGGCATGGGACCTGGAGGTGGGGCTGCCTCCATGCAAAAGGGGCACCACAGGTCTGGCTGAGTCCCAAGGCTCCCAAGGATAGCTAAGTGGCTAGAGGCCTGCATAACCCTGAAGTGGCCAAGGCCAGGGCTGACCTAGAGCCCAGGCTGTCAGGTCCACAGGCCCCCATCCCCTTTGTCTATAGTTGGCCAAATGGGACCCAGGAAAGGCAGCTATGAGTGATTCCATGAGCACCCCTCCTGTGTGAGGCACCCCCTCCTACTGTAGAAGACAAGCTCTGCCCCAGAGTGATTTTATGGGAGAAACAGGTTGGTGAGCACAATAGGGGACGGCATGGGGAGTGGGCTGAGTCCTGTCCCACCCAGACCCATGAACCTCCTGCTGCTTCACTGTGGGATTGATGTACCAAGGGAAGCCTGGGCCCTGACTGGTGTGGCAGACCGAAAGGTGGGACAGCTGCCTACTCAGGGCTGTGGAGGGGTACCAGCTGGGGTGGGGACTCCACAGAGATCTGGCTGCTAGGATAATCTCCCTCCTGGTGCTCAGGGCAGTGGGCTTGGGGTAGGAGGATCCACCTCCTACCTGGTCTCCCAAGGAGGTCTGCAGCCGAGTCTTCCCAGTACACTTCTTCCTCATTGGCTCTGACTGAGTGTGGGCCATGTTTTCTTGGAAATCCACTTATCAGCTGAAATTCACCTTCACTGTGCTGGCCCTATCTGTCTTCCTGAAAGGGGTCTATGATCCTGGTTGAGCCCTGGCCCCACAGTGGACACTACGCCCAAAGTCCAGTCCCCAGGACTTCCTTTCCAGCTCATGCTTTCTAGTCCTCACCATGAAGTGAAGCCCCTTGTGGGATCTGGGCTGTTAGGTGGAGTTGGTGTCAGAGCCTGGCAGGGCTCAGTGTTCCAGCACTGGTCTCTCTTTCTGTCCCTCCACTGCCTGCTGGGATCCAGTTTTTGGCATGGTCTCTCACACTGTGGTAGCTTTCAACATACCCACCTTGACACAGGGCAGCACAGAATCCCTCTGTACCTTCTGCTGCCCGCCCAGAGGGGCACCAGGCAGGACTGCATTGGGAGTGATCTTAACCAGCAATATGGCTGTGGCTCTGAGCCTCTCTAATCCTGGAGACCATGGGGTCAGTTTTATGTGAGATGTGTGTCACTGTGGCCCCAGTCATAACCACTGTGTTATGGACCTGCACAGATTCTTCTGGGTCTGGCCAGGGCTGCAATCCTGGATAAAAATTGTTTTCTCTTCTCTTGACAGGGTATGGCAGATGTTCTTGAGCCCTTGATTGTTCTTCAGAATTCCAAGCCTCTAAAGTCAATACAAGGTCAGATTCTGCCCCTAGCTGCAGGGTAGGCATTTTGGAGAGAGCTGCAATGGAGTGGTCATCTGGATCACAGCCCCATGATTGGAACCCAGATGAGGGTGGCATGGTGTCCTTCTCGGCTGTCACTGGGCACTCCAGTCATCCCCAGTGCTATCCCAAAGGTTTCTGCCACCCCAGGTCCCGGCTGTGTTGGCTAACACATTAGGGGGCCCCCCAAAAGGGCTTTTGGCTCTGGCTGAAGCCACTATGGGTGCAACCCCACCATGAGAAGGTTCTTTACAGAATGTCCCCTTGCCCAGAATGAGGACTTTGGGTTCTTGTGGGCCCCTGGAGCCCTGGGGCAAAAGACAATGGGAGAAAGATGAATGGAGTGGGGGTGACAAAGGAGCATCATCAGTTGAACCCCCCTCCAGCTGCCAGGCCTCCTCCACTCCACCAGCATCACTGTCTACTTCTGCCCTGGCCAGGTGCTAGGTGGAGGAGGTGAGACCTGGAGACAGTCCTCACCCCAGGGGTAGGAAAGGAGGTAGGAATGGGTTCTTCCCCTCTCTGCCCCTGCAGGTGTTTTGGCTGGTATTTGCTGGGAAGTCAGCCACAATGGTAGTAACTATTGCAGTATCATGGCATTAGAGCCTCATACCAAATCTTGGGCACCCAGCCTGTGCGCCCCCTTCTGGCATGGTTTCCTTGTTCTTCCCACTTGTGGGAAGGAAAAGAAGACAAAAGAGGGGATGAAGGGGAGGTGAGGGCTATGATACCCTGGAGCCAGTGAAGGGGTGCTCGGGGGCACTCTGGTAAGAGGCACTGGGGCTTGAAAGGGGGCAACCCAGAGTGCTGGGGTTTCCAGCAACCCTCTCTGCCCAGACAGTCCTCTCCGTCCATTCTGGCGTAGTGGCTCTGGTGTGGAGCAGACTTGCACAGGCCTCCATTCTGCCCTTCTGTGGCCTCTGAAATAGGTTGTGGGTGGTGGGGTATTGGGAGGTTGTCCAGGGCAGAGCAGAGTCTGAGGGCACTGACAGCTCTGAGCTCAGTGTGAGCCTCAGGGCCCTCAGGGGACTGAATGAACAAGGGTCTGGCACTTCAGAGGTGGTGAGTTGTGTAAGCAGTGTCTGAAGCCCGGTTAACAAGGCCTCAGCAAGGTCCTGTTAGCAAAGCCTCACCCTTCCCAACACTGGAGGTCACACTGGCCACCACCAGGAAGTGGGTAGCCTCACAACCTCAGAGGCCCTGAGTCTTCTCCTGCCCTTGCTCAGGGACAGGAGAATCCATGAGGCTGGACTAAGAGCCAGCATAGGAAAGGGGAAGGGTGGCCTGAGACTCCCCAGCTGAGAGAAGCAGTGTTTGGTTTCTGAACTTTTAGGGGTGGTGCTGGGGAAGCTTGGGCCTGGGGTCCTGAGGTCTTGGCACCACTCAGCTCAGCCAGAGATGGACAGCCAGAGCCCTCTCTGGCATGCATTCCTCCTAGGTGGGCAGTGGGTGAGCGTCTTTGCTGTTATCAGGTGTGTGGCTGTGCCTCCTAAGTTTTGTTATGGAGAGGGGATCTCACTTTCAACATCCAGGACCTTTGAGAGGACAGCATTATTTAACCAGGCCTAGCTACCAATAGGGCTGCTGGGAACCAAGTGATTTTGAGTAGGTGCCATGCCACCATGGTGACTGCTACTACTCAACCACCCACAGTGACAGGGACCTAGACAGTATTGCCTGCCCCCGCAGGGACTGGAGGGCCACAGAGGGTCTCAGAAAGCTGGGCCAGGTGCCCCTGGGAGGCTGAGCTATTAGTGGTGTAGGGGAAGCATATCCCCAGGAAAAGAGAGTGGGGTCTTAATGCAAGCCCCCTGCGAGAGTGTGGGGGCACACTCTCCAGGCCCATGGCTCAGAGTCCTTGGTCTCCAGGAATTGTTCCAGTGGTTTGGGCCAGCAGCTGGGGCTCTCAGTTCTTTCCTTAGCAGTCTGGGTGAGCATATAACAGGTCTTTCACTGCTCATGCCTCTGTTTCTCCACGGTAAGGGAATGATGACAGAGCTCCTGTGAATTGGGCTGACAGAGGCTGAGGGGTTAATTGTGTACAAACCTGACTCCAGCCCTAAGCCTCCCTCAGCCTTTGCCTAGTCCAAGGCCAGGCCCTGCACTGCCCTTTCAACCATCCTTGGGCCCATGGGGTCATCACTGGGGTCCCCACCCAAGCACAACTATCCCCTCCCTCCAGGTGGCCAGAGTCTCAGAAGGGCACCTTCCAACTGCCCCCCTCCCCAGGGCCTAGGAGGCACTGAGGCTGGTGTAGGTAGGTGGCTCCTGCTATGGGTGGTGCCACTGTTGTCACTATAGTCATAGTAATCTACCACAGCTGGATGTTCTGTGACAATAACTGGGGCTGGGCCAGGGCAGGCTGGCTGCATCCACAGAAGCAGAAAGAGTTCAGGCGGCCAGCCTCACGATGTGACCACAGCTGTTGGGCTAGCTGGTAGGCTGGGGATGTTGACGGGGGGAGTGTTCAGGCTGTCAGGGCTTGCTGGACATCCAAGGGTGAGGTGGAAAAGAGGACATGGGGGAGCAGGAGACTGGGGACGGCATGGATGGCGGTCTGGCTGCACTGGCCGACCTCGGGATGCTGGGGGGCCTTATGAGGGACCACAGGCCAGATGGTAGGAACTCCATCTGTCCTGTACTGCTTGTGGGGGCTTGGGGCAGGATGGGATGGATGCTAACGAGAAGAGGAGTAGATGCCAGCTTGTAGGGCTCTGGTACTGGGCTGGGAGGAGGAGGGAAGCCCTGCAGAGTGTGGGCTGGGCAAGTTAGAGAGACTGCATCAGGACCCACCTGAGCTCAGGTCCCACCTGACTCCACCTGATTTCTGGCCTAGAAAATTGAGGAGGTGTTCCTATGGGGCCAGCTCCTGGAGGGGATGCACTGGGACCCCCTTACCTGGGGTTGGCAGATTTCTAGCAGTAGCCTTCACGATGACCTCATTTTGATGCTGCTGTGCTGAGAGTGCTGCACTAACCCTCTTCTGGAGAGAAGCCCCAGGAGACCTCGAGGTGGATGGGGGTCCATGATAAGCTAAAGATCAGTTCCTCTCCAAAGGAACCCTGCCCGATATGCTCCTTCAGTGAACTTCTGTGCAGTGAATGCTGGCCCAGCTGCAGTGTTCTCCTTTCCTCTGTCACTCACTGGATGCTCGAGGTGGCACTGATTTCCTACCTTACCTCCCCAGAACCCCTCTCCAAGTCTGGGCTCCTGTACAATGAGGTGGGGACTCTGCTGCAGTCATGCTTGTTGGGGGTTCACTGGCAACAGTGCTTACTCAGGGGTGTTGGGTAGGGTCGTTAGCAAGACAGTGGCCTCCATAGAGGTCTCTGTCCTGGGGGGGGGGTTCCTGCCCATGAGAGCTTGACTACGGGTGAGATGTCCTGTGCTGTCTTCTGTCTTGGGTGAATTCCTGTGGCAGGGCAAATGCTGGGATCCAGGGCTGCTGGGGTCCAAGTGCAGGCTGGGGTACATGTGTGAAGTGTCTGGGAAGCCCCCAGCTAAGGGTCTGATAGATGCTATCCCTGGGTCTGGTGCTGACCCTGGCCATAGTGGGCTGGGAGCTGAAGGTCGGATTTTTGCCGCAGGTCTGTCACTGTGGTAGTTATAGTTACAAAAAGGGAGAGTCCTTGACAAAAAGCCCTGTGTTGTTGGGCCAGTGCCCTACTCCAGGCTTCTTGGAGGGCTCAGCTGCCCAGGTAACCAGTGCCCTGTACCCCAGATCTCTGCTCAGTGGTCTTCTCTGTACATAGGGCAGGCAGCCAGCCAGCCAGGCCCAGTTCCTACTCTCCTGGCACCCAAGACACTGTACTCTGCAAGATAGGGAGAAGACCAGCCCGCGGCGCCTGTGGTCATGGGGTGCAGCTGCATAGGGGAGTGTCCGCACTTCACTCCCTGGGGTGGGACCTGTGCAGGAGGGCTGCCCGAGGGGGTCTGTCTTCTGTGGGCCATTTTCATGCATGATGGAGAGACTTAGGAGGAGAAGTAGCCATTTCTGGAAGGCTATTTTTTTCTGAAGTGTGAGCATGGACCTTGGTTCGCTCCTAGGGGAGGTCGAGTGAGTGGCATGGTTCATAGAAGACCAAGCTGGTCCAGGGGCTCTACATAACTTGTTCCCAGAAAAGGGGCCACGCAGGCCTTGGCTGTTTGAACCTGGTTGTCCAGCGTCCTACCAACACTGTCACTTCTCCTGTGCACCCCCCTGGTTAGGACCCTGGAGGTGCCACCTCATGAGCCAGGGCTGATGGGCAGGGGCTGCTTAGTGCCCATGGGCCTGCTGGACACCCCAGTCCTCAGTGGTGCCTACCTGGCCCCTCTCCTACAGCCACCCACCTGGCCTTTCCACTGGGAGAAAGGATTCTAAACCAAATCACTCAGCCCTACCCACCCTCCTCATAGGCTGCAAGAGTCAAGGTTGACCCTAGCCTGCTGCCCGGCTGGGCTTGGGGCACAGGGTGGTGTGTGGTGCAGGGTTTTGGAGGGCAGGGTGGCTCAGAGGGCAGGGAAGTATGACCAAGAGGCCTAGTGACTGCAGGGCTTGGACAATGCCGGGGCACAAGAGGCAGCCCAACCTTCCGCTTGCCTCTGTCCAAAATTGGGGGGCCACTGCAGAGTGGTGTGTCTGAGATGCCCAGCTGTGGTTTCCATATGTTGACCAGCCCTGAGGGAAGAGGGGGAACTTTTGTGGGCTGTCCACTGGAAGCCAGCAGACATTGGTCATGGGAGGGGTGTCAGGAGGAGTGTACCAACTATGAGCAAGATTAGGCTGAATTGGGGGTTGGCTTTGACCCATCTGTTTCAAGACCAGTATGAACTTCCCTGATGGGATCTCTGTGGTGACCCTCTAGGAGCTTGGGAGTCCTGGGTGACATGGCACCACTGTGGCACTATACCTGCTGGTTTGAGTCATAGGCCGCAGGGCTGTGTTACCCCTCCGAATCCATGGTGGTGTGTCCCCATTTGTCTAGTTATCTAGTGCTGCTGTAGAGAAATACCACTGGTGGGTGACTTTAGCAAACAGAATTTTATTTTCTCACACTTTAGGAGGCTAGAAGTCAGAATTCAGTGCGCTGACTCTAGGGGAAGGTTTTCTCTCTCTGTATGCTCTAGGGAAAGGTCCTTTTCTCTTTTCAGCTTCTATTCCTAAGTACTTTGGGAGATCATGTGGCTTGTATCATGTACTTTTTTGCTTGTGTAATCTGCTCTTTTTTATCTCAAAAGAGATTGAGTCAAGACACACCCTACACTAATACTGCCTCATTAACAAAACAAAGAAAATCCATTCCCAGATGGGATTATAGCCACAGGTGTAGGGTTTAGGATTTACAGTACATATTTTTGAGGGACACAATTCAACCCATAACACCTTTCAAAATCCTGGGTGGGCCCACTGTTCCTGGTGGGAGGGTCTGGGGCATAGGGATGGGTTTTTGCAAGGCATTGTGAGGCTGTGGGCATAACAACTAGAACTATCACAGTAATACCACAGTGGTACATGCCTGCCCCCAATCCCCCTCTGGCAATATGGCAGGAAGTAGCCTTAGAAGTAGACTTGAGCTTGGTAATGGGCTCCCCTCCTGAGGGGTTCCTTGCTGAACTACCTGAGGGGCATCTCAGGGTGGCATGGCTATATCAGCCTGTCCTGGGACTCCTCCTGAGCTGGAAGGTGTCTATCCATCTTGGAAATCAGCCCCTCGCCACTACAGTGGTGCCCAGTGTGGGTGAGTGCCCATCCCCACTGCGCATGGATTACTTGGGGGCCTTCTATATCCTAGCAGCCAGCAGTACCTGTCCCAGGAAGGCCAGAGGAGGGAGCAGAGGCAAAGGTAGGAAGCCATGGGTTCTCCAGCCCAGGGGAGGGAGACACCTAGGACTGTGAACTGGAAGTTTGCTCCTTATTCTGTGAGAGTGGAGGGTGTGCCTTGGGGCAGAGACCTGGGTCCTAGGAACAACTCCCACCTGTGGCTTTGGGTCAGCAGCCTCCTCAGGCCCTGCCTCCCATGTCTTCCCAAGCTTGCCTTGACATTAATGCCCCTAGAGTGTTACTTGCCTCCACCTCTGACTTGTGTCTTGGTGTCCCTTCTCAGGGTCCCTTTGCTCTTTTATTGGCTTCTCACTCCAGGAGTCAGGGGTGGATTGTTTCTGGAGACTCTGAGCTCCACAGAGGGGCAGAAGTCACAGCTCAGGAACTGGAGTGGTTCTCCAGCACTACTAAGGGGTAAGTTTTCAAAAAATACACTTTCATTCATTCAGTATAAATCCCATTATAAATGCACTCCTCTTACCTGGTGAAAATTTTAATATATAACGAAGACTGTAAATGGACTGGCAGTGTTCCCTCTCCCTCTCCCCCCATGCCTACCAGGCTGGGCTTACCATGTGATCACTTGCCATGTGACCCTTTGGTGTTGTCTGTACACACACTAGGAAAGATCAAAATACCTCAGTGAATACCTGCCTAGGTTCCACCTCCCCAGTGCAGAGCTTGTGTTATGGATTTTATTGTGTCCCCCAGAAATGTGCATAATTTGGCTAAGCTATGGTTCCCAGTATTCTGTGATTGTCCACCATTTTGTCATTTGATGTGATTTTCCTGTGTTTTAAATCCTGCTTCTATGATTTTAATGAGGCAGGATTAGAGGCAGTTATGTTAATGAGGCAGGAGTCAATCCACAAGATTAGGTTGTGTCTTGAGTCAATTTCTTTTGAGATATAAAAGAGAGAAGGGAGCAGAGGAACTGGGACACCTCATGCTACCCAGAAAGTAGTGCCAGGAGCAGAGCAGCTTCCTTGGACCTGAGATCCCTGTGTTGAGAAGCTCCTAGACCACAGGAAAATTGATGACAAGGATCTTCCTCTAGAGCCAACAGAGAGTGAAAGCCTTCTCCTGGGACTGGCTCCCTGAATTCAGACTTGTAGCCTACTAGACTGTGAGAGAATAAGCTTCTGTTTGTTAACACCACTGACTTGTGGTATTGCTGTTACAGTAGCACTAGATATCTAAGACCATTGGTCAGCAGGCCTCCAACCGCCCCTGCTACCCCAGGAGCTGGACCTCTTTTTTGATTGTCATCTGTGGGACATCTTGTCCCTTTTCCTCCCAACTCCAGCTTCCCTGGGTGGGTGGAAAGCTTGATGACTTTTGCCCTGTGGGAGTTGATAGGCACCACGTTTCTGCACCCTAGGGTGCTGCACCACAGTCTTTGGGTTGGGCTTTTGGGCAGGCACTGTGTCACTGTGGTATGTGACCCCAACCACAATATCATCACAGTGATACATAGCCCCACAAAATCCTCCTGCCTGGGACAACCACGACCACCTTCTTCAGCGGGGATTCTGAGAGTTCCATAGGTTTTGGTGTGGAGGTCAGGTGAGGAGGGGTAACTCTGACCAGCCCTCTGGGAGCCAAGAGACAGCTGTTCTCCAAGGCTGCTGCTTGTGGTCTGGGTGAGTGCTGGGGGATCCACTGTGGCCAAGGAGGAGCTCTATGGTGGACAAAACCCTGAGTAGGGTCCAGAGTGTGAGTGGTGGTTTTCCTGCTGGTGTCTGTGCAGGCTTTAGTCCCTCCTGCTCCAGGGGGCCTTTGGGGGTTTGAGCTGATTCCATCTGGTTCTCTGTGTTCCTCTTGGCCGAGTGGATTGGAAGCCATTAGGGTATTACATCGCACTAGAAGTTGGGTCTGCTGAAAGCTGCAGCTTCGGGATCAACCTGGGATGTACCTCATGCCTTGGGTGACTAGGGTCTGGAGATGAGGCAGTGGCCCCTGTGGGACCTTCTGTCTGCTGGACACAGGGCTGGGACCAGACCTTATGAACGTCCTGGGATGAGGATGGCCTGGGATGAAGGAGCATTTGGGAAGCACTTTCTGTTAGAGAGGGATGGATGAGAGGCATAGAACGGGCCCCAATTGTGACCAGTCTCCAAGTGTGCAGGAGACAACTTCTGTGCATGTAGGGGACACATACCAGGAGAGGGGCTACCAGAGGCTGGCATGGAGCCAGAGCTTCAGGGTTGCCATCTGTGAATGTTGCACACATGCACCAGGTATGGAGATTGGGGTGGTCCCTGGTGCTGCTGGTCAGGAGAATGTGGAAGTGAGGAGGCTACTTTGAGGGTCCCTTGGGAGGGTGGCTATGGAGAAATGCCCTGCATCCAGCCTGAAGATGAGCTAGAACTAGGGGCTACCTCAGCAGGAAGGTGTCTGTGGGGCCTAGGGAGAGAGTTGAGACCCAGAGCACACTTTTAATTTTTCTTGGAACACTTTCTAATCTGTTGTAGTAGAGGCACAGGCATACTGTAAAATATTTTGAAGATTAAACCAAAAAGGGGAAGCAAAAATCAATTAGCTCTCAAATTATCTTTCCCAGGTCAAAGTAGAGGGGCTGAGCACCTTCAGTTGATCGGGACTCCCTGCTTGCTGGGCGTGCTGGCTGAAGACCACTCTGTAGGTGAACCATCTCAATGACCATTTGCCAATTCTTCCTTCAAGGCTGGTGCTGCTTTGGAGACCAGTGCTGGAATGAACATCCTGGTGCCAAGGGTGCGAACGGGGGATGGCAGCAGCCTCAGCAACGGCCCTCAGGTAGTAACTGGCGTGGATGGAATTCCACTAACCAGAGATACTCCAGTGTGATACAGCCATCCAGTTTCTCCAAATCCACTCCATGTGGGGGTGGGGTGGGCAGCAGAGATCAAGGGAGTCATTCTTAGGTTCTTTTGAGTCTGGGACTTCAGCTAGCAGGGACAGGGAGTTTGGATTGTCTCAGAACCTATTTGCTTCACTTAGCCCTGATGAACAGAAAGAAGAAAAGAAACTTCTGGAAGGAATTGTAAAAGATATGGAGGTTTGGGAATTGTCAGGACAGTGGATGTTTTCTGTTTATTCACCTATGAAAAAGGGACCTAATATTTCAGGCAGTTATTGCTATGAAATTCCTGACAAAGACTTCAGAAACCTAGTATTAAGTTTTCTCAAAGAGATAAAGGAAAACACAGGATAAGTTCTAAAAGAATTCAGGGAAATAATACAAGAAGAAAATGAGAAACTCAGTAAAGAGATAGAAACCTTAAATGAAAAACAACTAGAAATTCCAAAGCTAAATAATAAAATAACAGAATTTAACAATTCAATGGAAGAACACAGAAGTAGAATTGAAACATTGGAAGAAGGAGTCAGCAAAACAGAAGACAAGACCTCTGAGATTACTCTGTTTGAGGAACAAATAGAAACAAGAATGAAGAAACACGAACAGAACCTAAGGGTTATGTGGAACACCATCAAGAAAAACAATGTACGCATAATGGGAATTCGAGAAGAAGAAGAGAGTAATAAAACTTCAGAAAAAATCTTTGAAGAAATAATGGTAGAAAACTTCCCAAACATCATGGAAGACAAGAAGATTTTCATTGAAGAAGCTCAGCAAACTCCATATACGTTAAACCCTAAGAGAAATACACCAAGACATATCATAATCAAACTTTCCAGAACCAAAGATGAAGAATTTTGAGAGCAGCAGGAGAAAAGCAAAATATCACTTACAAAGGGGCCCCAATAAGATTAACTGCTGATTTCTCATCAGAAACTATACAGGCAAGAAGGCAATGGGATGATATATACAAAGTCTTGAAAGAAAAGAACTGTCAACCAAGAATAATATACCCAGCAAAATTGTTGTTCAAAAATGAGGGTGAAATTAAGATATTCCCAGATAAACAGAAATTAAAGGAATTCATAACAACCAGTCCAGCCCTACAAGAACTATTAAAGGGAGTCCTCCAGAAAGAAATCCAGTGACGCCAGCCAACTACCCAAAGTAATAACACTTAACAGTTACCTGAATACATAGAACAACAAAATAAATTTAAAATGAGATTACTGGGACTCTCAAAGTTATAATCGACAACATCAAAATAAAAGGGAGGGTGATTGGTGTAGATATAGAATTTTCACATGTTGTGGAAGTTAAGGCAGTTTCAAGATATAACAAATTGTTTCAAATGTAGTATGTTAAATTTAAACTTCATGGTAACCACAAAGTGAGTAAATCTATTCACCAAAGTAAAGAAGGGAAACAATAAGACTCAGTAATCACAAAAACAACAATAATAAATAGAAGGGAAAAATTTATATTTAAAGATAACTCAGCAATGAAGGTAAAGAGGAACCAAGAAACCATCAACCTTACAAAAAGAAAAGTGTAACAAAATGGCTGAAGTAAATCCTTTATCAGTAATTACAGTGAGTGCAAATGGATTAAATGTTCCAGTCAAGAGACAAAGTGGAAGAATGGATTAAAAAATGACCTATCCATATGTTGTCTACAAGAGACACACCTTAGACACAAAGACATGAATAGGTTAAAAGTCAAACGATGGGGTGGGGGAGAATACCAGGCAAACAGTACTCAAAAGAGAGCAGGAATAGCAATATTAATAACTGACAAAACAAATTTTAAATCAAAATTCATTAGGAGAGACAAGGACATTATATAACGAGAAAAGGCTCAGTTCACCAAAACATAACAATTATAAATATCTATGTACCTAACATCAGAGCCCCAAAATTTATAAAGCAAACTCTAACAGAATTAAAGAGAGAAATAGACCTACAATAATTGTAGAAGACTTTAATACATCACTTTTGATGATGAATGGAACAACTAGAAAGAAAATGAATAAAGCAACAGAAGACCTGAATAACATCATTAACCAATTGGACCTAACAGACATTTATAGAACACACAAACCAGCAGTAGCTCAATACACATTCTTCAATGAACACAGATCATTCTCCAGAATAGACCATATTTTAGGACACAAAGCAGATTTCAATAAATCCAAAAAGATTGAAATCATACAAATCATCTTATCTGACCATAATGGAATGAAGCTGGAAGTCAATAACAAAAAGAATATGGAAAAATAAATGAATCCATGGAAATAACACACTACTAAAAGACCAAATGGGTCATAGAAGAAATCAAATATGAAATTTAAAAAATACTTAGAATTAAACAAAAATGGAAACACAACATAACAAAACCTTTGGGATGCAGTGAAAGCAGTGCCCAGAATGAAATTCAAAGATATTTTTATAATAATACTAAGACATTAATTGCTGTTTTTACTGTGTTGACAGTTGCACTGATGGTGCCAAAAGTATTGATGAATAAAACAGGTTGAATCTTAGCCCAAATCAAGGCAGAGGTACCAAATTATACTGCTATAGTAGTCAAAATTCAAAAAAAAAAAAAAATTAATGCCAGTTTCACTTAAAAATGTATTTGACGAGGAGGTAAGACTTATTTCATTAAATCTTGACCTTAGAGTATGCACCTTTTTGGTATCCTGGATGACAAAATGGGAGGTGCACTTAATGTGCTTTGCTGCATACCCAAGTATGATAGTTTAATTGCAGACAAGCATTTGTGTGATTGTTTGAGTTGGGAGCTGACCTAGCTACTTTTTCACAGGCCATTTTGTTGTTGTTGTTGTGCTTCAGGTGAAGGTTTGCAGGGCAGGTGGTTTCTCATTAGACAGTGGTGCGCATGTTGTTTTGTGACGTTGGTTGACGGCCCCGCGGCATGTCGACCCTCTCCCTTCTCAACTTTTTTTTTTTTTTTGGTGGGGTTGTGCATCGCCAGGGATGCACTGTTTTATGAATTTCTGCATGCGCAGTTCGGTGGCATCGGCTGTGCTCTTCCGGTTGTGCTGCTGTTTTCGCTTTGGATGGGGGTTTGCAGAGCAGGGTGTTTTCTCATTGAGCGGTTGGTGCATGTGTTGCCCTGTGACGGTGGTTGGCGGCCCCACTGCCTATCGGCACTGTCCTTGCTCGGCCTTTGGTTCCCTGTCGCCAGCTTTCCTCCCTCCTTCTGCCTTCTGGTCCTTGTCCCTGGACTGCTGTGCCTCATTGGTCCCGTTTTGTTTCGTGGGGCTGTCCAGTCCCTGGCTGGGCAGTGGACCTCTGGGGTGACTTCACCACTGGGCTGGGGGAGTGTCTGGGGGCCGTACTCTCGGGGTTTCTCCGATCTCTTTCGGGCCAGTGGACCTGGTCTTTTTTTTTTGTGTTGCAGTTTTGTTCTGCATCCTTCTCCAGCTCTGTCCGGGACCCTCTGTTGTGGTCTTGGTCGGGGCGGTCGGTGGTGGTGGCTGGGCGCCATCTGGCTGTGCTGGGCTCGGTCTGGTGGGGGCCTTGGTGGCTGTGGTTCATTAGTCCTTTGGACTGGTCTTTTCCTTGTGTCCTGTTCTCTTCCTTCTCCCTTGTTCCCGGGGTGGGTGGGGACCAGTGGAGTGTCTTGGATGGCTGCTCGCGGGCTTTTGGGACCCCGGGCACTGCTCGCCAACATGGAATGTAGAACATTGTCTTTGTGGACTGTGTTATGCCAGTTGAGCTGGATGTTCCCCGAGACCATGGTCCCCACAGTCACAGGCCTTTTTGATTTGAAAGAATGACTGACAGAAAAACTGTGGCTATTCAAACGTAAGCATTTGGAGACGTTTTCTCAAATGAATAAAATGTGTCTGTTACTTCAAAAAGCAACTGGCAGTGTTTATTGACAGTGACAAAACTCAAGCTTTCAGGCAAAAATTAGGATTATGGAGAACTCTTTCCTACCTTCATGAACTTGACAGCTTCTCTTCTGATGTGACAGGTGATGACATTAAAAAATGTGAATTTTTTGATATCATAAAATGTCATATGCCAACATTTAGAAGTTCTACATAACTTGGTGAACCAATATTTTCCAAATGACTGCTGCATGATGTTATAAAATTATGCATGACTGAAAATCCATTTTAAGTGAGAGAGAGACCAGGGGATTTTAATGTAATAGCCCAGAAGTTTATTAACATGGTTTGAGTTCTCATTGTAACTAACTTTTAAGAAACCATCATTTGTCAAGTTTTGGTGTAATATCAAAGAAGTATATTCACAATTATCTGGAATGATATTAAAGTTTTCCTTTTCCCCTTAAAAAAAAAAAAATCTTTTCCAGTTTGGTCTGTCCTATTTACACTACTGTCTTCACATAGTGTGTGGTCCTTTTGAAACTTTTTACCAAACAGAGTTACTCTGGGAGCACTATTCCTTGCCACACATGCTTTGTAAACTGGGAATGCTTGCAGGGCACTCCCGCTAATGGCTGCATCATAACTTCTTTAGGCAATAGATTGCTTCCAACTTTTTTAAAATCATAAACACTTCTCTGAAGGATGTCTGTTCATAAAATATTTTCTGTCTCTCTTAGTCATCTAGTGCTGCTGTAACAGAAATGGATAGCTTTAACAAAGAAAAGTTTATTCTCTTACAGTCCAGTAGGCTACAAGTCCAAATTCAGGGCGTCAGCTTCAGGGTAATGGTTTCTCTGTTGACTCTGGAGGAAGGTCCATGTCATCAATCTTCCCTTGGTCTGGGAGATTCTCTGCACAGGAATCTCAGGTTCCAAGGACATGCTCTGCTCCTGGCTCTGCTTTCTTGGTGGCGTGAAGTCCCCATGTGTCTCTGCTTGCTTCTCTCTTTTATATCTCAAACAAAATTGGTTTAAGACACTATCCAATCTTGTAGACCTCATCAGTATAACTGCTGTTAATCCATCTTATTACATCATAGTGATTGAATTTACAATCCATAAGGAAATCATCTCAGATTACAAAATTGTATGCATTTATAAAAATACTGGGAATCATGACACAGCCAATATGACAGATTTTTTGGGGGACACAATTCAATCCATGACACTGGTTTTTCCTAATATTTCCTAGCCATTTGTGTTTCTACTGCAAATTGTCTGTTATATCCTTTGTCCATTTCTTTAAAAAGAGTTTTGCTGTTTTACTTATTAGTGTCTATGAGCTCTTTGCATACTAGTGGTATAAAACATTTACATATCCACTGAATTTATTTTTAATTTTTTTATTGTACTTTAAGTGAAGGTTTACAGAACAAATATTTTCTTATTAAACAATCAGTACATATATTGTTTTATGACATTGGTTAACAACCCCATGACATGTCAACATGCTCCCTTCTTGGCCTTGGAGGACCTTTTTTTTTTTTTTTTGGTGAAAATATACATAGCCAAAGATACACCATTTCAAAAATGTCTACATGTGCAATTCAGTGACATCGATTACGTTTTTCCAGTTGTGCTGCTATTCTCACTTCAGATCAAGGTTTACAGAACAAAATAGTTTCTCATTAAACAGTACACTTATTGCCCTATAACAATGGTTAAGAACCCCACCACATGTCAACACTGTCCTTACTCAAACTTGGGTTCCCTATCACCAGCTTTCCTGTCCCCTTCTGCCTTCTAGTCCTTATCCCTGGAGTGCTGTGCCTCATTAGTGAACAGTGAACCTCGGGAGTGACTTCACCACTGAGCTAAAAGGGTGTCCAGGGGCCATACTCTTGGGGTTTCTCCAGTCTCCCTCAAGCCAGGAAATCTGGTCTTTTTTGCGTTAGAATTTTGTTCTACATCTTTCTCCAGCTCTCTCCAGAAGACTCTTGTGATCCCAGTCAGAGCAGTCAGTGGTGGTAGCTGGGCACCATCTAGCTGTAGTGGACTCAGTCTGGTGGAGGCCTTGGTAGCTGTGGTCCATTAGTTCTTTGGACTAATCTTTTTTTTTTATTGTACTTCAGGTGAAGGTTTATAGAAAAATATTTTATCATGAAACAGTTGTACACATATTGTTTTATGACATTGGTCAACAACCCCATGACATGTCAACACGCTCCCTTCTCGGCCTTGGAGGACCTTTTTTTTTTTGGTGAAAATATACGTAGCCAAAGATACACCATTTCAAAAATTTCTACATACACAGCTCAGTGACATAGACTATGCTCTTCCAATTATGCTGCTATTCTCACTTTAGATGAAGGTTTACAGAACAAAATAGTTCTCATTGAACAGTGCACTTGTTGCCCTAAGACAATGGTTAACAACCTCACAACACATCAACACTATCCTTACTCAACCTTGGGTTCCCTATCACCAGCTTTTCTGTCCCCTTCTGCCTTCTAGCCCTTGTCCCTGGACTGCTGTGCCTCATTAGTCCCATTTGGTTTTATGGGGCTGTCCACTCCCTGGCTGAATGGTGAACCTCAGAAGTGACTTCACCACTGAGCTAAAAGGGTGTCTGGGGGCCATACTCTTAGGGTTTCTCCAGCCTCCTTTAGGCCAGTGAATCTCGTCTTTTTTTTTTTCTGTGAGTTAGAATTTTGTTGTACATCTTTCTCCAGCTCTGTCCAGAAACCTCTGTTGTGATCCCGGTCAGAACAGTCAGTGGTAGTAGCCAGGCACCATCTAGCTGTACTGGACTCAGTCTGGTGGAGGCCTTGGTAGCTGTGGTCCATTAGTCCTTTGGACTAATCTTTTCCTTGTATCCTGTTCTCTTCATTCTCACTTGCTCCCTAAGGGGTGAGACCAGCGGAGTATCTTAGATGGCTACTCACAGGCTTTTAAGGCCCCAGATGCTACTCACCAAGGTAGAATGTAGAACACTGTCTTTATAAACTGTGTTATGCCAATTGAGCTAGATATTCCCCGAGACCATGGTTCCCACAGCCCTCTGCCCAGCAGTTCAGTCCCACAGGGAGTTTGGATGTGTCTACAGAGTTTCAATGACCTTTCCTTGTACAAATTGTGCTGGTTTCCCCAGTACTGTGTACTGTCTTGCCCTTCACCAAAGTTACCACTTATCTATTGTCTACTTAGTGTTTCCCCCCTACCCCTCCCATCCCTCATAACCAACAAAGATTGTTACTTTTTCTGTGTAAACCTTTTCATGAGTTTTTACAATAGAGGTCTCTTACAATATTTGTCGTTTTGTGATTGACTTATTTCACTCAGCATAATGTCTTCCAGTTTCATCCATGTTATGAGATGCTTCACAGATTCGCCATTGTTCTTTAACGTCACATAATACTCCATTGTGTGTATGTACCATAGTTTGTTTATCCATTCATCTGTTGATTGGCATCTAGGTTGTTTCCATCTTTTTGCTATTGTGAACAATACTGCTGTGAACATGGGTGTGCATATGTCTATTCATGTGATGATTCTTATTTCTCTAGGATATATTCCTAGGAGTGGGATTGCTGAATCTTATGGTATTTCTATTTCTAGCTTGCTAAGGAAGTGCCATATCATTTTCCAAAATGGTTGTATCATTTTACATTCCCACCTGCAGTGCATAAGAACAATCTCCCCGCAGCCTCTCCAACATTTGTTATTTCCAGCATTTTTGATTTTTGCCAGTAATGCCAGGGAGGAACGGTATCTCACTGTGGTTTTGATTTGCGTTTCTCTAATGACTAGTGATCGCGAGCATTTCCTCAAGTGTCTGTTGACCACTTGAATGACTTCTTTGGTGAAGTATCTGTTCATTTCCTTTGCCCATTTTTTAATAGGATTATTTGTCTTTTTGTTGTAGAAGTGTTGGATTTTCTTGTAGATTATGGAGATTAGACCTTGGTCTGACTTGAAATGTCCCAAAATTTTTTCCCAGTCTGTAGCTTCTCTGGTTATGCTTTTGGTGAAGTCTTTTGAAGAGCATAGGTGTTTGATTTTTAGAAGATTCCAGTTATCTAGCTTATCTTCTGGAGTTTGTATGTTGACGGTTATGGATTGTATCCTGCTAATGCCGTGTAGTAGAGCCTGTAACATTTGTCCTAATTTTTCTTCTATCAGCTTTACAGTTTTTGGCTTTATATTTAGGTCTTTGATCCATTTTGAAGTAGTTTTTGTATATGGTGTGAGGTATGGTTCCTGTTTCATTTTTTTTGCAGAATGATATCCAGTTTTGCCAGCACCATTTGTTAAAGAGACTGTCTTTTCCGCATTTGATGGACTTTGGACCCTTGTCGAAGATCAGGTGATGGTAGGTGGATAGATTTACATCTGGGTTCTCAATTCTGTTCCATTGTTCAATGTATCTGTCATTCTACCAGTACCAGGCTGTTTTTATTACCGTAGCTGTATAATAGGTTCTGAGGTCAGGTAGTGTGAGTCCTCCAAATTCATTCTTCTTCAATAGTGCTTTATTTATTCAGGGCTTCTTCCCTTTCCATATAAAGTTAATGATTAGTTTTTCCATCTGTTTGAAGAATGTTGTTGGTATTTGGATCGGGATTGCATTGTGTTTGTAAATAGCTTTGGGTAGAAATGGCATTTATACAATGTTGAGTCTACCTATCCATGAGCATGGGATGTTTTTCCATTTATGTATATCCCTTTGGGTTTCTTGCAGCAGTGTTTTGTATTTTTCTTTGTATAGGTCTTTTCCATCCCTGGTTAGATTTATTCCTAAGTATTTTATTTTTTAGGGGCTATTATAAATGGTATTGTTTTCCTGATTTCCTTTTCATTGTTCTCTTTATTGGTGTATAGGAATCCAACTGATTTTTGTATGTTTATCTTGTATCCTGCTACTCTGCTGAATCTTTCTATTAGTTCAAGTAGATTTCTCATGAAGTCTTAAGCTTTTTCTATGTATAGTATCATATCATCTGCAAACAGGGGCAATTTAACTTCTTCATTACCAATTTCGATGTCCTTTATTTGTTTTTCTTGCCTGTTTTGCTCTAGCCAGAACTTCCAGCACAATGTAAAACAGGAGTGGTTATAAAGAGCTTTCTTGTCTTGTTCCTGTTCTCAAGGGGAATGTTTTTAGCCTCTCTCCATTAAGAATGATGTTGGCCATTGGTTGGCATAAATGCCCTTTATTATGTTAAGAGATTTCCCTTGTATGCCAATTTTTTTGAGAGTTTTTATCAGGAATTGGTGTTGGACTTTGTTGAATGTCTTTTCTGTTTCAATTGAGAAGATCATGTGATTCTTTTTTTCCTTTTATTTATGTGGTGGATCACGTTGATTGATTTTCTAATGTTGAATCATCCTTGCATACCTGGTATGAACCGTACTTAGTCATGTTGTATTTTTTTTTTTATATGATGCTGAATTATATTGGCTAGAATTTTGTTGAGAGTTTTTGCATCTAAATTCATGAGAGATATTGGTCTGTAATTTTCTTTTTTTGTGGTGTCTTTGCCTGCTTTTGGTATCAGGGTTATGCTGGCTTCATAGAATGACTTTGGAGGTGTCGCTTCCTTTTCTATGTTCTGAAATAGTTTGAGTAGTACTTGTAGAAGCTCTTCTCTGAAAGTTTTGTAGAATTCTCCAGTGAAACCATTTGGGCCAGGGCTTTTTTTGTTGGGATTATTTTTTTAATACCTTTTCAATCTCTTCTCTTGTTGGGTCTATTCAGATTTTCAACATCACTTTGTTGTAGTTTGGGTAGTAAGTGTGCTTCTAGAAATTTGTTCAATTCCTCTGGGTTTTAAAATTTGTTGGAGTATAGTTTTTCTTAATATTCTGTTATGATCCTTTTTATTTCAGTTGGGTGTTTTGTAATGTAGCCCATTTCATTTCATATCTGTGTTATTTGTGTCCTCTCCTGTTTTTCTTTTGTCAGTCTGGCCAGTGGTTTGTTGATTTTGTTGATTCTCTCAAAGAACCAACTTCTGGTTTTGTTGATTATTTCTATTGTTTTTCTATTCTCTATTTCATTAGTTTCTGCTCTGATCTTTATTATTTCCTTTCTGCTGGTGACTGTGGGCTTTTTTTGCTGTTCTCTTTCTATTTGTTTGAGTCGTGTAGTTAATGTTTTAATTTTGTCTCTTTGTTCTTTTTTTATGTGTGCATCTACTGCTATAAATTGTTCTGCGAGGACTGCCTTTGCTGTGCCCAAAGGCTTTGCTATGATGTGTTTTCATTCTCGTTTGAGTCTATGAATTTTTTGATTCCATTTCTGATTTCTTCTATTACCCAGTGGTTTGTAAGCAGGGTGTTATTGAGTTTCCATGCAATTGATTTTTTTCCTTGCTCTTTCTGTTGTTAATTTCTGCCTTGATGGCATTCTGGTCAGAGAAGATACTTTGTGTTATTGCAGTGTTTTCGATCTTGTTAAGGATTGCTTTGTGGCCTAAGATGTAGTCTATTCTGGAGAACATTCCATATGCATTGGAAAAGAATGTGTACTTGTAGCTGTTGGATGGAGTGTTCTATATATGTCTATGAGGTCAAGTTGGCTGATTGTTCCCTTTAGGTCTTCTGCATCTTTGCTGAGTTTCTTTTTAGATGTTCTTTCTTTTACTGAAAGTGGTATGTTGAAGTGTCCTACTATTATTGTGGAACTGTCAGTTTCTCTTTTCAGTGTTATTAGAGTTTGTTTTATGTGTTTTGGAGCCATGTCATTGGGTGCATAGATGTTTATTATGGTTATGTCTTCATGATGGATCGTCCCTTTAATCATTATATAATGTCCTTCTTTGTCTTTTATGGTGGATTTTGTTTTAAAGTCTATGTTATCTGAGATTAGTATTGCCACTCCTCTCTTTTTTGGTAGTTGTTTGCTTGATGTATTTTTTTTCTAACCTTTGACTTTTAATAAATTCACATCTTTTTTTCTAAGGTTTGTCTCTTGTAGACAGCATATTGATGGATTCTGTATTTTTATCCATTCTGTCACTCTCCATCTCTTTATGGGTGCATTGAGGCCATTTACATTCAGTGTAATTATTGATAGATGTGAGTTTATTGCTGTAATTTTGTAGTGCTTTTGTTTTGGTGCTGACATTTTCTTCGTTCTTCTTACACTCCTGTGCTGAATTCTTTCTGTTAGTGGATTTTTTTTCTTTTGTTTTAGTAAGTTTTGTTTTTACTGAAACATTATGTTTTTCCTCTTTATTTTTGAGTAGGTTTGCTAAATATCTTTATTGTTACCGTGAAATTTACCCTTACTTTTCTAAATTTGAAGCAGTCTTTTATACTTGGTATCACCCTGTCTTCCTCCATTAGGAGGTTCTATACCTACACTGGTTTATTCCCTCTTTTATTGTTCTAATGTTGTTGTCCTTTACAGATTAACTGCTCTGATTCTCTGTTATCTTTCTTTTGTTTTTGGACAGTCATTGAGAGTTCATTTCCTAGATTGGTATCTGGCTGGTACGTCCTGCGTCCTAGATTCTGCCTGTGAGCTGAAGTTGTTTGTTCTCAGATTGAAGAACTCCCTTTAATATTTCTTGTAAGTTTGCTTTGGTTTTTATATATTCCTTTAATTTCTGTTTATATGGAAATGTCCTAATTTCACCATCATATTAGAATGAGAGTTTTGCAGGATATATTATTCTTGGCTGGCAACTTTTTTTTCTTTCAAGGTTTTATATATGTCATCCCTTTGACTTCTTGCCTGCATGGTCAGTGCCATATAATCTGAGCTTAGTCTTATAGTTTCTCCTCTCTACGTGACTTCTTGTTTTTCTCAAACTGCTCTGCGGATTCTCTGTTTGTCTTTGGTTTTTGCAAGTGTGATTATGATATACCTTGGTGATTTTCTTTTGGGGTATCTCCTATATGGATTTCGTTGAGCTTCTTGGATGGCCAGCTTTTCATCTTTCATGATAAGCTGTCAGTATTACTTCAATGATCTTCTCTGTGTTTTCTTCCTCTGTTCTGGAACTCAAATCACTCCCAAATTTTTGCTTTTGATTGTATCCCACATAATTCTCAGGGTCTCTTCATTTTTCTTTGTTCTTTTTTCTTAGTTTTCCTCAGAGTTGTATCCAAGTGTTTATCTTCAATTCCGCTGATCCTGTCTTCCACCGTTTCAAATCTGCTCCCCACCCCTTCTATGACACTGTCCATTTCTGAAATCTTATCTTTTGGATTTCTAATTGTTGTTTTTGTATTATTTCTAGTTGTGAATTTATTTGGGCTTTTTGTTCCTGCAGTATTTTCCTGAATTCTTCCATTTTTTTGTCTATATTTTCCATGAATTTTTCTGCCTTTTCCATGAATTTGTCTATTTTTTCCTCATTTTTGTCTCGTTTTTGCTTCATCTCTTGGTTAATTCTGAATATTAGAGATTTGAATTCCCTACCAGGTAGTTCTAGTGCATTTTCTTCTACTGGAAACTCATTTGGTGTTTTATTTTGGAAGCCTACTGGAACCATCCTGTCCTGTTTTTGTAAATGTTTTGATATTGTCTGCTGTCTTTGGGGTATTCAGTAGTTATTTTTGTTGTTTATTGATTGTAGATTTGTTTGTTTTGTCCTTTTTTTTGTTTTATTTGGCTGTGTCTGAGCAGGCTGGCTGTGTCTTCTTTGTTGTTTGCTCCTCTGTGTGCATGATGCTTTTCCCCTCCTTCTCCAATAGGCAGGTTCAGTCACTCAGATATGGCATAGGAGGGCAGGTATAGCTGAAGAGGAGTTGCTGAGATGGGATGTTTGTGACACTTACTATGGCCACCAGGGCTGGTTGTTAAACAGTGCAGGCCAGGTTCTGGTAAGCCATGCCTATGCTGCTTGGTGGTGTGATGTTAAGCACACGGTGCAAGTAGGCAGGATGGAGGGGGGAGATTGTGTTGTGTGGATCTAAGATATGGGAGAGAGGAGAGAGAGGAGAAAGGATCAGGAGACAAAAAAATACAAATGAACAAAAAAGAGTGCTAGAAGAGATTGACGTCGGAGTGGAGAGATGAGAAACTATGAAATGGAGAAAAACAAGAAGAAGAAGTGGAAAGAAAAGGATAAATAAAAATTAGAAAGGAAAAATAAAAGGAAAGCTCTCAGGGATCGTCCCAGTGCGGCTACTAGGTTTGGGGAAGTTTCTTCCAGGCTATGAAGTACAGCCTGGCTAGAAGGTGTAGAGGTGTCACTCAGCACCAGGTATTCATGGGACAGGAAGAGATGGAAGGTATAGAGAGCTTAGAAACTGAGTAACAAAGAAATTCAAAAAGGGAAAAAGAAGGAAAAGAACAAAACAAATTAAAATAAGAACAAGAGAACCTCCCCAAAAAACAGGAAACACACACACACACACACACACACAAATAAATAAATGCCCTCAGGGATCCCTCTGCTCGTCTGTGCAAACTGAAGAGGTAGGTCTCAAGCCAGGCAGTACTTCCCATCTAGAACAGGCTCCCAATTCTAGAAAAGAAAAAGAAAACGAACAAGCAATTCAAAACAATCAAACAAAGGCCCTGAGGTCTCACCAGGGTGGCAGCAAGGACCAGGAAGCAGTTTCACTTTTGAGCAGAGTTTCACAGCCTTTCAGGAAGAAGCTAAGTTGGTGTACGGAGCCAGGTATTTGGGCAAAAGGAGGGGGATTTGGTGAGATGTAAGGAAGAAATCAAAAGAAGTGGAAAAAAGCAACACCAGGAGCCAAAAATGGCACTCAGGAAGCCAGCCAGTGCGGGTGGGTGGAATCCAAGCAGCTGTTGCTTCCCGGCCAAGAGATTGTGGCCATATGAAGCTGAGGAGGCCGAGTAGGGGTAAAGAAGGGTGGGGGTGGGAAAGCGTATATTATCAGTTACCAGTTGTTCTGTCTTCTGCTGAAAGGTCCGTGAAGCTGATTTCTTGTACCCCCTGTTTGTTGGTCTCTGATAGGAGTAGAAGTTGGCGGATCTATGCTGCGTTAGCTGATAGGGGACCTCTGCATGTATTTCTCTTCGCTCTCTGTTCTCTGTCAGTTTCTTATTCCATTTGGTGCTTGGCTGAGTTCTTTTCTTTTTTTTTATTGTTGTAGTTAAATGAAGTTTACATTTCAAGTTAGTCTCCCATAAAAATATTTATACATACATTGTTATCTGACCCTAATTGCTCACCCCATTCTGTGACAGCACACTCCTCCTTTCCACACCTGATTCCCCATGACCATTCAACCAGCTCCTAACCCTATCTGTCTTCCCATCTCACCTCTGGACAGAAGCTGCCCTTTTGGTCTCTTGTATCTACTTAATTAAGAGGCACCCTCTTCACGAGTATCACTTTATGTGCCACAGTCCAGTCCAATCCCTGTCTGAAGAGTTGGCCTTGGAAATTGTTTTAGTTCTGAGCCGATAGAGAGTCCAGGGGCCATGCTTTCTGGGGTACCTCCAGTATCATTTAGACTTTTAAGTCTGTTCTTCTTACTAGAATTGAGTTCTGCACCCCACCTTTCTCCTGCTCCATCAGGGACTCTCTGTTGTGTTCCCTGTCAGGGCAGTCATTTGTGGTAGCCAGGAACCATCTAGTTCTTCTGGTCTAAGACTGATGAAGTCTCTGGTTTACGTGGTCCTTTCTGTCTCTTGGGCTAATACTTTCCTTGTGTCTTTGGTGTTCTTCATTCTCCTTTACTCCAGGTGGTTGGGACCAATTGATGCATCTTAGATGGCCACTTGCAAGCTTTTAAGACCCCAGATGCCACTCACCAAAGTAGGATGCAGAACATTTTCTTACAAGCTTTGTTATGCCAATTGACCTAGATGTCCCCTGAAAGCATGGTCCCCAGACCCCACATCCCTGCTACTCTGTCTCTCAAAGTATTTGATTGTATTCAGGAAACTTCTTAGCTTTGGTTTAGTCCAGTTGTTCTGACTTCCCCTGTAGTGTGTGCTGTCCTTCCCTTCGCCTAAAATGATTCTAATCTACTATCTAGTTAGTTAATAACCTTCACCCTCCCTCCCCACCCCCATAACCATCAAAGAATGTTTTCTTCTGAGTTTAAATCGTTTCTTGAGTTTTTATGATAGTGTTCTTATACAGTGTCTGTCCTTCTGTGACTGACTAAACTCACTCAGCATAATAAGTTCCACCTTCCACCATGTTATACGATATTTCACAGCTTCCTTGTTCTTTATCATTGCATAATATTCCATTGTGTGGATATACCATAATTTGTTTAACCATTCTTCCATTGATGGGCACCTAGGTTGTTTTTCATCTTTTTGCTATTGTGAACAGTGCTGCAATGAATATGGATGTGCATAAATCTATTCGTGTTATGCCTCTTGTTTCTCTAGGATATATTCCAAGGAGCAGGATAGCTGGAACATATGGTACTTCTATTTCTAGATTTTTAAGGAGGTGCCAAAATGATTTCCAAAGTGGTTGTACTATTTTACATTCCCAATAAGAGTGTATAAGTGTTCCAGTCTCTCCACAACCTCTCCAGCATTTATTATTTTGTCTTTTTTTGGATTAAGGCTAGTCTTGTTGCGGTGAGATGATATCTCACTGTAGTTTTGATCTGAATTTCTCTAATGGTTAATAATCGTGAGCATTTCTTCTTATGTCTGTTAGTCGCCTGAATAACTTCTTTGGTGAAGTGCCTGTTCATATCCTTTACCCATTTTTTAATTGGGTTGTCTTTTTGTTGTTCAGGTTTTGCAGTATCTTGTAGATTTTTGAGATTAGACGCTGTCAAAGCCAAAATATTTTTTCCCAGACTGTAGGTTGTCTTTTTACTCTTTTGGTGAAGTCTTTTAATGAGCATAAGTGTTTGATTTTTAGGAGCCTCCATTTATCTAGTCTCTCATCTGGTGCCTGTGCATTGTTACTTATGGTTCGTATTGTGTCTATACCATGTATTAGGGCTCCTAGAATTGTCTCTATTTTTTCTTCCATGATCTTTATTGTTTTCAACGTTATATTTCAGTCTTTGATCAATTTTGAGTTCGTTTTTGTACATGGTGTGAGGTATGGGTCTTGTTTCAGTTTTTTTGCAGATGGATATCCAATTATGCCAGCACCATTTGTTAAAGAGACTGTCTTTTCCCCAAGTAATGGACTTTGGGGCTTCGTCAAATATTAGCTGATCATAGGTGGATGAGCTTATATCTGGATTCTCAACTCTGTTCCATTGATCTATGTATCTGCTGTTATACCAGTACCATGCTGTTTTCACTACCATGGCAGTATAATAGGTCCTAAAATCCAGTAGTTTAAGACTGCCTACTTTATTCTTATTCTTGAGTAATGCTTTACTTATCCTGGGCCTCTTCCCTTTCCATATGAAGTTGGTGATTTGTTTCTCCATCTCATTAAAAAATGCCAGTGGAATTTGGACTGGAATTGTATCTGTAGATCACTTTGGGTAGAACTGACTTTTTCACTATGTTGAGCCCACCTATCCATGAGCAAGGTATATTTTTCCACTTATGCAGGTCTCTTTTAGTTTCTTGCAGTAGTGTCTTGTAGTTTTCTCTCTATCTATCTTTTACTTCTCTGGTTAGATTTTTTCCTAAGTATTTCATGTTCTTGGGGGCTGTTGTAAATGGTAATGATTTGGTGATTTCCTCTTTGAAGTTCTCTTTGTTGGTGTAAAGGAATCCAACTGATTTTTGTATGTTTATCTTGTATCCTATAACTTTGCTGAAACCTTCTATTAGTTCCAGTAGTTTTCTTGTGGATTCTTTGGGGGTTTTCTGTGTATAAGATCATATCATCTGCAAATAGAGATACTTTGACTTCTTCTCTACCGATTTGGATGCCCTTTATTTCTTTTTCTAGCCTAATTGCTCTGGCTAGTATCTCCAGCACAATGTTGAATAAGAGTGGTGATAGAGGGCATCCTTGTCTGGTTCCTGTTCTCAAGGGGAATGCTTTCATAGTCTCTCCATTTAAGATGATGTTGGCTGCTGGCTTTGTATAAATGCTCTTAATTATATTGAGGAATTTCCCCTCTATTCCTATTTTATTGAGAGTTTTTATCATGAATGGGTGTTGGACTTTGTTGAATGCCTTTTCTGCATCGATTGATAATATCATGTGGTTCTTGTCTTTTGTTTTGTTTATGTGATGGATTACATTGATTGTTTTTCTAATGTTGAACCATACCTTCATACCTGATATAAATCCCAATTGGTCATGGTGAAGTATTTTTTTGATATGTTGCTGAATTCTATTGGCTAGAATTTTGTTGAGGATTTTTGCATCAATGTTCATGAGGGATATCTGTATAATTTTCTTTTTTTGTGGTGTTTTTACGTAGTTTTGGTATCAGGGTTATGCTGGCTTCATAAAATGAGTTTGGGAGTATTTTATCATTTCTATTCTCTGAAATACCTTTAGTAGAAGTGGTGTTATCTCTTCTTTGGAAGTTTGGTAGAATTCTCCAGCGAAGCTATCTGGGCCATGGCTTTTTTTTGGTGGGATTTTTTAAAATAATCTTTTCAATCTCTTCTTTTATTATGGGTTTATTTAGTTGTTCTACATCTATTTGTGTTAATTTAGGTAGGTAGTGAGTTTCTAGAAATTTGTCCATTTCCTCTAGGTTTTCAAATTTGTTAGAGTACAATTTTTCATAGTAATCCTGTTATGATTCTTTTAATTTCAGTTGGGTCTGTTGTGATATCACCCATCTCATTTATTATAGGGGTTATGTGCTTCCTCTCTTGTTTTCGTTTTGTCAGTTTGGCTAATGGTTTATCAGTTTTCTTGATCTTTTCAAAAGAACCAGCTTTTGGACTTCTTAACTCTTTCAATTGTTTTTCTACTCTCTATTTCATTTAATTCTGCTCTAATTCTTATTATTTCCTTTCTTCTGGCACCTGAGGGCTTCTTTTGCTGCTCTCTTTCTACTTGTTCCAGTTGTAGGGTAATGTTTTGATTATGACCCTTTCTTCTTTTTGGATGTGTGCATTTATTGCTATAAACTGACCTCTGAGCACTGCTTTTGCTGTGTCCCAAAGGTTCTGGTAGGATGTGTTTTCATTCTCATTTGATGGTATGAATTTCTTTATTCCATTCTTAATTTCTTCTATAACCCAGTAGTTTTTGAGCAAGGTGTTGTTCAGTTTCCATGTGTTTGATTTTTTTTCCTTGCTTTTTGTGTTGTTGATTTCCACTTTTATGGCTTTATGGTCAGAAAAGATGCTTTGTAATATTTCGATGTTTTGGATTTTGTTAAGGCTTGCTTTATGGCCTAATATGTGTTCTATTCTGGAGAATGTTCCATGTGCGTTGGAAAAGAAAGTATACCTGCCTGCTCTTGGGTGCAGTGTTCGGTATACGTCTATGAGATCATGTTGGTTGATTGTAGCATTTAGCTCTTCCGTGTCTTTGTTGAGCTTCTTTCTAGAAGTTCTCTCCTTCACCAAAAGTGGTGCGTTGAAGTCTTCTACTACTATTGTGGAGTTGTCTATCTCTCTTTTCAGTGGTGTTAGAGTTTGTTTTATGTATTTTGGAGCTCTGTTGTCGGGTGCGTAGATATTTATTATAGTTATGTCCTCCTGGTGTATTGACCCTTTAATCGTTATATAGTGCCCTTCCTTATCCTTTGTGGTGGATTTTATTTTAAAGTCTCTTTTGTCAGAGATTAATGTTGCCCTCTTGCTCTTTTTCGTGTGTTGTTTGCTTGATATATTTTTTCCAACGTTTGAGTTTTAGCCTGTTTTTGTCATTAAGTCTAAGGTGCATCTCTTGTAGGCAACATATAGATGGATCATGCTCTTTTATCCAATCTGCCACTCTCTGTCTCTTTAGTGGTGCATTAAGTCTGTTTACATTCAGCTTAATTATTGATGGGTATGAGGTTAGTACTGTCATCCTCATGTCTTTTTTGTGTGTGTTGTTCACAGTTTCTTTGTTCCCCTTAATTTTCTGTGCTGAGTCTTTTTTCTTTGTGTATTTTTTTATCTTTTTCATTTTAGATTTTGTGTTTCTGTGTCTTTATGTTTTTCTACTTTTTTTATTTTGAGTTGTAAGAGTGTTAGATCTCTTTTTGTTTACCTTAATATTTACCCCTATTTTTCTAAGTTTATACCAATCTTTTATTACTTTATATCACCTTGACTTCTCCTCCATATGAAAAATCAATGTCTACATTTTTAAGTCACTCTTTTTTTGTTTTAATGTTGTCCTTTTTTACATATTGATATCTGTGTTTCCCTATTCTCAATGTTTTAGTTTTGATGTATTTTCAACTTCCCTATCTGAGTCAATATCTGGTTGCTCTGTCCTGTATTCTACCTTTGCGGTTTTATCTGATGTTATTGATTATCTAACTGTAGGACACCCTTCAGTATTTGTTGTAATTTTGGTTTGGTTTTTGCAAATTCCCTAAACATTTTTTTATCTGGAAATGCCCTAATTTCACCATCATATTTGAGAGACAGTTTTGCTGGATATATAATTCTTGGCTGGCGGTTGTTTTCCTTGAAGGTTTTATATATGTCATCCCATTGCCTTCTTGTCTGCATGGTTTCTACTAAGTATTCCAAGCTTATTCTAATTGACTCTCCTTTGTAGATGACTTTTCTTTTATCCCTAGCCACACTTAATGTTCTCTCTTTATCTTTGGTTTTGGTAAGTTTGATTATAATATGTCTTGGTGACTTTCTTTTGGAATGTACCTTATGTGGGGTTTGATGAGCATCTTGGATAGATATCTTCTCATTTTTCATGATATTGGAAGTTTTCTTTCAACAAATCTTCAACAATTTTCTCTGTGTTTTCTGTTATCTTCCCCCCACCCCGCTTCTGGTACTCCAGTCACTCATAGGTCATTTGTCCTGATAGAGTCCCACATGACTCTTACAATTTCTTCATTCTTTTCATTCTTTTATCTGATTTTTCCTCAAATAAGTTGGCGTCAACTGCTTTATCTTCAATGTTACTGATTCCAACTTCTACTGCCTCAATTCTGCTCCTATGACTTTCTATTGTGTTGTCTAATTCTGTAATTTTATTGTTAATCTTCTGGATTTCTGATTGCTGTCTCTCTGTGGATTCTTGCAGCCTATTAAATTGTCATGTTCTTAGATAACTTTTTTAAGTTCTGCTGCTACTTTGTCTGTGTGTTCCCTGGCAGTATTTGCTTTTTGTAGAATTTCCTTTCTACTTTCTTAAAGACTTCTGTATATTAATCTTTTGTATTCTGCCTCTGATAATTCCAAGAAGTTCTTTTCCTCCAGAGAATTTATTGAGACTTTGTTTTGGGAGCTTGCTGAAGCCATCATGGTCTGCCTTTTTATGTGACTTGATATCGACTGTTGTCTCTGAGCAATCAATAATTTGTTATAATTTTATTTTGTATTGGCTTAGTGAGGCCTATCTTCTTATTTTGTTTTGTTTTGATATGCCCAAATAGGCTGCTCATGTGCACTAGTTTGATTTTTGACACCTTTGGATCTCTAACGTCCTGTCACCAGGTAGTTAGTTCTGTAACTAAATATGTGCATACAGGAGTCCGTTAAATTTTCCTATATGGTTCAGCTCAGGTGTCCAGGCAGTCGGTCACCAAGTGTGTGGCACAGGCTCTCAGAGAGGCATGGGTGATTGGTATAGGAACTGGTATCTGGCTATGGTAGGGTATCACGTGCTGAGCCAGGCAGGGGGCCGACTGCTGCCCCTGAGAGTCTGAAAGGAAAGCGTGTCCTATTCCCTAGAGCAAGTAGGTAGGTGAGTTTTATAGCCGGACTATGAGCACCCCACTCTGTTAGCTGTAAAGACGCGAGGGCACCACTTTTTCTTGGCCTCCTGTAGCAAGTGACTAGGTGGCGTATGTGACTCCAGCAGTCTCAAGCCCCTGCTGCGGATCGGTAAATGTGCCTGCTTAAGGGGCAGGGCTGTGTCGAGGGTCACAAATCTGCCACTTCACAGCTGAAACAGATGAAGTTAAACTTCAGATGTTTACCCTGTTGTACTGTGGTAGTGAAGGCTAACACTATTGAGATTGGTCCCCACAAGTCTATACATGGGTGTAAAGCACTCAAAGCCTGTGGACCCCTTATGCCTGTGCCTAGCAAATGAGCTGTGCTGACCCTGAGTTCCTGGCTTAGGGGAGCCAGTAGGTTATTTGTTCCCTCTCCAAGGCCAGGAGAATGGGTCAGGGTGCCTTTTGGGATCTACTTCTGGCCCAGTGGACTTCTGGTGCAGGGTGGGGAGGGAGGATGTAAAAGGGAGAGAGGTTCTTCCCAAATGGGCTTTTTTTTTTTTTAAATCCCCACTAAAGGCCGTATTCATGTACTTATCTTTAGCCACTTGGGAGCTCCTTTTCACTGGTTTGGAGTGTCCAAGCAGAATCTCTGCTGCCAGATCTCTCTCGATGTGGAAACTGCCTCCTGAGTGCGTGCACAGCTGTTTGTCTGCTTCACTGCAGACCCTGAGAGGCTGAAGAGCTGCTGTCCCGCAGGCACTGCTCTTGCCCTCCTCACTTCTTTTGAACCATCTTCCTCTCCCCATGCCACTCAGTCAGATTCCTCATCTTTGCCTTGTTCAGGACTCCTAGATATTCATATACAATCAAATCCTTGTTTCTCCAGGTCTTTGTTTTAAGAGGGATATATGAAACCATCTGACTAGTCCGCCATCTTGCCCCCCCCCCCCCCGTAGCTGAGTTCGTTATCTCTTCATTTGATGCTTAGGGTTTCAGGATGGCTGTTTTCTCTGTTTGGTTTAGTTTTTATGATCTTTGCTGTGGATGGATGGTGTGGTGCTTCTGCCTAGAGTGCCACGTTGCCTGGAAGTCTGTATTATTTGTCTTTAAATGTTGATAATTTTTAAGTTTAAAGAACCTCTAAGAGTGTTACTTAGTTTCATGATTTGGGTTTTGGAGTGAAACTTTGTCTGACTTTGGTTGGCTTTTCAGTCTGTCACTTTGCAGCCTGTATCTGCTGTCTGGCCAGCTGGTTCAGTGTCAGTTTTCTTCATGCCACTAGTGCTCCTGCTGAGACTTTAGTTTATTCCAGTGCATCTTCCTGTTTCTTTTGAGCTGATCATGAGGTTATCATTTCCCTAATTGTTGGAACAAACTATAAATAGTTCCTAATGCCTGGTTTAATTCTTGTTGAATGAACTGGACAGAATCTGGCTTTTTGAATTTCACTTATGACTTTTCATTTTTTATTCATATGTAAATTAGTCCACTTTTCTCTTTTTGGGGGCTTTGTCAGATTTTGATATTGAGGCATGGTTCATTAAAGTTAACTTCCCATGTTTCTCTGAGTTCTGAAATGGTTTCCCAAAACGAGTGCCCAGCTTTGTGAAAGTCTGAAAACTCATCCTTCTGAGCCTGAAGGAGTCTATGCCATCTGAATTGTCATTATTTTTTACCAACTATTGAGTCTCATGTCTGCTATGTCACCTGTGTACAGGAGCTTTGTTGTCGATAAGGTGAGTTAAGGTATCCAGAGTGCTCGAATTGGAGCTGACACTTGGTGCAGAAGGCTTGGACACATAGCAAAGAGCTACAGTGAAGAGAGCAGGACCACTCTTCCAGGACGTTTCCAAGAGAGCTGGACGCACAGTTCGTGATGATGGTGGCACCCTCCCCTGAGGAAGCCTCACAAGGATGTGCTATGCAAAGAGGAGGAGAGAAAGAGACAGAGAGAGATGTAGAGAGAGGTGAGAATGAAAGAGAGAGGTGAGACAGAGATACACAGAGAGACAGAGATAGAGAAAGAGAGAGACAGAGACAGAGAGGCAGAGAGAGACATAGAGAGAGGTGAGACGGAGAGGTGAGGCAGAAAGAGAGAGACATATAGAGAGACAGAGATAGTGAAAGACAGACAGAGACAGTTAGAGAGAAGACACAGATAGAAAGAGACAGACTGAAAGAGACAGAGAAAGACAAAGACAGAGAGAGAGAGCGGGAGGACAATCAGAGAGAGAGAGTAAGAGACAGATAGAGAGACAGAGAGAGAGAAGTCCCCTCCAGCTCAAGGAACTGGTGCTTTATCCTTCTCCTTGGTGCACATTGAGTTACAGGGTCTGGTGTGAGTTTCTTGTCTTGGCTTTGCTCACTTAGTCATGAGCATCTTTGTGATGCCAGTTGTGCACATTCTGCATGAGGAGCTTTGTGACGCAGAGATTTCAAGCACATTAGGCAAGGATGTTCTGGGTGGGGGAATGTGGTGGCTACAATTTTGGAAGAACAGGTCTCATAAATTGTGTGCTCATTGGGGGCCAAACAGCATATCAGGCACCTGTGTGTGATATCAAATTTAATCCTCACCACAAGTCCAAGGAGGAAGCATTGCTGTTATTCCTATTGTTATTATGGTTT
The DNA here is from genome assembly GCF_000243295.1 of Trichechus manatus latirostris. Lineage (NCBI taxonomy): Eukaryota > Metazoa > Chordata > Mammalia > Sirenia > Trichechidae > Trichechus > Trichechus manatus. The sequence goes on from NW_004443989.1 coordinate 13,894,024, forward strand.
TTGCAGTTATTGTATTATTCCACTACACAGTTGGAGAGGCCATGGCCTTTACACTTAGAGGAAAAGAGTAGGTGGTCCTAGAGCTCTCTCCAGGAGAAGAGAGGGGGTGCTGGCTCTGGGTGGGCATGGAGCAGGTTTTCATCAGCTTTCTGCACACAGACAGTGGGTGGAGGCTCATGGAGCCCAGGGCATTGATCATGGTTGGTCAGGCTCAGAGTGTGGACAATGAGGCTTTCAGGCCTTCCTGGCCCACAAGTCTTAGATACTGGACACTCCATGTCCTGCTTTCTGCGACCAACCATATGACCAGAGGAACAGCCCTTGCCAGTGGGTGCCTCCTCTGGGACTAAAGGCCAGCTGTCCATCAGGCTGCACTTTGGGACCACTAGGGATTCTTCAGAGAGCAGACTTCTTCTTTGTCTCCTCCATGTCACTTCTGGAGCCACCAGGGGAAAAGTAAGGAAGGCCACTGGAGCCAAGGAACACTCACCTTGGCCTTTTGGGGCTGCCATTGCCTGGACAATTCTGAACTGTTCCTGCTGCACTATGCCAAGTGGTGTGGTCTATCCTGGTGGTTCTGAGGCAAGACTGCAGTCTCCTTCTGAGGCCATATCTTCACTCCCCATGGTCACCCTGGCAGCCTCAGCATATGCTAAGCCAGGCAGCACCTAGCACATACCCAGCTGATAGCCCCCAGGAGACCTTGCAAGGGATAGTGACCATAGTACTGGCTCTCAGGCCAAATGCTCCCATGACAGTGACAGGATTAGCTTCTGTGATGATTAATGAGGAATAAGCACACTCTTTCATTCCTATAGGGCTGAGGCCATGGTCAGGGGCCAATAAAGCTCCTCCAATTCTTAAGGAACTGTTTTGGGGAACTATCTTAATCTGGCACTGTCATAAGAAAATACCACAAAGTAGGTAGCTTCAAAGAATAAAAATGCATTATCTTACAGTTCTGTAGGCTAGAAGTCTAAGTCAGAGTGTTAACCATGTTGATTTCTTCTGGTAGCTTTGAGGGAGAAATTACTCCATGCCTCTCTCCTACTTTCTAATGGCTGCTGGAATTCCTTGGCATTCCTTTGCTTCTTGTAGATGTGTCTGTCTTCCCTCTTCATGTATCTTTCCTTTTATAAGACACCACTCAGAAAGGATTACGACTAGGACCCACCCTACTCCAGTATGAGTTATAACATCTGCAAAGAAAAACCCTATTTCATCAAACAAGTTCACATTTTTGGGGGGACACAATTCATTCTATAACATGGGGTGTAATAATAGGATAATAGGAAAGCTTTTCTGGAACATTTCTCCTCCACCCTCCCACCTTGTCCACGTGCCACTGAGCAGAGAGTACCGCACTACCCATCTTCTGGGGAGAAGCTCCTGGAGACCTTGAGGTGGGTGGGGCTGCATGACAGGCTAGGGAACAGTTCCAGCCCAAAGGAGCCCTGCCTGGCATGCTCTCCCAGTGAACTTCAGTGCAGTGAATACCAGCCCAGATGCAGCGTCCTTTCCTCTGTCAGCCTCCGGAGGCTCTCAGGCAGAGCTGGCGCTGACTCCCCACCTTACCTCCCTTGGACCCATCTCCAACGCTGGGCTCCTCAATGTTGGGGTGGGGGCTTGAATGCAGTCATGCCCACTGGGGTTCAGTGGGAACAGTGCTTCCTGAGAAATGCTGGGTAGGGTCACTAGCAAGGCTGCAGCCTCCCTGTGTCTATGTCTGGCTCTGTTTGCCACAGTGGTCTCTGAGTAGGGTGTCTGCCCATGGGGAGCTTGACCATGGATGAGGTATCAGGTGCTATCTCCTGTCTTGGGTGACTTCCTGTAGCCAGACACATGCTGAGATCCAGGGTGGCTGGGGTCCCAGTGCAGGCTGGGGTACATTCATGGGTTGGCTGGGAAGTCCCCAGCTAACAGGAGGAGAGATGCAGTCCCTGGGTATGGTGCTGACCCTGGCCATAGTGGGCTGGGACCTGAGGGGTAGGTTTTTGCATCCAGGTCTGTCACTGTAGTAGTTATTGTTACACAGTGGGAGCGTCCTTGACAAAAAGCCCTGCTTTTGTGGGCCCCTGATCTCCTCCAGGCTGCTTGGGGTGTTAACTTGGCCCAGATAACCTGTGTCCTTGACCCCAGATCTTTACTCAGTGGTCTTCTCTGCACACAGGGCATGCAGGCAGCCTGGCCCAGTCCCTGCACTCCTGGTGCATAGGAATGGATTTGAGGTGATGCTGTACTCTGCAAGGTAGGGAGGAGCCCAGCCCCTGGGGCCTGTGGTCATAGGGTGCAGGTACATAGAACAGGTGCCCACACTTCCTTTCCTGGGGTGGGGCCTGTGCAGGAGGGCTTCCTGAGGGGTTCTGTTTTCTGTGGGCCATTCTCATGCAGGATGGATGAGCTGACCAGTGACCAGGGAGAGACTCAGGAGGCGAGACGGCCGTTTCTGAAAGTTTCTTTTTTCTGAAGTGTGAGCATGGACCTTGTTTGGCTCTGGGGGAGGTCAAGTGAGGCGTGTTGTTCATAGAAGGCCAGGCTGTTCCAGCACCATCTCATAACTTGCCCTCTGGAAACAACCCCAGGAAAGGGGCCACACCAGGCCCTGGCTGCTTGAACCTGGTTGGCAAGCATCCTGCTGACACCGTCACCTCTCCTGGACACTCCAGTAGTTATGGCCCTGGAGGCATTGCCTCGTGGGCCACGGCTGGTGGGTAATGGCTGTTAAGTGCCCTTGGACCCACTGGACACCCCAGCCCTCAATAGCTCCTACCTGCAGCCTCTTCTAGAGCCACACAGCTATCCTTTCCACTAGGAGAAAGGATTCTAAAAGCAAATCAGTCAGCCCTACCCACCCTCCTCATATGCTGCAAGAGTCAAGGCTAACTCCAGCCTGCTGCCCAGCTGGGCATAGGGTGCTGGGAAGTGTAGGGCACTGGGTGTCATGTGGGGCAAGGTGGCAGAGAAGACAAGGAAGTATGACCAAGAGGCCCAGTGACTGCAGGGCTGGAACATGCCAGGGCACCAGGGATAGCTTAACCTTCCTGTTGCCTTGGTCCAAACTGGGGGGCATCACAGAGTGGTGTGTCTGACTGACCAGCTTTGGCCCCAATATGGTGACCAACCCCAGGGAAGGAAGGAGGACTTTTGTGGGCTGTCCACTGGAAGACAGCAGACAATGCCGTGGGGGGATCAGGAGGAGTGTACCCACTGTGATCGAGATTAGGCTGAGTTGGGGGTTGGCTTTGGCCAGTCTGTTTCGTGACCAGTATGGATTTCCCTGTCGTGGTCTCTTTGGTGACCCTCCAGGGGCTTGGGGGTCCAGGGAGCCTTGTCACCACCATGGCACTGTACCTGCTGGTTTGAGTCATGGACCACATGGCTGTGGTACCCCCCAAATCCATGACAGTGTGTCCCCATTTGTCTTAGTTATCTTGTGCTGCTATAGCAGAAATACCACAAGTGGGTGACTTTAAAAAACAGAAATCTATTTTCTCACAGTTTAGAAGGCTAGAAGTCTGAATTCAGAGTACTGGCTCTAGAGGAAGGCTTTCTCTCTATCTGCTCTGGGGAGGGGAAGGTCCTTGTCTCTTTTCAGCTTCTATTCCTAGGTTCCTTGGTAGATCATGTGGCTTGTATCATGTACTGGTTTGCTTGCTTAATCTGCTCTTTTATATTCACAAGAGATTGACTCAAAACACATCCTACACTAATACTGCCTGATTAACATAACAAAGAAAATCCATGTCCAAATGGGATTATAGCCTTGGGTATAGGGGTCAGGATTTACAACACATATTTTTGAGGGACACATTCAATCCTTAACACATCTCAAAACCCTGGTCAGGCCCACAGTGCCTGGTAGGTGGGCCTAGAGCTTAGGGGTGGGTTTTTGCAAGGCTTTGTGAGGATGTGGACATAACAGTTATAACTATCACAGTAATACCACAGTGGTGCATGCCTGCCCCCAATCCCCTTCTGGCAGGATGAAAGGAAGGCATCCCCAGAGGTAGAGACCTGAGCTCAGGGCTAGGCTCCATGCCTGAGAGGTTGCACGCCGAAGCACCTGGGGGGGCCTCTCGGGGTGACATGGCTATGCCAGCCTATCCTGGGACTCCCTGTGAGCCCATAGATGTCTTTCCAGCTTGAAAAGAGTCCCCCCTCACTGCAGCGCCACTCAGGGTGGGTGAGCGCCCATCCCCATTGTGCATGGGTTACCTAGGGATCTTTTATATCCTTGGGGCCAGCAGTACCTGCCTCAGGAAGGCCAGAGAAGGGAGCAGAGGCCAAGGCGGGGAGGTCAGGAGTTCTCCAGCCCAGGGGATGGTACACCAAGGACTGTGAATCAGAAGATTGCTCCTTATTCTGTGAGAGCTCAGGGTGTGCCCTAGAAACAGAGACATGGTTCCAAGGAGCTCCTCCCACCTGTGACTGTCTGTCAGCATCAGCCCCAGGCTCTGCCTCCTAGGTCTTCCCAGGCTGGCCTCAATGTTGATGGCCACAGAGGGTCTCCTGCCTTCACCTCTGACTTGTGCCTTGCTGTCCCTGTTCAGGGAACTCTTTGCCCTTTAGCTGGCTTCTCCCTTAGGGAGTCAGGGATGGATGGCACCCAGAGACTCTGAGCTCCACAGAGGGGCAGGTGGGAGGGACAGAAGTTACAGCTCAGGACCTGGAACTGTTCTAGTGCTGCCAAGGGGTAAATTTTGAAAAAAATACACTTGTATTAGTTCACTAGAAATCCCATTATAAATGCAGTATCTGCGCCTGGTGAAAACTTTAAAATATAAGGAAGACTGTAAATGAACTGTGCATTTCCCTTCTCCCTCTCCCCCCATGCCTACCAGACTGGGCTCCCCCTGTGATCACAGGCATGAGTCCACTTGGTGAACAACTTGGTGTTCTCTGTGTACAGACTTGGAAAGATCAAAATACCCTGGTGAATACATGCCGCGGTTCCACTTCCCTTGTGCAGAGCTAGTGTTATGGATTGAATTGTGTCCCCAAAAAATGTATGTCTACTTGGCTAGGCCATGGTTCCCAGTATTGTGTGATTGCCCACCATTTTATCATTTGAAGTGATATTCTTATGTTTTGTAAATCCTCTGTCTACAATGTTAATGAGCCCGATTAGAGGCAGTTACATTAATGAGGCAAGACTCAATCTACAAGATTAGGTTGTATTTTGAGTCAATCTCTGTGAGATATAAAAGAGATAAGGGAATAGAAAGACAGGGGGAGCTCAGGTCACCAAGAAAGTAGTGCCAGGAGCAGAGCAAGTTCTTTGCAGCCAGGATCCCTGTGCTGAGAAGCTAGTAGACTAGAGGAAAAGAGATGACAAGGACCTTCCTCTAGAGCCTACAGAGAGAGAAAGACTTCCCTTGGAGCTGGCACCCTGAATTCAGAATTTTGGCCTACTACACTGTGAGAGAATAAACTTCTGTTTGTTAAAGCTACGCACTTGTGGTATTTCTGTTATAGTAGCACTAGATAACTAAGACAGGTGGTATACAGACCTCCACCTGCCCTTGCCACCCAGGAGTTGGCCTCTTTTTCTTTTGTCATCAGTGGCACACCGTGTCCCATTGTCTCCGAACTCCAACATCCACTGGTGGGTGGCAGTTCAGATGCCTTGTGCCCTTGCGGGAGTTGATGGTCATTGCCAGGCTGCACCCCAGGACACCACGAACTTTTGCTGAGGCTTTTGGGCAGGGCTGCATCACTGTGGTATCCACAGTAACTCCCATTGCAATATTGTCACAGTGACACATGTCCCCACACAATCCTCCTGCCTGTGACGGCCCTATCCACCCTCTGCAGCAGGGAATCTGAGAGTTTCAGAGGTTTTGATATGGCGCTCAGGTGAGGAGGGATAATTCTGACCAGCCTTCTGGGGGCCAAGAGACAGCTGTTCTTCAGGACTGCTGCTTGTGGCCCTGGTGAGTGCTGGGGGCTCCACTTTGACCGAGGATGAGCCCCATGCTGGACAAACCCCTGTGTGGGGTCCTGAGCATGTGCTGTGGTTTGCCTGCTGGTGTCTGTGCAGCCTTTTCTCCCTCCTACTCTAGGAGAGCTTTGGAGTCTTGATCTGTTTCCATCTGGTGCTCTGTGTCCCTCTTGGTAGTGTGGACTGTGAGCCATTAGGTGTTGCATCCCTTCTGAGGTTAGGTCTGCTGAAAACTGCAGCTTTGGGATCAAACCTGTGATGTTCCTCAAGCCCTGGGGGTCAAGGGCCTAGGGATGGGACAGAGGCCCCTGCAGAATCCTCTGTCTGCTGGACACAGGGCTGAGGCCACACACTGTGACTTGCCTGGGACTAGGCTGACCTGGGATAGGGGAGGGTTTGGGAAGTGATTCCTGTTGATGAGAGAGAGCTGAGATGCATGGAATGGATCCTAATTGTGCCCAGTCTCCTAGGGTGCAGGAGATGACTTCTGTGCATGCAGGAGACACATACCAGGAGAGGTGCCACCAGAGGCTGGCATGAAGCCAGGGCTTCAGAGTTGTTCTCTATCAGTGTTGCACACATGGGCAAGGTATGGAGATGGGAGTGATCCCTGGTGCCACTGAACTGGAGAGTGTGGAGGTGGATTGGCTATTTCGAGGATTCCCTTTGGAAGGTGGCTGTGGAGCAATGCCCTGCATCTAGACTGAAGATGAGCTGGAATTAGGGGCTCCCTCAGTAAGAAGGTGTCTGTGGTCCTAGGGAGAGAAATGAGACCCAGGGCACACCTGTGATTTCTCTTGGAAAACTTTCTAAGCTGTTGTAGCAGAGGCACAGGCATACTGTAAAATATTTTGAAGATTAAACCGAAAAGGGAAAGTAAAAATCAATTAGTTCTCGAAATTACCTTTCCCAGTTTAGTCTTTCTATATACACTCCTGTCATCACACGGTGTGTGGTCTTTTTGAACACTTTTACTAAACGTCGTTCTCCCAGGAGCTCTGCTCCTTGCCTCACATGCTTTGTAAACTGGGAATGCTTGCAGGACATTCCCGCTAATGGCTGCATCATAACTTCTTTAGGCAATAGCTTGCTTCCAACATTTTTATAATCATAAATACTCCTCTGAAGAATGTTCATAAAAAGTTTTCTCTTTTCCTAATATTTCCTAGCCATTTGTGTTTATTTTGCAATTTGTCTGTTATATCCTTTGTCCATTTCTTTGAAGGGTTTTGCTATTCTTCTTATTAGCTTCTATGATTTCTTTGCATACTGGTGGTATAAAACCTTTACATATTCTTTGAATTTTTTTTTTAGTGTATTATTTACTTTTAAATTTTGATGATTTTTAAGTGTAAAGAACCTCTAAGTGTGCCACCTAGTTTCATGATTTGGGTTTTGGAGTGAAGCTTTGTCTGACTTTGGGTGGCTTTTTGGCTCATCTCTTCTGATTCACAGTCCTGGAGAACTCCTGACCTCCCCGCCTTGGCCTCTGCTCCCTTCTCTGGCCTTCCTGAGGCAGGTACTGCTGGCCCCAAGGATATAAAAGAACCCTAGGTAACCCATGCACAATGGGGATGGGCGCTCACCCACCCTGAGTGGCGCTGCGGTGAGGGGGGACTCTTTTCAAGCTGGAAAGACATCTATGGGCTCACAGGGAGTCCCAGGATAGGCTAGCATAGCCATGTCACCCCGAGAGGCCCCCCCCAGGTGCTTCGGCCTGCAACCTCTCAGGCATGGAGCCTAGCCCTGAGCTCAGGTCTCTACCTGCACTGTATCTGACAGCTGTATACAATGCTTCCCACATTTGAGGAGGGGCTTTCATCAACAGCCAGCAGCAACCACTGATATCAGTCTGGGGCTGAAAGAGGCATAAAGGAGAGGACATTTTAGTTCAGGCACTTCACCTGCCCTCTGCTTGTGGGAGCCCTTCTGCAGAGACCATCCTGCCCTGGACCCTGTGCCTTAACTTCCAAGGAATTCGGCCCTGTTAGAGAGAGAGCTGAGCTTCCTCTATAGAGGTGATCAATTAAAGCCAGAGCCAAACTCAGCATGGCTGGCCAGGGCAGGAGGGGCCCTGAGTCTTTGACTGCAACTCTCTTCACAGACCGCAGTGCAAGCTATGCACCAAGTCTGGCTGAGGGGGGCAGTTCCCCCGTGTCGTGGTTGTTCCGAAGGATCACACACAGAGGACTTCGACCTGGTGCCTGACTCCTCAGGCTCCTCCTGATTAGGGTCTGCCCACCCCACACACCCTTCTCAAAGCACTTCAGCATCACACTTGTCTGAGTGTCCTCAAGACAGTTAGTTCCAGGTGCATCTTTGTGTCTACCCAGGACTCTTGCCCTTGAGAGAGCACTTACTGTTCTCTACTTACTCCCTTGGCCTCTCAGGCTTTGACTGAGGGTGGGGGTGACACAGTCCTAAGTATCTTTCTGCCCAGGCACTGCATGTCTTCTATCATGGCTCCTGCAGGGCTCCTCCTCCCTCTGTTGTTTCCTGATGTCAGTTGCCCCAGAAGTGCTTGGGCCCCAAACACTAGTCCTTCATGTCCTGGAAGGTGCCTTCCTAGCACTGCCCAGTGCTACTCTCTTATGTGTCTAGGTCACAGTAACAAATGTGTGTGAGCATGGGGTCCAAGGGGGAAGGCAGTGCAGAGTGCCCACAGCTACAGGGCCCCATGCCTGAATGACCACTCATGCCGGCCTTTGTGCACCCACCAGGGTTCAGTAAACTTCCCCTACAATTCTAGAGGTTTATAGGTCCCTAGGTCCTCTTTCTAAGCACATGCAGCTCCTGACTCATCCTAGCCAGGAAAGGGGACCAGAGGCCACAACTCCAGCTCTCCCAGGAGATGGTTCAGCTACAAATGTGAATTTCTAGAGCCTTGTGTGTCATTATGCATTTTCTTGAGTCAGGATGAGGAGAGGGACTTCTCCCTTCATCTGCAGCCAGATCCTGACACCACCCATCAGTCTAAGCCCCCTGTCCTGACTCCTTCCTCTAAGTGTGCTGCCTCCTGGCAGGGTAGCTCTGGCCCCTGATCTCTGAGCCACATGTATGACCCATCCCCTGCATCCTGTGGATTTCCAGAACCAAGCCCCTGCAACCTCAGCTGAACACAAGGAAGCCACACTGGTTGATCCTCCCCCACAGCATCAGCTCCAGTGGTATCTGCAGTGCCCAGAGCACAGAGGAAGGACCACCCTACACCCTCACGCTGGGGTTATCCTAGGACATACTACTGTGGTGTGTCCCAGGGGCATTCCTGAGGCATCCTGGAGGGGGTTATGGTAGCACTTTGGCTGGATTAAAGGGAAGCCCTGGAATTTCTCAGGGGCTTAGTTGGTGCCCCTGGGACTCCAGTGCCTGCTTAGAACAAAGTCTGCAGCTAAATTTCTGGGGACCCTTCTATTCCCAGGGAGTCCAAAGGGAAAGGAGGTGTGCAGAGGCTGCCACCAGTTGAGGGAGGCTGTCCTGCTCATTGCCAAGCCCACCCAGTACTGGGACCCTGAGTCAACCCACGCTTTGTGTGTGGCTCTGAGTTGGTGTCAGGGTACAAGGAGAGGAGGGACAGCTGCTTTCGATGGTGGCATGACTCAGCAAGACACCAGAGCCACAGCCTGGTTCTTGACCTCTTGCTTCTGGCAAGAGTGTCCTGTGGTTGTTATGACAACCAAAAACTTAGTGGCTTTAAATGACTGACTCTGTGGCCACAGCTGCAGGGCTAGCTGAGGGACTGGGTCAGGGAGAAGGAGGTGCTGAGGCTGTCAGAGGATCATCCTTGTCTCTGGGCACCAGGAACTGGGGTGCAGGAGGTACTCGGCAGTTAGGGCTGCTGGATGTCCAAGGGTGAGGCAGACAACTAGCGGGCATGGGGAGACAGAAGATCGGGGACACCATGGATGGAGGTATGGCTGTGCTAGCTGACCTTAGGATGTTTGGAGGCCTCCTGAGGGGTCATAGGCTGGGTGGTAGGAACTCGGTCTGTCCTCTGCTGCCTTCAGGGTTCTAGGGAAGACTGGGATGGATGGTAGGGAGAAGAAAAGAGGGGTGGATGCCACCCTGCAGGGCTCTGGTATTGGGCTGGGAGGAAGAGGGAAGGCCTGTGGTGTGTGGGCTGGGCATGTGTTAGATGGACTGCATCAGGACCCACCTGAGCTCAGATCCCATGTGACTCCACCTGGTTTCTGGCCTGGAAGGCTAAGGAGGGATTCCTATGGGGTCAACTCCTGGAGGGGATGCTCTGGGACCACCTTCCCTGGGGGTTGGAAGATTTCCAGCAACAGTGTCCCTGACGATGACCTCATCAAGACGTCACTATGCGGAGAGCGCTACACTAACCCTCTTCTGAGGAGAAGCTCTTGGAGACCTCAAGGTGGGTGGGGGGTCTATGACATGCTAGATATCAATTCCTGCCCAAAGAAGCCCTGCCCAACATGCTCCCCCAGAGATCTTCTGTGTTTTAAATACCAGCCCTGCTGCAGCATCCTTTCCTCTGTTAGCCTCCAGAGTCTCCCAGGCAGAGCTGGCACGGTCTTCCCACCTTACCTCCCTGGGACTCCTCTTCAATTCTGGGCTCCTCCACGTTGGGATGGGGGCTTGGCTGCAGTAATACCCACTGGGGGACAGTGGGAACAGTGCTTCCTCAGGGCTGTTGGGTAGGGTTGCTAGCAAGGCTGCAGCCTCCCTGTGTTGGCACCTGGCTCTGTGGGCCACAGTGGTCTCTGGGTGGGGGATGTCTGTCCATGGGGAGCTTGACCACAGGCAAGGTACACGGTGCTGTCTCCCATCTTGTGTGATTTCCTGTGGCCAGACACATGCTGGGATCCAGGGAGGTACGAATCTGAGCGCAGGCTGGGGTACCTGTGTGAGATGGATTTGAAACCCCCAGCTAAGAACAGATGGATGTTGTCCCTGGGTCTGGTGCTGACACTAGTGATGGTGGGCTGGGAGCTAAGAGGCAGGTTTTTCCTGCCGGGTGTAATACTGTGGTAGTTATAGTTACACAATTGAAGCGTCCTTGACAAAAAGCCGTGTGTTTCATGGGCCCCTGCTTGCCCCTCCCCAGGCTCCTTGGAGGGCTCACCTGGCCCAGGTAACTAGTGCCCTTGACCCCAGACCTCTGCTCAGTGGTCTTCTCTGCACAGGTGCAGGCAGGCAGCCTGGCCCACTCCCTGCAGTCCTGGCCCCTGGGAATGGGTTTGAAGTGATGCTGTACTCTGCAAGGTAGGGAGGAACCCAGTCCCTGGGGTCTGTGGTCATGGAGTACAGGTACTTAGAGGGATGTCTGCACTTCCATCACTGAGGTGGGGTCTGTGCAGGACAGCTGCCTGAGGGGGTCTGTTTTCTGTGGGCCATTCTCATGCAGGATGGACCAGCTGACCAGCAGCCAGGGAGAGACTCTGGAGGGGAGACAGCCATTTCCAGAAGAATCTTTGCTTCTGAAGTGTGAGCATGGTCCTTGATTGGCTCCTAGGGGAGGTTGAGTGAAGTGCGTGGTTCATAGAAGGCAGGTCTGGTCTAGGGGCCTTACATGACTTGTCCCCAGGAAGGGGCCACGCCAGGCCCTGGCAGCTTAGACCTGATTGTCCAGTGTCCTGACAGCACTGTCACCTCTCCTGGACACTCCCCTGGTTAGGGCCCTGGAGGCACCACCTCTTGGGCCCGGCCAGTGGGCAGGGGCTGCTTAGTTCCCACAGGCGTGCTGGACACCCCAGTCCTCAATGGCGCTTACCTGGGGCCTCTTCTAGAGCCACCCACTCTGCCTTTCCACTGGGAGAAAGGATTTTAAAACCAAACCACTCAGCCCCAACCACACTTCTCATAGGCTGCAAGAGTCAATTCTCATCCTAACCTTCAAGTGTGGGGTGCAGGATGTCATGGGGGACAGGGTGGCACAGAAGGCAGAGAACTATGATCAAGAGACCCAGTGACTACAGGGTTGTGACAGTGCCAGGGCACTAGTGGTAGGCCAACATTCCTGTTTCTTTGGTCCAAAATAGGGCGCCATTGCAGAGTGGTGTGTCTGAGATGCTCAGCTGCAGACCTGATATGTTGACCTACTCCCAGGGAGGAGGGGGAAATTTTGTGGGCTGTCCACTAGAAGCCAGTGGACAATGGCCACCAGGGGGGAGTCAGGAGGAGTGTATTCACTATGATTGAGATTAAGCTGTGTTTGGGGTTGGCTTTGGCCTGTCTGTTTCATGACCCATATAGACTTCCCTGGTGGAGACTCTGTGGTGACCCTCCAGGGGCTTGACGATCAGGGGAGCCATGTCACCACCATGGCTCTGTACCTGCTGGTTTGGGTCATGGGCCACATGGCAGTGGTATCCCCCCAAATCCATGGTGGTGTGTCCGTGTTTGTCTTAGTTATCTAGTGCTGCTATGGAAGAAATACCACAAGTGGGTGGTTTTAACAAACAGAAATTTGTTTTCTCACAGTTTAGGAGGCTAGTAGTCCAAATTTAGAGCATTGCTCTAGAGGGAGTCTTCTCTCTCAGTCTGCTCTGGGGAAACTTCCTTGTCTCTTTTCAGCTTCTATTACTAGACCATGTGGCTTGTGTCATCTACTTGTTTGCTTGCTTAATCTGTTCTTTTATATCTCAAAAGAGATTGACTCAAATATCTCAAAAGAGATTGACTCAAGACACACCCTACACTAATACTGCCTAATAAACATAACAAAGGAACCAATGTCCAAATGAGATTATAGACACAGGTATAGGGGTTAGGATTTGCAACACATATTTTTAAGGGACACAATTCAATCCATATAACACATTTTAAAATCCTGGTTAGGCCCACAGTGCTTTCTGGGAGGGCCTAGGGCATAGGGATGGATTTTGTCAAGGCTTTGTGAGGCTGTGGCCATAACAGTCATAAGTATCACAGTAATACCACAGAGATGCACGCCTGCCACCATTCTCCTCTGGCAGAATGACAGGCAGGCAGCCCCAGAGGTAGAGACCTGAGCTCTGGACTGCATCCTGTGCCAGAGGGGTTGCTTACTGAAGCACCTGGGTGCCTCTGAAGGTAGCATGGCTGTGCCAGCCTGTCCTGGGACTCCTGCTGAGCTGGTGGTTGTCTGTCCATCTTGGAAGTCAATCGCCCTCTTCTGCCACTGCAGCAGCACACAGGGTGGGTGAGTGCCCATCCCTAAGGTTCTTGGGTTACTTGGGGGCCTTTTATAACCTTGGGGCCAGAGTACCTGCCCTAGGAAGGCTGGAGAAGGGAGCAGATACCAAAGTGGTAGGTCAAGGGTTCCCCAGCCCAGGGGAAGGAGACACCTAGGACTGTGAATCTGAACTGTGCTCCTTATTCTGTAAAAGTGCAGAGTGTACTTTAGGAGCAGAGACTTGGGTCCTAGGAACTCCTCCCAGCTGTGGCTCTGGGTCAGCAGAGGCCCCAGGTCTTGCCCCCTACGTGCTCCAAGGCTGGCCTCTATGTCAATGCCTTGAGAGAGCACCTGCCTCCACCTCTGGCTTGTGCCTCACTGTCCCTACTCAGGGGACTCTTTGCTCTTTTGCTGGCTTCTCCCTCAGGGAGTCAGGGGTGGATGAATCCCTGAGACCCTGAGATCCACAGAGGGGCAGGTAGGAGGGACAGAAGTCATAGCTAAGCACGTGGAGTGGTTCTAACATTGCTAAGGGTCAGTTGTCAAAAAATATACTTACATTTGATTCACTACTGTCTTAGTCATTCAGTGCTGCTTTAACAGAAATTCCACAAGTGGATGGCTTTACCAAAGATAAATTTATTTCTTCACAGTAAAGTTAGCTAAAAGTCCAAATTCAGGGTGTCAGCTCCAGGGGAAGGCTTTCTCTTTCTGTCGGCCTTCTCATCAATCTTCCCCTGGACTAAGAGCTTCTCCACACAGGGACCCTGGGTCCAAAGGACACACTTTTCTCCCAGCACTGCTTTCTTGGTGATATGAGGTCCCCCTGTCTCTCTGCTCACTTCTCTCTTTTATATCTCAAGAGAGTGCCTCAAGACACAATCCCATTTTGTAGACTGAGTCCTGCCTCACTAACACAACTGCCACACATCCTCCGTCTTAACATCATAGGGGCAGGATTTACAACATGTAGGAAAATCACACAATACCTGGAATCATGTCCCAGCCAAATTGATACACACATTTTTGGGGGGACATAATTCAATTCATGACAACTACAAATCCCATTATAAATGTACTATCTGTCCCTGGTGGAAATTTAAAACATAAGGAAGAGAGTAAATGGGTTGGGCATGTCCCCTCTCCCTCTCCTCCCATTCCTACCAAGCTGGGCTTGCCCCTGTGACCACAGGCACAAGGCCTCCCTGTGACCCTCTTGATGTTCTCTGTGCACACACTAGGGAGGATCAAAATACGCTGGTTCCACCTCCCTTATGCAGAGCTGATGTTATGGATTGAATTGTGTCCCCAATAAATGTGTGTATACTTGGCTAGGCAATGATTCCCAGTATTGTGTGATTGTCCACCATTTTGTTATTTGATATGATTTTCTTATGTGCTGTAAATCTTACCTCTAAGATGTTAATGAGACAGGGTTAGAGGCAGTTATGTTAATGAAGTATGAATCCATCTACAAGACTAAGTTTTATTTTGAGTCAATCTCTTTTGAGATATAAAAGAGAGAAGAGAGCAGAGAGACAGGGGAACCTTATGCCACCAAGGAAGTAGTGCCAGGGTTAGAGTATGTCTTTTGGACCCTGGCTTCCTGTGCTGAGAAGCTCCTAGACGACAGGAAAATTGATGACAAGGACCTTCCTCCAGAGCCGACAGAGAAAGAAAGCCTTCCACTAGAGCTAGGGCCCTGAATTCAGGCTTCTAGCATACTAGACTGTAAGAGAATAAACTTCTGTTTGCTAAAGCCACTCACTGGTGGTATTTCTGTCACAGCAGCACTAGATAATTAAGACTGCTCTTCAGTAGACCTCCAAATGCCTCTGCTGCCCCAGGAGCCCAGCATCCTTTTCTGTTGTCATCACTGAGACATCCTTTTCTCATTGTCTCCGAACTCCAGCGTCCAAGGGTGTGTGGTAGTCCAGATGCCATGTGCCCTGCGGGAGTTTATGGACACTGCCAGCCTGCATCCCAGGGTTCTGCACTGCAAGCTTTGGGCAGGGCTTTTGGGCAGGTGTTGAGTCACTATGGTAGTTGCAATAACTCCAACTGCAATATTGTCACTGTGACACATGCCCCCACACAATCCTCCTGCCTGGGACAGCCCAGTCAACACTTTGCAGCAGGGATTCCAAGAGTTCAAGAGATTTTGGTAGAGAGCTCAGGTGAGGAGGGATGACTCTGACTAGTGCTCTGGGGCCAAGAGAAAGCTGCTCACCAGGGTTGCTGCATGTGTCCCGGATAAGTGCTGTGGGCTCCACTGTGGCCAGGGAGGAGCTCCATAGTGGACAAACTGCTGCTTGGCATCTTGAGCATGTGTAGTGGTTTGTCTGCCGGTGCCTGTGTGGCCCTTGGTCCCTTCTGCTCCAGGAGGGCTTTGGGATCTTGAACTGTTTCAATCTGGTGCTCTGTGTGCCTCTTGGCTGCTGAAAGCTGCAGCTTTGGGATCAAACCTGGGATATTTCTCACACCCTGGGTGCCCAAGGACTGAGGATGGGGCAGTGATCCCTGTGGAACCCTCTGTCTACTGGATGCAGGACTGGGGCCAGACACTGTGGCTTTCCTGTGACCAGGCTGGCCTGGAATGTAAGGGGGTTTGAGAAGCACCTCCCGTTGGGGAGGGAGGTATGAGAAACATGAAATGGACCACAATTGTGCCAAGTCTCCTAAGGCACAGCAGATGACTTCTGTGCATGCAGGGGACACATACCAGGAGAGGGGCCACCGAAGGCTGGTGTGGAGCCAGGGCTTCAGAGTTGCTGTTTGTGAATGTTGCACACATGGGCCAGGTATTGAGATGGGGGTGGTCCTGGTGCTGCTGGTCAGAAGAGTGTGGAGGTAGGGAGCCTATTTCGAGGATCCCCTTTGGAGGGTGGCTGTGGAGCAACATTCTACATCCAGATTGGAAATGAACTGAACTAGGGGCTCCCTAAGCAGGAAGATGTCTGTGGGGCCTAGGGAGAGAGTTGAGGCCCAGGGCACACCTGTGATTTCTCTGGGAAAACTTTCTAATCTGTTGTAGTAGAGGCACAGGCATTCTGTACAATATTTTGAAGATTAAACACAAAAGGGAAAGTAAAAATCAATTAGTTCTCAAAATTATCTTTCTGTCTTGGGCTGGATTCTCTAGAGAAGTAAAACCAGCAAAGCGTATACATATATAGAGAAAGATTTATATCAATTAAACAGCTCACATGATTGTAGACGTTAGAAAGTCCCAAGTCCGTGGATCAGGATAGAGGCTTCTCCTGATTCATATAGCCACAGGGGCTGGTGAACTAGACATTGGTAGGTTGGAGAAAAGTGCTCTTTTCTTCACAGGCTGTGAAGATCTACAAATCCCAAGATGGTCAGGTAAGCTGCTAGCTAAGTCTCAAGAACTGGAGGTCAGATGAACAGGAGCCAGCTGCAGGATGCAGAGCAGGCAAAAGCCAGAACGTCTCCTTATAGTCAGACGCAGGCCACACACCCAAGAAAACTCCCTTTCAACTGACTGGCTACTCACAGCAGATCCCATCATAGTGGTGATCACATACAAACACCGAGAATCATGGCCCTGACAAGTTAACACACAATCTTAACTATCACATTTTCCCAGTTTGGTCTCTTCTGTTTACACTCCTGTCATCACTTGGTGGGTGGTCCTTTTGAACCCTTTTACCAAACAGCGTTCTGCCAGGAGCTCTGCTCCTTGCCACATATGCTTTGTAAACTGGGAATGCTTGCAGGACACTCCTGCTAATGCTGCATCATAAGTTCTTTAGGCAATAACTTGCTTCCAACTTTTTATAATCATAAATACTCCTCTGAAGAATGTTCATAAAAAGTTTTCTGTCTTTTCCTAGCCATTTGTGTTTCTTTTGAAAATTGTCTATTATATCCTTTGTCCATTTCTTTAAAGAGTTTTGCTATTTTTCTTATTAGTTTCTATGAGTTCTTTGCATACTAGTGATATAAAACGTTTACATTTTGGCTGAATTTTTTTTAAGTTTATTATTTGCTTTTAAATTTTGATGATTTTTAAGTGTAAAGAACCTCTAAGTGTGTTACCTAGTTTCATGACTTAGATTTTGTAGTGAAGCTTTGTCTGACTTTGGGTGGCTTTTTGGGTCTGTCTCTTTGGAGCCTCCTTCTCCTGTCTGGAGGGCCAGTTTGATGTCAATGTTCTTCCTCACAGCACTGGTGCTCCTGCTGGGGTTCAGTTTGTTCGAGTGCATCTTCCTGTTTCTATTGAGCTAATCATGAGTTTATCGTTTCCTAAATGCTGGAATGAGCTATAAATAGTTTTAATTCCTTGTTTAATTCTTATTCAATGAACTGGATGGAATATGACTTTCAGAATTTCACTTATGACTTTTGGTTCTTTATTCATATGTAAATTAGTCCATGTTTCTCTTTTTGGGGGGCTTTGTCAGATTTTGGTATCAGGGGCATGGTTCATTAAAGGAAACTTCCCTTGTTTCTCTGAGTTCTGAAACGGTTTCACAAAACAGGATGATTAGTTTTGTGAAAGTCTGAAAACTCACCCATCTGAGCCTGAAGGAGTCTATGCCATCTGAATACTCACTATTTTATACTAATGATTGCATCCTATGTCTGCTAAGTCCTCCCCTACACAAGAGCTGTGAAGCTGACAAAGTGAAATATGTATCCAGACTCCTCAAATTGGAACTGGCACATGGCTCAGGCATCCTGGATACATAACAAAGAGCCATGGTGAAGGCAGCAGGGTCACTGTGCCAGGATGCTGCCAGGAAAGGTGGATGCACTGTTGATAATGATTGTGGATTCCTTCCCTGAGGAAGCTTCACAGGGATGGGCAGTGAAAAAGGAAGGCGAGACAGAGACAGACAGACATAGAGAGAGGTGAGACAGAAAGAGAGATGAGACAGAGAGAGACAGGTAGAGACAGAAAGAGACACACAGAGAGACAGAGATAGACAGAGACAGACACAGATAAAAAGACAAAGAGTGAGAAAGATAGAGAGAAACAGATTGAGTGAAGATACAAAAAGACAGAGACATAGAGAAAGAGATAGAGAGCGAGGTCCTGCTTTGTCCTGCTCCTTGGTGCACACTGAGATGCAGGGTCTGGTGTGAGTTTCTAGTCTGGGCTTTGCTCACTTATTCATGGGCATCTCTGGGATGTGGGTTGTGCACATGCTGCATGAGGAGCTGTGTGTGAGCAGACATTTCAGGCACATCAGACAAGGATATTCTGATTGGGGGAATGTGGTGGCCATAATTTAGGGAGAACAGGTCCCCTAAATGGTGTGCTCATTGCTGGCCAAACAGCTCATCAGGCACCTGTGTGTGATATCTCATTTAATCCTCACCACAAGTCCAAAGGAGAAAGTATTACTATCATATGCTATTGCTACTATTGTTGCAATTATTGTCATATTCCACTGCAAAGTTGGAGAAGACATGAGATTTATACTTAGAGGGAAAGCCTAGGTGGTCTTAGGGCTCTCTCCAGGAGAAGAGAGAGGGGTGCTGGCTCAGAGTGGGCAAGGAGTAGGCTTTCATAAGTTTCCTACACACAGACAGTGAGTGGAGGGTCATGGAGCCCAGGACATTAATCATGCTTGGTTAGACTCAGAGTGTGAACAATGGGGTTTCTGAGCCTGCCGGGCTGACTCACGCTTCCTAGGTGCTGGACACCTTATGTCCTGCTTTCTGTGACCAACCATATGACCAGAGGAAAAGCCCTTGCCTGTGGATGCCTTCTCTAGGGCTAAAGGCCAGCTGTCTATCAGGGTTCCCTTTGAGACCACAAGGGGTTCTTCAGAGAGCAGACTTCTTCCTTGTCTCCTCAATTGTCACCTCTGAAACTACCAGTGGAAGAGTAGAACAGGCCACTAGAGCTGAGGAGAAGTCACCTCTGGTCTTATGGGGCTGCCACTCTCTGGACAATTGTGGCTGCCGTTGGTGGCTATCCCAATAACCAGTAACTGTTCTACTATCATATGCCAAATGGTGTGGCCTGCACTCTCCTTCTGAGGCAACATCTTCTCACCCCATGGTCACTGTCTTAGGCTGGGTTCTCTAGAGAAGCAAAACCAGTAAAGTATATAAATATATAAAGAGAGATTTATATTAAGGAATCTGCTGATGCTATTGTAGAGGCTAAAACATCCAAAGTCCATGGATCAGGGTAGAGGCTTCTCCCAATTCACGCAGCTGCAGAAGCTAGCGAGCCCAAATTCAGGACAGAGCTCCCTCTCACAGGCTGGAAGGTCAATGAATTCCAAGATCAGAAGACAGCACCTCAAGATTTCTCCTGATTCACATAGCTGCAGGGGCTAGCAAACCCACGATCAGCAGGTCAGGGAACAGGACTCTTGCTTGCAGGCTGTGAAGATGGATGAATTCCAAGATCAACAGGTAAGCTGCTAGCTCAAGTCCCAAGAACCGGAGGTGAGATGACAAGAGGCAGCTGCTGAGTCTGGAAGAAGCCAAAAACTTTGGCAGGGTAGGCAGGCAGAAAGTAACCAGTGGAAGACACAGAGATGAAGCTGAGGGGGTGCAGGGTAAGCTGCCACAGGCTCCGCCCCCAGTAGTACCTCTCAGCAGATTCCATCATGGGGGTGATCAGATAGTGGGAACGGTGCTTCCTCAGGGGTGTTGGGTAGGGTCACTAGAAGGCTGTGGCCTCCCTGTGTCTGTGTCTGGCTCTGTGGCCTCGGTGGTATCTGGGTGGAGGTGTCTGTCCATGGAGTGCTTGATCACAGGTGAAGTGCCAGTGCTATCTTCTGTCTTGGGTGAATTCTTGTGGCCAGACACATGCAGAGATCCAGGATGGCAGGGGTCTGAGTGCAGGCTGGGGTACCTGCGTGGGGCAGATGGAATGTCCCCAGCTAATGGGCAGATGGATGCTGCCCCTGGGTCTGGTGCTGACCCTGGCCATGGTGGTCTGGTAGCTGAGGGATGGGTTTTTGTTGCTGGGTATCTCACTCTGGTAGTTATCATTACACAATAGGAGAGTCATTGACAAAAATCCCTGCATTCGTGGGCCCCTGCCTTTCTACACTAATACTCTTCATTAACATAACAAAGAAAACCCATGTCCAGATGGAATTATAGCCACAGGTATAATAGGGATTAGGATTTACTACACCTATTTTTGAGGGACACAATTCAATCCATAAGACTTTTCAAAATCCTGGACGCCTTTCTCCAGTCTTCTTGGAGGGCTCACCTGGCCCAGGTAACCAGTGTCACAGACCCCAGAACTCTGCTCAGTGGTCTTCTCTCTATGTCACTGCACTCTTTGTCCCTGGGAAGGGGTTTGAGTTGACCCTGTACTTTGCAAGGTAGGGAGGATCCCATCCCCTGGCGGCTGTGGTCATGTGGTGCAGGTGCATAGGGGGAGTGCTCGCACTTCCTTCCCTGGGGTGGGGCCTGTGCAGGAGGGCTGCTTAACGTGGTCTGTCTTCTGTGGGCCACTCTCATAGAGGATGTACGAGCTGACCAGTGGCCAGAGAGAGACTCAGGAGGGGAGACGGCCATTTCTGGAAGATTCTTTGTTTCTGAAGTGCAAGCATGGACCTTGGTTGGCTCTTAATGGAGGATGAGTGAGGGTGCGGTTCATAGTAGGCTAGACTGGTCTAGGCGCCTTGCATGACTTGTCCACTGGAAACAGCCCCCGAAAGGGGCCACACTAGGCCCTTGCTGCTTGGACCTTGTTGTCTAATGTCCTGTCAGCACTGTTATCTCTCCTGGGCACTCCCCTAGTTAGGGTTTTGGAGGCACTGCCATGTCTGCCAGGGCCAGCGGCAGGGACCGGTTAGAGCCCGTGCACCCACCGGATACCCCAATCCTCAATGGTGCCTACCTGGGGCCTTTCCTAGAGCCACCCACCCAGCCTTTCCACTGATAGAAAGGATTCTAAAGACAAACCACTCTGCCACACACGTCCTCCACATAGACTATAAGAATCAAGGCTCACTCTAGCATGCTGCCCAGCTGGGCATGGGGTACAGGGTGGTTTGGGGCATAGGGTGTCATGGAGGACAGGGTGGCACAGACAGCAGGGAAGTATGACCAAGAGGCACTGTGACTTCAGGGCTGGGACAATGTCATGGCACCAAGGACAGCACAACCTTCCTATTGTCTCCTTCCAAAATGGGGGCATCGCAGAGTGGTATGTCTGAGATGCCCAGCTGTAGCCCCGATATGTTGACCAACCCTGAGGGAGGACTTTTGTGTGCTGTCCACTGGACACCAGCAGATAATAGCCAGGGGGTGGTCAGGAAGAGTGTACCCACTATGAGTGAGATTAAGCTGAGTTGAAGGTAGGCTTTGGCTTGCCTGTTTCATGACCCATATGGACTTCCTGGCATCATCTCTGTGGTGAACCACCATGGGCTTGGGGGTCTGGAGAGCCATGTCGCCACCATGGAACTGTACCTGCTGGTTTGGGTCATGGGTCTCATGGCTGTGGTACCCCCTGAATCCATGGTGGTGTGTCCCTGTTTGTCTTAGTTATCTACTGCTGCTATAACAGAAATACCACAAGTGGGTGGTTTTAACAAACAATAATTTATTTTCTCACTGTTTAGGAGGCTAGAAGTCTGAATTCAGAGCACTAGCTCTAGAGGAAGGCTTTCTTTCTCTCTTTCTGCTCTGGGGAAAGGCCCTTATCTCTTTTAAGTTTCTATTCTTAAATTCTTCAGATAATCATGTGGCTTATATCATGTACTTGTTGGCTTGCTTAATCTGCTCTTTTATATCTCAAAAGAGATTGACTCAAGACACACTCTACACTAATACTCCTTATTAACATAACAAAGAAAACCCATGTCCAAATGGAATTATAGCCACAGGTATAGGGATTAGGATTTACAACACCTATTTTTGAGGGACACAATTCAATCCATAAGACTTTTCAAAATCCTGGGCAAGCCCTCAGTGCCTGATGGGAAGGGATGAGATATAGCCATGGGTTTTTGCAAGGCATTGTGAGGCTGTGTCCATAATAACCATAACCATCATAACACAGTGATACACGCCTGCCCCCAATTCTCCTCTGGCAGGATGGCAAGAAGGCAGCCCCAGAGGTAGAGACCTGAGCCAGGATTTAAGATCTGCCCCCTAGTGGTTGTTTGATGAAGCACCTGGGAGCCTCTGAGGTTGGTAAGGCTATGCCAGCCTATCCTGGAACTCCCCCTGAGCTGGTAGGTGTCTGTCCATCTTGGAAATCAGCCTGCCCCACCACTGCAACAGTGCCTTGGGAGGGTGAGTGCCCATCCCCACTATGCAGGATTTACTTGGGGGCCTTTTATATCCTAGGGACCAGCAGTACCTGCCCCAAGAATGTTAGATGAGGGAGCAGAGGCCAAGATGGGAGGTCAGGGATTCTTCAGCCTGGGGGAGGGGGACACCTAGGACTGTGAATTGAAAGTTCGCTCATTCTGTGACAGCACAGGGTGTGCCTGAGGGCCAGAGATCTGGGTCGTAGAGTCTCTTCCAGCTGTGCCTGCTGGTCAGCAGCAGCCCCAGGCTCTGCCCCCCAAGTCCTCCCAGGCTGGCCTCCACATTGATGCCCTGAGGGGATGCCGGGGATGCCTGCCTCCACCTCTGATTTTTGCCTTGCTGTTTCTCCTCAGGGGACTCTTTGCTCTTTTGCTGGCTTCTCCCTCACGAAGTCAGGGGTGGATGGTGTCTGAAGACCTTGAGTTCCACAGGAGGGCAAGTGGGAGGAACAGAACTCACAGCTCAGGACCTGGAGCAGTTCCAGCACTGCCAAGGGGTAAGTATAAACAAACAACAACAGCCAAAAAAAAAAAAACTTTCATTCTCTATAAATCCCGTTATAAATGCAGTCTCTACACCTGCTGAAACTTTTAAAATACAAGGAAGAGTGTAAATGGACTGGGTATGTCACCTCTCCCTCTCCCCGCATGCCTACCTGTCTGGGCTCCCCCCTGTGATTACAGGAACAGTCTGCCCTGTGAGTCTCTTGGTGTTCTCTGTGCACATATTTGGAAGGATCAAAGTACCCTGGTAAATACGTGCTTGGTTCCACCTCCCTCATGCAGAGGTAGTGTTATGGATTGAATTGTGTCCCCCAAAAATGTGGGTCAACTTCCATAGGCCTTGGTTCCCAGTATAGTGTGACTGTCCACAATTTCATCATTTGATATGATTTTTCTAGTGTTGTAAATCCTACCTCTATGATGTTAATGAGGCAGGATTAGAGGCAGTTATGATAATGAGGCAGGACTCAATCTACAAGATTAGATTGTATCTTGAGTCAATCTCTTTTGAGATATAAAAGAGAGAAGGTAGCAGAGAGACAGGGAGACTTCATGCTACCAAGAAAGTAGTGCCAGGAGCAGAGCAAGTTATTTGGACCCGGAATCCCTGTGTTGAGAATCTCCTAGACCAAAAGAAAATTGATAACAAGGACTTTCCTCCAAAGCCAACAGAGAGTGAGTCTTCTTCTGGAACTGGCACCCCGAATTCAGACTTCTAGCCTACTAGAGTGTGAGAGAATAAACTTCTGTTTGTTAACACCATCCACTTGTGGTATTTCTGTTACTGTAGCACTAGATAACTAAGACAGTTGGTCAGCAGGCCTTCAACTGGAACTGGGCCTCTTTTTCTACTGTCATCTATAGGACACCTTATCCCATTTTCTCCAAACTCTGGCATCCACCAGTGGGTAGCAGGTCAAATGCCTTGTGTCTTGTGGGAGTTGATAGGCTCTACCAGGCTGCACCCCAGGGTACTGCACCATGAGCTTTGGGCTGGGCTTTTGGGCAGGTACTTTGTCACTGTGGTATTTGCAGTAATCCCGACTGCAATACTGTCAGTTATACATGCCTCAACACAATCCTTCTGCCTGGGACAGTCCAGTCCACCTACTTCAGCATGGATTCTGAGAGTTCTAGAGGTTTTAATATGGAGCTCAGGTGAGGTGGGATGACTCTTACTAGCCCTCTGGGAGCCAAGAGACAGCTGTTCTGCAAGGCTGTTGCATGTGGCCCGGGTGAGTGCCCGGCCGAGAATGAGCCCCATGATGGACAAACCAGTGTGGGATCCTGAGTGTGTGTGGTGGTCTTCCTGCAAAAGCCTGTGCAGCCTTTGGTCCCTCTTGCCCTTGGAGGGCTTTGGGGTCTTGAGCTGTTTCCATCTGGTGCTCTGTGTCCCTCTTGGCTGAGTGGACTGCATCCTTCCTGAGGCTGGGTCTGCTGAAATCTGTAGCTTTGGGATAAAACCTGGAATGTTCCTCACCTCTTGGTGCCCAGGGCCTGGGGATGGATCAGTGGTCCCTGTGGGACCCTCTTTATGCTGGACACAGAGCTGGGGCTAGACCTCGTGGCTTTCCTGGGCCAAGGATGGCCTGGGATGGGGGAGGATTTGGGAAGCAGCTCTTGTTGGTGAGGGAGAGGTGAGATGCATGGAATGGACCCCAATTGTGCCCAGTCTCCTAGGGTGCAGCAGATGACTTCTGTGCATGCAGGGGACACATACCAAGAGAGAGACCACTGGAGGCTGGTAAGGAACTGGGGCTTCCGCGTTGCTCTCAGTGAATGCTGTACACATGGACCAGGTATGGAGATGGGGGTGGTCCCTGGTGGCTCTGGTCAGGAGAGTGTGGAGGTGGGGAGGCTACTTCGAGGATCCCCTTTGGAGGGCAGCTATGGAGCAACGCTCTGCATCCAGACTGAAGATGAGCTAGAACTAGGGGCTCCCTCAGTAGAGAGGTGTCTGTGAGGCCTAGGGAGAGAATTGAGGCCCAGGGCACACCTGTGGTTTCTCTGGGAAAACTTTCTAATCTGTTGTAGCAGAGGCACAGGCATACTGTAAAATATTTTAAAGATTAAACCAAAAAGGGAAAGTAAAAATCAATTAGTTCTTGAAATTACTTTTCCCAGTTTGGTCTGCTCTATTTACACTACTGTCTTCACATAGTATGTGGTCCTTTTGAACCCTTTTCCCAAACAGGGTTCTCCTGGGAGCTCTGCTCCTTGCCTCACATGCTTCGTAACCTGGGATTGCTTGCAGGACATTCCCGCGAATGGATGCATCATAACTTCTTTAGGCAATAGCTTGCTTCCAACTTTTTATAATCATAAATACTCCTTTGAAAAATGTCTGTTCATAAAATGTTTTCTGTCTTTTCCTAATATTTCTTAGCCATTTGTGTTTCTTTTGCTAATTGTCTGTTATATCTTTTGTCCATTTCTTTTAAGAGTTTTTCTATTTTTCTTATTAACATACCAGTGGTATAAAAACTTTACATATTCCCTGAGTTTTTGGGTTTTTTTTTTTTTTTTGAGTTTATTATTTGCTTTTAAATTTTGATGATTTTTAAAGGTAAAGAACCTCTGTGTTACCTAGTTTCATGATTTGGGTTTTGGAGTGAAGCTTTGTCTGACTTTGGGTGGCTTTTTGGGTCTGTCTCTTTGAAGCCTCCTTCTCCTGTCTGGAGGGCCTGTTCGATGTTAATGTTCTTCCTCATGGCACTGGTGCTCCTGCTGGGAGTTCAGTTTGTTCGAGTGCATCTTCCTGTTTTTATTGAGCTATTCATGAGTTTATGATTTCCCTAAATGCTGGAATGAACTATAAATAGCTCCTAATTCCTGGTTTAATTTTTATTCAATGAACTGGACAGAACATGACTTTTAAAATTTCACTTATGACTTTTGGTTCTTTATTCATATGTAAATTAGTCCATGTTTGTCTTTTGGGGGTGCTTTGTCAGATTTTAGTACTAGGGGCACGGTTCATTAAAGGAAACTTCCTATGTTTCTCTGAGTCTTGAAATGGTTTCACAAAATGGGATGACCAGTTTTGTAAGTCTGAAAAATCACTTATCCAAGTCTCAAGCAGTCTGTACCATCTGAATTATCACTATTTTATGCTAAAGTTTGCATCCAATGTCTGCTAAATTCTCCCTTGTACAGGAGCTGTGAAGTTGATAAAGTGAGTTAAGACATCCAGAATGCTATAAGTGAAGCGGGCACATGGTGCAGGCAGCCTGGAAACATAACAAAGGGAGCCACGGTGAAGAGAGTGGGGCCACTGTGCCAGGATGCTGCCAGAAGAGGTGGACACACTGCTGGTGATGGCTGTAACAACATTCCCTGTGAAGCCTCACAGGGATAGTCAGTAAAAAGGGGAGGAAAGAAAGAGAGAGACAGAGAGACAGACAGAAAGTGATACCCAGAGAGACAGAGATAGAGACAGAGAGAGAGAGAGAGGTTCCCTCCAGCTCGAGGACCCGGTGCTTTGTCCTGCTCCTTGATGCACACTGAAGCCAGGGGATGGGTGTTAGTTTCTTGTCTGGGCTTTGCTCACTTAGTCATGGGCATCTTTGGGATGTGGGTTGTGCACATGCTGCCTGAGGAGCTGTGTGGGAACAGACATTTCAAGTACATCAGACAAGGATGTTCTGGGTAGGGGAATGTGGTTGCCATAATTTAAGAAGAACAGGCCCCATAATTGGTGTGCTCATTGCGGCCCAAACAGCACATCACACACCTGTGTGATATCCCATTTAGTCCTCACCACAAGTCCAAGGGGAAGAACATTGCTATTATTGCTATTGCTATTATTGTTGTTGCAGTTACTGTCATATTCCATGCACAGTTGGAGAGGTCATGGCATTTATAATTAGAGGACAACCTAGGTGGTATTAAGGCTCTTTCCAGGAGAAGACAGAGAGTTGCTGGCTCTGGGTGGGCACGGAGCAAGTATTCATCAGCTTCCTGCACACAGACTGTGGGTGGAGACTCATGGAGCCCAGGGCATTAATCATGCTTGGTCAGACTCAGAGTGTGGACAATGAGGTTTCCGGACCTTCCTGGCCCACTAGTCCTAGGTACTGGATGCCTTATGTCCTGCTTTCTGTGACCAACCATGTGACCAAAGGGAAAGCCCTTGCCTGTGTCTTCATCTTCTGGGACTGAAGGTCAGCTGTCCATCAGGCTGCCCTTTGGGACCACCTGCAGGTCTTCAGAGAGCAGACTTCTTCCTTGTCTCCTCCATGTCACCTCTGGAGTCACCAGGGAAAGAATAGGAGAAGCCATGGGAGGTGAGGAGCACTCACCTCTGTCCTTGTGGGGCTGCCACTGCCTAGACAATTCTGGCTGTCTAAGGTGGCCATCCCCAGGGCCAGTGACTCTTCCTGCTGTCCTACACCCAGTAGTGTGGCCTGTCCTGGTGGCTCTGAGGCAGGGTTGCTCTCTCCTTCTGAGGTCACATCTTCACTCCGCATGATTGCCCTGGCAGCCCCAGCACATGCCAAGCCAAGCAGCCCCAAGTACATGGCCAGTTGGGCAGCCCCCAGGAAACCTGGTCAGGGACAATGACCACAGTGCTGGCTCCCAGGAAAAGTGGCTCCTGTGGCAGTGGCAGGATTTGCTTCTGTGATGACTAATGAGCAGTGAGCACACTTATTTATTCCTACAGGGCCAAGGCCATGGCCAGGGGCCAGAAAACTCCTCCAATTTTTAAGGAATGGTTTTGGGGGCTATCTTGGACTCCTGGGACTCTAATAACAAAATACTACAAAGTGAGTGGCTTCAGAGAATAGAAACGTATTATCTCACAGTTCTGGAAGCTAGAAATCCTTATCAGAGTGTCAGCCATGTCAATTCCTTCTGGGGGCTTTGGGGGAGGAACTACTCCATGCCTCTCTCCTAGTTTCTAATGACTGACAGCATTCCTTGTGTTCTTTTGCTGCTTATAGAAGTGTCTGTCTTCCCTCTTTGTGTATCTGTCTTTCTATAAGACACCACTCAGAAGGGATTAGGACTAGGACCCACCCTACTCCATTATGAGTTATAGCATCTGCAAAGAAAAACCCTATTTCCCCAAACATGTGTCACATTCACCAGTGCAGGGGTTAGGACTTCAGCATACATTTTTCAGGGACACAATTCATTCTATAACAGAGGGTATAATAGGAGAATAATAGGGGAACTCTTTCTGGAACATTTTTCCTCCACCCTCCTATGTGGACCCCAGCCTTTGGCCAATCTCTATGATTCCCAACTACCCTCACTCACCCCAGAGGTTGTCACATCCTTGGCCATGATTGGTTTAGCTTTTCCTGAACTTTTCAACCCTGTGCTTTGAAATCCCTTCGAGGATATTAAGGGCATTGACTACCAGGGAGTTTGAAGACACATAGGGGATGAGCAAACCCAAACATAGCAGAGTTCCAGTGGCCTTCACTGTGTGGGCTTGCTGTGTGGGCTGTGGGCAGGTGTCTTTACCTCCCTGTGATTCAAAGTAAAGGAGGTGGCCTCCTTGGTTTGAGAAACAGAAATAGCAGAAACTTTTCCTCAGAACACGTCTTAGAAAACCCATATATATAGATTGGACACACATACATGTACACATACACACACACATGAACACACACACATGGCATTGGCCTTAAAAGAAGCAGGAGATTGTCTAAGAGTAAGAAAACATGCCATGCTCCACAAGGTACTAGCAATAAGCCCACATACTACAGATGCAGAAAGAGTTCAGCCTCCCTGGTAGATGATAAATGACAGCCTGCAGCATGGCAGCCCGGCCACCCCCCTCCCATCCTTGCCTGCTTTCCTTCTGACCCACCCTCAATGCCCTGACCCTTGTACTGTGGCCAGGACATGTTTACTTTTCACGGTTGCATGCCCCTAGCCTGAGGCCTGGGAGCTACCTTGGCCATGCCTGGTGTTTGTCCCAGGTTGGGGCCATTTCGGGTCAGAGGCTGGGTGTACCAGAATGTCTTGCCCCAGTGGAAGTTCAGGGCTGCCTCTCTGAGCTCTATAGGAACTGCACCTGTGGGTGGGCATGTGATGTGGGCTTCATGCTAAAATCTTGTACCCCCTGTGCTTGGTGGCCCTGAGCACCTTGAAGCCATCCCCCTCCAAGCAACCTGCAGGGCTCTACGGCTGCCCTCACTGTTCCTCTCCTGCAGTGATGCATCACCAAGCCTGGATTTTTGGGCTTGTGCTTCAAGGTTATTCTGCACTGATGCTAGGATTCGACAATGAGTGAATTGGAAGTTCTCTGAGTGACTCTACTCTGCACTGTATCTGACAGCACTATACAAGGTTTCCCACCTTTGAGGAGGGGCTTTCATCAAGAACCAATAGCAACCACTTAGATCAGCCTGGGGTTAAAAAGGGGTAAAGGAGAGGCCTCTTTAGTCCAGGCGCACCACTTGGCCTCTGCCTGTGAGAGCCCGTCTGCAAAGACCTTCCTGCCCTGGACCCTGTGCATCCATTTCCAAAGAATTGGGCCCTGATAAAGAGAACATAGCTTCCAGTGTGGAGGTGGTCAACTAAGGCAAAAGCCAAACTCTGCATGGCTGGCCAGTGCAGGAGGGGTCCTGATTCTTTGACTGCAACTCTCTTAGGAGACTGCAGTGTAAGCTGTGCACTATGTCTATTTGCCAGAGCAGCTCCTCCTGTAAGCAGTGCCAGGCAAAGCCTTTGTAATTGTCATTGTTGCCCTGAAAGATCACACATAGAAGACTTTGGCCTGGAGCCGTACTCCTCAGGCCCCTCTGATTAGGGTCTGCCCACCCTTGGATCCCTTCTCCGTGCACCTCAGTGTAACATTTGTCAGGGTGTCCTATGGACAGTTAGTTCCAGGTACATCTTTGTGTCTACCCAGGACTCTTGCCCTTGAGAGGGCACCTACTGTTCTCCACTTGCTCCCCTAGTCTCTCTGGCTTCCACTAGGTGTGGGGATGACACAGTCCTAGGTATCCTTCAGGGCAGCCACTGCCTGTCCTCAATCAGGGCTCCCACAGGGCTCCTCTGTCCCCAAACTCTCTGTCCTTTCCTGATGTCAGTTGCCCCAGAAGTGCTTGGGCCCAGAAATGGGTCCTTCGTGCCCTGGAAGGTGACTTTCTGACACTACCCAGGGCTACACTCTTATGTGTCTGGGCCAAAGTCACAAATGTGTGTGAGTATAAGACTAGAGGGGGAAGTCAGTGCAGAGTGCCCACAGCTACCAGGCCCCGTGACTGCATGACCACTCACACCAGCCTTTGTACACCTACCAGGGTTCACTGAACTTTTCCTACAACTCCAGGGGTTCATAGCTCCCTGGATCCTCTTCCTAAGTGCATGCAGCACCTGATTCACCCTAGCCAGGAAAGAAGAGCAGAGGCCATGGCTCCATCTGTCCCAGGATGTGGCATGGCAACAAATGTCAATTTCTAAAGCCTTGTGTGATATTATGCATTTTCTAGAGTCGAAATGAGGGGTGAGGATTCTCCCTTCATCTGCAGCCAAGTCCTAACCCCCCCCCCCAGAGGTCCAAGCCCACTGGCCCTTCTCCTTCCTCTGAGTGTACTGCCTCCTGGCAGGGTAGCTCTCTTTCCTGGTCCCTGAGCCACAGTCTGACCTATCCCCTGCACATGGACGGTTTCTTGAACCAAACCCATTCAACCTCAGCTGAACACAAGGAAACCATGCTAGTGGAGCTCTCTCCACAGTGTCAGCTCTAGTAGGGTCTGCAGTGCCCAGAGCACAGAGAAAGGACCACCTTACACCCTTACCCTGAGGGTGACCTAGGGTTTGCTATGGTGTTGTGTACCAGAGGCACTTCCTGGGTCATCCTGGAGAGGTTTATGGTAACACCTTGGCTGGATTAAAGTGAAGACCTGGAATTTCTTATGGGCTTAGTCAGTGTCCCAGGGACTCCTGTGTCTTCTTAGAACAAAACCTGCAGCCGACCTTCTGGAAACTCATAACCCAAAGGACTCCAAAGTGGGAGGAGGTGTCCAGAGGCTACCACCAGTTGAGGAAGGCTGTCCTGCTCATTGCCAAGCCCACCTACTACTGAGTTCTTGAGTCAACCCAGGCTTTGTGTGTGGTTCTGAGGTGGCTTCGGGGTACAAAGAGAGGAGGGACAGCTGCCTTTGATGATGGCATGATGAGGGGAGACACAAGACCTGCAGCCTGATTCTAGACCTCCTGCTTCTGGCATGACTTTCCTGTGGCTGCTGTGACAACTACCAACTGGGTGGCTTGAAACAACTCAGTAGCCACAGCTGCGGGGATAGCTGGGCTGGGGGCTGGGGGCAAGAAGGAGGTACTGAGGCTGTCAGGGAATCCTTCATGCCTCTGTGCACCAGTAGTGAGCCCAAGGAGCCTCTCGGCAGTCAGAGCTGCTGGATGTGCAAGGCTGAGGCAGACAATGAGGGTGCATGGGAGGATAGGAGACCAGGGCAACGTGGAGGGCAATCTGGCTGTGCTGGCTGACATAAGGATGCCAGGGGGCCTATTTAGGGGCCATAGACCTGGTGGTAGGAACTCTGTCTATTCTGAACTGCCTGCAGGGGTCTGGAGTGTGCTGGGATGGATCACAAGGAGAAGAAAGAGGGGTGGATGCCAGCCCACCAGGCTCTGGTACTGGACTGGGTGGAAGAGGGAAGTCCTGCAGAGTGTGGTCTGGGCATGTGTTAGAGGAACATCATCAGGACCGACCTGAGCTCAGGTTCCATCTGACTCTACCTGGTTCCTGGCCTAGAAAGATGGGGAGGGATTACTATGGGACCAGCTCCTGGAGGGGATGATCTGGGGTCCCCTTTCTTGGGGGTTAGCAGATTTCCAGCACAATGTCCCTGATGGTGACCCCACGGAGATACTGCTGTGCAGAGACCACTGCATTACCCCTCTTCTGAAGAGAAGCCCCTGGAGACCTCGAAGTGGGTGAGGGTTCTTTACAAGCTAAAGATCAGTTCCTGCCCAAAGGAGCACTGCTCAACATGCTCCCCCAGTGAAATTTTGTGTAGTGAATACAGGCCCTGCTGCAGTGTCGTTTCCTCTGTCAGCCTCTGGAGACTGTCAGGCAGAGCTGGCACTGACTCCCCACCTTACCTCCTTGGGACTCCTCCCCTAGGCTTGGGCTCCTCCATGTTGGGGGGGGGGCTTGACTGCAGTCATGCCCACTCGGGAACAGTGGGAACAGCACTTCCTCAGGAGTGTTGGGCAGGGTAGCTAACGAGGCCATGACCTCCCTGTGTCTGTGCCTGATTCTGTGGGCCACAGTGGTTTCTTGAGGAGCTTGACCACAGGTGAGGTGTCTGGTTCTGTCTCCTGTCTTGAGTGACTTTCTGTGGCCAGACACACACTAAGATCCAGGGTGGCTGAGGTCCAAGTGCAGGCTGGGGATCATGCGTGGGGTGGCTAGGAAGGCCCCGCTAAGGGGTGGATGGATGTTGTCCCTGGGTCTTATGCTGACCCTGGCCATGGTGGGCTGGGAGCTGAGAGTGGGTTTTTGCTGCAGAGACTGTCATTGTGTTAGTTATTGTTACACAATGGGATGACCCTTGACAAAAAGTCCTACTTTCACGGGCCGCTGCCCTATTCCAGGCCCCTTGGAGACCACACCCTGCCTGGGTAACCAGTGCCCTGATCCCAAATCTATGCTCAGTGGTCTTCTTTGCATATGGGGCTGGCAGGCAGCCTGGCCCAGTCCCTGCACTCTTGGTCCCTGGGAAGGGGTTTGAGGTGATCTGTACTCTGCAAGGTAAGGAGGAGTCCAGCCCCATGGGCCTGTGGTCATGGGTGTAGGTGCATAGAAGGGTTGGGGCCTGTGCAGGTGGGCTGTTTTCTGTGAGCTGTTCTTATGCAAGATGGACCTGCTGACCAGTGACCAGAGAGAGACTCAGGAGGGGAGACAGCCATTACCAGAAGGTTCTTTGTTTCTGAAGTGAAAGCATGGATCTTGGTTGCCTCCTAAGGGAGGTTGAGTGAGGAGTGCTGTTCATAGAAGGCCGGGCTGATCTAGGGGCCCTGCATGACTTGTCCCCTGGAAACAACCCTAGGAAAGGGGCCACGCCACACCCTGGCTGCTTGGACCTGGTTGTCCAGTGTTCTGACAACACTATCACCTCTCCTGGGCCCCCCCTTGGTTAGGGCCTTGGAGGCACCACCTCATGGTCTAGGGCCAGTTGGCAGGGGCTTCTTAGTGCCCATGGGCTCGCTGGACACCACAGCCCTCAGTGGCACCCATTTGGAGCATCTCCAACAGCCATCCACTTAGCCCTTCCACTAGGAGAAAAGATTCTAAAAACAAACTACTCAGCCCCACCCACACTCCTCTTAGGCTGCAAGAGTCAAGGCTCTCTCCAGCCTGCTGCACAGCCTGGCATGGGGTACAGGGTGGAGTGGGGTGCAGGGTGTCATGAGGACAGGATGACATGGAGGGCAGGGATATATGGCCAAGGGGTGCAGTGACTGCAGGGCTGGAACAGTGCCAGGGAACCAGGGGCAGCTCAACTTTCCTGCTTCATCTGTCCAAAATGGAGGAGGGCATTGCAGAGTTGTGTGTCTGAGATGCCCAGCTGTGGCCTCGATATGTTTACCAATCCCGAGGGAAAAGGGGGGGACTTTTGTGGGCTGTACACTGGAAGCCAGCAGACAATGACCATTTGAGGGGTGGTCAGCAGGAGTGTACTCACTGTGAGTGAGATTAGACTGAGTTGGGGGTTGGCTTTTGCCCATCTGTTTCATGACCCGTATGGACTTCCGTGGTGGGGTGTCTGCGTTGACCCCAGGGGTTTAAGGGTCTGGGGAGTCATGACACCACCTTGGTGCTGTACCTATTGGTTGGGTTGTGGGCCATGGTGAATCCATGGTGGTATGTCCCTGTTTGTCTTATTTTCTAGTGCTGCTATAGCAAAAATACCACAAGTGGGTGGCTTCGACAAAGAAATTTATTTTCTCACAGTTTAGGAGACTAGAAGTCTGAATTCAGAGCTCTGGCTCTAGGGGAAGCCTTTCTGTCTGTCTGCTCTGAGTGAAGGTTTTTTTCCCTTTTCAGCTTGTATTCCTAGTTTCCTTGGAAGATCATGTGACTTATATCATGTACTTGTTTGCTTGCTTAAACTGCTCTTTTCTGTCTGAAAAGAGATTGACTCATGACATACCCTACGCTAATACTCCCTCATTAACATAATAAAGAAAACCCATGTCCGAATGGGATTATAGCCACAGGTATAGGGGTTAGGATTTACAACACATATATTTTTTATTTTTTTATTTTTAGTTTTTTATATTTTATTGTACTTCAGGTGAAGGCTTACAGAACAAATAGTTTCTCATGAAACAGTAGTACACATGTTGTTTTATGACATTGGTTA